>NC_137078.1:14431881-14851918 GCF_951640355.1 Cnephaeus nilssonii | reverse complement strand
CGGCCTGCGGACTCAAGGGTCCCAGGTTTGATTCCGGTCAGGGGCATGTACCTTGGTTGCGGGCACATCCCCGGTAGGGGGTGTGCAAGAGGCAGCTGATCGATGTTTCTCTCTCATTGATGTTTCTAACTCTCTATCCCTCTCTCCCTCTCTGTAAAAAATCAATAAGAAATATATTTAAAAAAAAGAATTATGTTTTATAAAGGGAAATCTCATGGTGAGGAGAAACTGGACAGGAGATACATTTAGAGGCTATTGAGATACTTTGGGGTACAAAGAAATTGACTAGAGGGCTGTTAGCCCCTGGAGAAGATGTTAGCCTCATTTCTCTTATTCTAGCTTCATCTAAGCAGCTGAGCATTTCTTATACATTCTAGGTACAGGACATTTTTAATAGCAACAGTTAAAAAACAAGCTGATTAAGAAAATGTTTTTAATCAGTCTAGTTAATGATACTTTAATGACTATCTAAAAGAAATATGAGAAAAAAAAAACCCTTTGTTCTGTAGTTTCACAATAAACAGACCATCTTCCTCATGGATAGTATATATGCCTATCATTTGGTAATAATATTAAAAAGATTGCATGGAGAATTCAATTCACTCGGGAATTCCGAGGATATGAACCTAAATATTTAACTTATTTCAAGATCCCATCTGTGACAGGTATAATCATTTTTGGAAGAATATTTGTAAAACCAAAGCACAATATAATCCACTTTTTACATATTAGGGAAAGAAAGGGTAGGGGGACAAGGAGGCAGCTGGCTCATGGGGAGAGATTATTTTTTAACAAACCATTTTCTGATGTGTTTAAAATTAGGCTAAATTGTGGTAGGTAGACTTTTTGAAAGCTGTCACTTTGAAAGAGTGAGCTGCCAAGTTTCTAGCTATAATATTCCTCTAAAAAACAAAAAAGTGACTTAGCAATGAGTTGCCCCATTTTGCCAGGAACTCGGCTTGGACAGGGAGAAGCAAATTAATTTCCTGTTTGTGGCAAATGGAGCTTGGATGATGAGATGGCTCTTTTGGTTTAAACTACATTTTGTTAAGCAATAAACAAAGCAAAAATCAATATGCCGGCTTAACAAATGTATATCAAGTACCTCCTCCATGGGAAGGGGCAATACTAAGAAAAATGAACAATAGAAAAAAATTATGATATTTGTAAACCTATGCTTGACTTGATCTCTGCATGACTATCCAGACTCTGGAGTCCAGAGCAATGAAAGAAGTGTTTGACCAGTGGTATTGGGACTTCAGCTCATTCCCCAACATTGGGGCAAACCCGCGTAAGTCTATAGACCGCTTAGGTCAGGAGAGGACACTGGGAGAAGGGCAACCTGGCTGCCAGGTCCCTCTCCTTCTAGAGAATAAGCCGTGTGTCTTATAAGTCCCACTGCAGGTTAGAACACTGTTTCTTTAAACTCTAGACTTCTCAGTGCAGCTTTTGAACTTTCATACTTTAGTCTTTTTATTTTTAAATAAAATGTTTTTTCTTAGCTTAAATGATCTTAATAATTTTAAGAGATTATATAGAGAAATTTTATTTACCATTGCATTTGTTTTTTTCCCCCCTATTTAAAGTACCAATGTGATTTGCTATGATTTTTTTTTCTTTCTTCCTGAAGGCATTGAAAGGAGAAAATTATTCCACCTACCTATAGAAATTCAGGAAAAGAAAAGGAAGTCTGTGCGCTCAGAAAACATTATCTTCTTATTTAGTCCCCACACTACCACCATTATTCAGATGAGAAAACTGAGCCATAGGAAATTTATATAACTTGTTCAAAATCACAAAGATAGTAAATGTCAGAGTTGGGATTTAAGTCCAGGAAGTCTGGCTCCAGAATCTATACTCTTATCCACTATGCTATTCTGCCTACTAATAATAACAGTAACTACATAATAAAAATTGTTGACAATTTACTTGTTGCCAAACACTGTGTTAGAGCACTTTACAATATGTTTTTCACTTGATAATTTTTTATTGTTGACAATATTACAAATGTCCCCCACTTACCCACTTTGCCCCCCCCTCCACCCACCAACCCTCTGAGATATTTTGTTGCCTTTTTAAATATAAGAAAACTAGGCTCAAAAACATTAAATAACTTTTTTGAGGTTGCACAATTAGTAAATAGTGAAGCATCTCCCAAAACATGTTCTGCAAAATACTCAACAAAATAGTTTGCATGGTCATTTAGATTTGGAAAACATGGTTCTTGTAGGACATTTGCAATGTACATTAGCATGTTAAAGTCTCCCATAAACCCCACAAGAATCCAGCATTTCCCAAACTGCTTTAACAACCATGGACCTCTTAATTATCCCAATACCTATCAATAATATCCCATAAAACTAGCCCTTTCCTGCACTACCTCAGGGATGGACCGAGGCACTAGACATTAGCAGGTTCACTAGAGTTGGGTGCAGAGCTGGAAAGTCAGGTTTCTGCCTGGATGAGAACTAGAACCAGTGAGTAGACACCAAAAATATATTGGAATTTCTCTCTCCAGCTTTATGTTTCCATGTAGGCAGAGCTGCTTGAGAAGCCAAGGCCGTAAGCTAACCTGCTCATTCCTCAGGGGCATATCATCATGGGGATGGGCATGGGAAGAAGTGAGGCAAATCCTGGCAGCACTCCAGGACCGGAGCATTCATTCTCTACAGGCAGACTAGACTTAACCATCCCTCACCTGGAATGCTGCAACAGTCTCCCAGCTGACCTCTGCCTCCAACCTGTCATCATCCAATTCGTTTTCCAGTCTGCCACCAGAAGTACTTTAAATGTATACAATCATGACAGTTTGCAACTTCAGATTCTTCCCTGGGTCTCAATATAATTAAAGTGCAAACTCCTAACAAAGTCTACAAGGCTAGTGGGAGCGGCTCCTGCCTCCTCTGCCATTGTGATCCCACTACCATGCTTCAGACAACCAAGCATCTTTCAAATTTTTAAGTAAACCAAGTGCCCTCTTGCTTCAGTCTTCACTCATTCTCCTCTCTCCCTGAAACATTCTTCTCCCCACCTCTTTCTACCTGCATAGCTTGCTCATCTTTCTGACCACTGCTTATACCTCACTTCTTCCAGAAAGCTTCCTTAACCCCCTCTAACCTGGGTTAGCGGCTCTCCTATACCTCCTAGGAAACACCCTCACCCAATATCCTGTACTTCCTTTATCAAAGTATTCATGACATGTATCAGAGCTATCTGTTCACTTTTTAGTGTCTACCACTGTGCTTGTGTTATTTAGGTCATGACTTAATCAGCATTTATATTCATGTCTTGAATGCCAATATAAAATAACACACTTATAACACTCCTGGAGGACAGGAAGTTAGAAAGGATATTAAATACATTGAATATATACTTAGGGTCTCAAATTATTTTAAGAACTTGGAACAATTAACCAAATTTAATACAATGGAATTTAATATTAGTGTATGTAAGCCGAAACTGGTTTGGCTCAGTGGATAGAGCGTCGGCCTGCGGACTGAAAGGCCCCAGGTTCGATTCCGGTCAAGGGCATGTACCTTGGTTGTGGGCATATCCCCAGTAGGGGGTGCAGGAGGCAGCTGATTGATGTTTCCCTCTCATTGATGTTTCTAATTCTCTATCCCTCTCCCTTACTCTCTGTAAAAAAAAAAAAAAAAAAAAAAAAAAAGTGAGCTAAAAGAGAGAAAAAAATTGGATAAATAGATGTGGCTAAATAAGGGTCTGGAATGTAGTAAGTGACTTATAAGGGTCTGGAATGAATTTTAATCCACTACTGGTAAAAATTACATCATAATGTCCTTTTAAAGCTTTTGCTTCACCAGATGCTTAATGTTAATTAGCAATATAAGAGTATTCAAAACACTAATGATAGCTTGGCCTGAACTAATAGAAACATACTATTTCTTTTGACAAATATAGTGGTCTCACTGTTTTTCACTTAGAAAACTAGAGCTAGAGTAATGTATTATTTTTTTTTAATTTACTTAAATTTCATTTTTTCCATCATCACTTATGCCCTCTATACCCTCTCCCACCTTCCCCCTTCCCCCGCACAATCACCACTCTGTTGTCCGTGTCCATGAGTGAAATAAGCAAGTCAGAGAAAGACAAGTACCATATGATTTCACTCATATGTGGAATCTAATGAACAAACTGAACTAATAAGTGAAATAGAGACAGACTCATGGAGAAAGGCTGACAGCTCTGGGGGTAGTAGGGGAGGCAGGGGTGAGGAGGGATTAAACAATAAAGAAAAAATAGAATATATTTAATTCTAGGGAAAATACCAAAAGAGATAAATTTATAAAATGGAAAACAGAGTAATGAGTAAAAGATATGAAAATAATTTCTTAAGGAATAAAGATATGAAGAATGCTTTACTTAGAGGAAATTTTACAGTGGTCTTTAAACTTGGAGTGCCAGATGAAATGAATAAAACATATTCTATATTTATCCAGAAGTCAGAACCAGGATCCATGGTTAAAAACATACAGGGAAGCAAATGTCAGTTCATCCTAAGAGGATTTTTCAGATAATTAGATTTTTTTAAAAAATGAACTGGGGACATCTATAATACTTTCAACAATAAAGATAATTTTTTAAAAAATTAACTGTTTTCTATGTGAGATGGTAGGTTCCCTGTTCAGATGGAGGCTAGAAGCCTAATTATTAGGGCTTTCACGGAGATATTTTATGTAGTATATAGCAGGTCTACCAGATGGCCTACAAAGTCCTTTTGCTCTCTGAGATTCTGTGAGGCTAAAATATCAGTATATTCTTCCCATTGTTGCTGAGGAATAAAGAGCTAATTAAACTCCACTTCTGAGGAATTAGGATATTTAGACTGTTTGAAAAAGAAACATTACTAAAAACACAGTCCAAAAAAAAAGAGAGCCAGGCGAGTTGATTACTAAGGTCATTTTAAACTGGGACATTTATAATTCTCCAGCTCTTTCTCTCCTTTATCTTAATTAAAGTATAGTTGACATACAATATTATATTAGTTTCAAGATAGTGATTTGACATTTGATATCTTACAAAGTGATCATGACGATAAGTCTAGTAACCATCTGCAGAAGTCATTATGACATTAATGACTAATTCTCTATGTACGTTATATCCTCATGACTTATTTATTTTATAACTGGAACTTTGTACCTCTTAATGCCATTCAGCTTTTCACAAATACCCACACTCCCCTCCCCTCTGGCAACATCAGTTGTCTTTGTGTCTCTGAGGTTGTTTCTATTTTGCTTTGTTTGTTCATTTGTTTTGCTTTTTTCACTTCACATGTAAATGAAATCTTATAGTATTTATCCTTCTGTCTGACTTATACCAACTACCATAATACCCTCTAGGTCCATTCATGTTGTTACAAATGTCAATATTTTATTCTTTTTATGTCTGAGTAATATTCCACTATATATATATATATATATATATATATATATATATATATATATATAATATTATATATATCCACTATATATATATATATATATATATATATATATATATATATATAATATTCCACTATATATATATATATATATATATATATATATATATATCTCACATCTTCTTTATCCACTCATCTATAGAGAGACACTTAGGTTGCTTCCATATCTTGGCTATTGTAAATAATTCTGTAATGAACACAGGAGTACATCTATCTTTTCAAATTAGTATTTTTATTTTCTTTGGATAAATTGTCAGAAGTGGAATTGCTGGATCATTTTGTAGTTCTATTTTAATTTTTTTGAGGAACCTCCATACTTTTTTCCCTAGTGACTGCACCAGTTTACAATCCCACCAACAGAGTATGTGGGTTCCCTTTTCTTCACATCATCACCAACACTTGCTCCTTGTTGTCTTTTTTATAATAGCCATTCTGACTGTGTGAGGTGATATCTTATTGTGGTTTGGATTTGCATTTCCCTGATGGTTAGTGATGTCAAGCTTCTTTTCTACATATGTCTGTTGGCCATCTGAACGTCTTCTTTGGAGAATTGTCTATTATGGACTACTGCTCATTTTTAATTAGATTATTGTTGTTGTTTTATTTTGAGTTGAGTTTTTATATATATTTTGGATACTACCCCCTTATAGAATATATTATTTGTGCATATCTTCTTCCATAGATTTGTTGTTATTATTATTATTTTAAAGAATAGTTTATTGATATTTAGAGAGAGAGAGCAAGAGAGAGGGAGAGAGATAGAAACATCTCTGTGAAAGTGCAACATCAATCGCTGCCTCCCACAAACCCCCTACCAGGAATGGAGCTGCAATTCTGGCCTATGCCCTGACTGGGAATCCAGCTGGCAACCTGCTGGTGCAAGGGACCACAACCATCTGAGCCACACCGGCCAGGGTGGTTGTCTTTTTGTTTTGTTGATGCTTCCTTTGCTGTGCATAAGCTTTTTAGTTTGATGGAGTCCCATTTGTTTATTTTTGCTTCTGTTGGCCTTGCCTGTTGGCCTTGCTTGGGGAGACATATCCTAAAATATTATTGCCTATATTTTCTTCTAGGAATTATGGTTTTACATTTAAATCTATAATCCATCTTGTGTTTATTTTTTAATATAATGTAAGAAAATGGTTTGTTGCCGAAACCGGTTTGGCTCAGTGGATAGAGCGTCGGCCTGCGGACTCAAGGGTCCCAGGTTCGATTCCGGTCAAGGGAATGTACCTTGGTTGCGGGCACATCCCCGGTGGGGGTGTGCAGGAGGCAGCTGGTCGATATTTCTTTCTCATCAATGTTTCTAACTCTCTATCCCTCTCCCTTCCTCTCTGTAAAAAATCAATAATATATATATATATATATATATATATATATATATATATATATATATATATATATATAAAGAAAGAAAATGGTTTGTTGAGGATTTTGGCATCTATGTTCATGAGGGATGTGGCCTGTAATTCTCTTTCATTGTGTTCTCTTTATCTGGTTTTGATATTAGGGTGATGCTGGCTTCATAGAAGGAGCTTGGAAGTGTTCCTTCCTCTTGAATTTTTTGGAATAGTCTGAGGGGGATAGGTTTTAGTTCTTCCTTGAATGTTTGGTAAAACTCCCCTGTGAAGCTATCTGGCCCCAGGCTTTTGTTTGCTGGAAGCTTTTTAATGACTGCTTCAATTTCTTCCATAGTTATTGGCCTATTGAGATGTTTAGATTCTTCCTGATTGAGTTTTGGAAGGTTGTATTTTTCTAAGAATATGTCCATTTCCTCCAGGTTGTCCAGTTTGTTGAAATAGAGTTGTTCATAATATTTTTAAAGAATCCTTTGTATTTCTGTGGTGTCTATTTTTTAGAATACTTTGGAAAACTTTGAGAATACTAACTTGTTAGTAGTTATTGATCTGTTCAGATTTTCTGTTTCCTCTTGATTCATACTAGGAAGATTTTAAATTGATAGAAATTTACCCATTTCTTCTAGGTTGTCCAATTTATTGGTGTATAATTGATCATAGTATCTCTTATGATATTTTTATTTTCCATTACTGTATTACTACCAATATCTCCCTTTATATCTGTTAATATTTGCTATATGTATTTATGTGTGCCTATGTTGGGTGCATAGATGTTCACAAGTATTATATTCTCTTATTGCATTGATCCCTTTATCATTATGTAATGCTCTTTTATGTCTCTTGTTACAGTCTTTGTTTTAAAGTCCATTTTGTCTACTGTAAATGTTGCTACCCAAGCTTGCTTTGCATTCCCATGTGCATTAAACATCTTTTTCCATCCCTTCATTGAAAGTTTGTGTCTTTAGATCTGAAATGAATCTTTTGAAGGCAACATGTGTATGAATCTTTTTTTTATCCATTCAGACACTTTATGTTTTTTGATTGCCACATCTTATCCATTGACACTTAAAATACTTATTAATAAGAATATACTTATTGCCATTTTGTTAATTGTTTCCTGTTGTTGTTGTTTTTTTTTGTAGTTCTTTCCATTCCTTCTTGCTCTCTTCTCTTATGATTTGATTATATTTTTTAGTGTTATGTTTTTATTCCATTTTTCTATTTTTGTGTGTCTTTTATAGTTTTTTGTTTGTGGTTACCATGAGATTTATACATAACAAGTTATATACATACCTGTCTATATTAAGTTGATGGTTGCTTATGTTTAAATGCATTCTAAAAGCACTACCTTCCTTTCCCCTTCTCCCCCCACAACCTGTCATTTTATTTTATTTTATTTCTTCTTTATTGATTAAGGTATTACATATGTGCCCTTATCCCCCCATTGCCCTCCCAACCCCCCCACTCACCCCCTCATCCCCCTGGTATCTGTGTCCATTGGTTAGGCTTATATGCACGCATACAATTCCTTTGGTTGAGCTCTCCCCGCCCCCCCATTTTTTAATATCATAGTTTGCATCTTTATGTATATGTATTTCTTTTTTAAAAATTTCTTTATTGATTAAGGTATTACATATGTGTCCTCATCCCTCCATTAACCCCCAACCCCTCATATATGTATTTCTTAATTATTTACTATAGATATCAATGATTTTTGTTGTAACCATTATACTAGCTTTATAAGTGATTGTTCCACTACCTTTATACTTTATGTTTTCCTTTACTAGTTAGATTTTTTTCTTTCATATATTTTCTTTTAGTTTTGGCCTTTCTTTTCCAATTAGAAAACTCACTTTAACATTTCTTGTAATGCCAGTTCAGTGGTGATGAACTCCCTTAGCTTTTGACTGTCTGGGAAACTCTCCTTCAATTCTGAATAATAACTTTGCTGAATAGACTATTTTTGTTTGTAGTTTTTCTCTCTTTAATCACTTTGAATATAATGTCACTTCCTTGTGGCCTGCAAATTTTCTGCTGAAATATCAGCTAATAGTTTCATGGGTGTGCCCTTGTACTTAACTAGTTGTTTTATGCTTGCTACTTTTAGGATTCTCTCTTTTTATTTAACTTCTGACATGTTTAATTATTATGTGTTTGGTGTCAGTCTCTTTGGGTTATCTTGTTTAAGGCTCTGTGAATTTGGATGTCTGTTTCCTTCACCAAGTTAGGGAAGTTTCCAGCCATTATTTCTTTAAATAGGTTTTCTTTCCCTTTCACTCTCTTCTCCTCTTGGATTCCTATAATGTGAATGTTAGTATGCTTAATGTTGTCCCAGAAGGCCCTTAAACTAGTCACATTTTTTAATTTTTTTGTTGTTCAGATTGGGTGATTACCACTACCTTGTCTTCCAGATTGCTGATTTGTTCTCTTAGATCATATAATTGCTGTTGATTCCCTCTAGATTATTATTATTTTTTAAAATTTTAGTTATTGTATTCCTCAGTTCTAATTAAATTTTCTATCTCTTTGTTGGAGTTCTCACTGTGTTAATTCATTCTTCTTCTGAATTTGGTGAGTATTCTTAAGATTATTATTTTTAACTCTTTATCTGACATATTGTATATCTCCATCATCATTTAGTTCTTTTTTTCTGGGATTTTGTCATGTGCTTGTTCTTTTGGAACATATTCCTCTGTCTCCTCATTTTGCCTAACTCTCTGTGTTGTTGCTATGTATTTGAAAGATCAGTTATGTCCCTTGCCATTGAAAGAGTGGGCTTACTAGTATTTAAAAATTGTACCAAGGGCCCAGTTGTGCAATCCTTCCTGTTCATCAGAGCCAAGGTCATTCCCTGTGTCAGTTGCATATACCAGTTTTGATTGGGCCAAAGATGCTGAAGGCATGTTGGTAGGCAGGTACTAGTATGTCCCCCAAGCCAAATGCTGTGAAACCCTGTCACAATTGTTTCAGATATACTGGTGGACAGGGTTGTTCTAGGCCCAGCTGTCAGTGAAGCCTGGGCATGACTATTATGGCTGCTCTGAAGGGCAGGGCTGCTCCCTGGCCTGGCTGGCGGTGAGGCCAGGCTGCAATTTCTGTTGTTGCACTAGTGTACAGGTAGACGCCCTACATGGCTAGCCACAATGTCAGCCTCCAATGTTGTGGACATGCTGATGTGTGGGGGCTAATCATGTGGGGTGAGAGTCACTTTGTAGGGACACTAATCCTAGACAAAGCTGCCCACAAGGTGCTCTGGAGTGATGCTAGGTGGCATGGGAAGATCGGGTGGGATAGAATCTCAGGGAAACACTAGAGCAGGGTAACATTAGGAAAGTTAATGGAGAGTGTTAGAAACGGTGCCTGCCAGCTCTAGGCCAGCTGGGAGTGTAAAAAATAAATGGTGTTTGTCAGGGCTTTTATCCCCAGAGAAAACTTGAACAGATTCCTGCCCCTCCATCACTTGCCCTAAAATTAGTCAACACACCTCCTTCATGTATGATCCAGGAGTTTTTTAAACTGCTGCCTCAGTGCTGGAACTCTGAGTGAGTTTGTGCACAAGCCCTTGAAAAGCAGAATCTTGGTTTCCTAAAGCCCTTCAGCTCTCCTGGACATAACCCCACTGTTTTTCATAGCCAGATGTTATGAGGACTTCTCTTTCTGGTTTAGGTTCCCCCAGGCTGGGGAGCTCAATGTGAGGCTTAGCACCATCACTCAGGGGGGACCTCCATGTTGGTGAAATCCCTGCAATTTGTGGGAAACCACACTGGGGATGTGGGTCATGACTAGACCCTCCTGTCCTTTTTCAATGTGTCTTTTTCTCTAAATCTTTAGTTGTAGAAAATCTGTTCTGCTAATCTTTAAGTCATTCTAAAAGATATTTGTTCTACACATAGTTGTAGTTTTGGTGTGTCCATGGGAGTAGATGAGCTCAAGATTTTCCTACCCCCACGATCTTGACCCCCTCCTCTTCAGCTCTTTCTGAAGCTGGATTAACACTAGGGATTGTGACTTTCATAAGGCCAGAGAATTTAGGGGAAAAGCAGCTTTCAGGAGAGAGGTACAGAGAATTAAACATCTTTATCCTACAACATAATGGAAATAAAGTATCTTTCAGGGCCCATGTAGTATAGCAGGGTTCTGAGGTGAGGTAAAAATAAAACTGCATCTTGTACTTTCTGTTTGCTGTAATGCTGCAGTCAGAATAGCCCACTGAGCACCACCCCATGCAAAATGTAAATTAGCTCCATCAGAGCTCATATGCCACTGTGTGCCAGGCATAGTTCCAGATACATTGCCTCATGGTGTCATTGGATCTTCACAGAAATTCTCAAGGTATTAGGATCCCCATTTTAAAGTTGAGAAAAATTCAGCTTCTGAGAGACAATGTTCCTGAACTAAGTTATTATGATAGCTGAGATTCAAAATTAGGATTGTCTGAATTTTGAATTAATTGTGTTTCAGAAACTCCTCGACTTTAGAACTGGAGAGTATCTTAATGAGCCCAATTTCTTGGTTTCCCCAATGAGAAAAAAAGTGAGAGTGGAGAAAAGCAGGTGCCCTACACAGATTCCTGTGTAAAGGCAAAGGGGGTCATTGGAGTCTTACAGAGTGATGCCCCAGCACACGCTCAGCAGCTGTGCATTCCGTGCACACCGTGTTCACAGCTGTGAGCACAAACCATGCAGCAGGCCAGGTCAGGGAAAGGGAAGGAAGGCAAGAGGCCATTGCCTTCCCCACCCAGCCTTCTCTCCCCGGGGCCCCATTAGAACTGCAAACGCATAGACAAAAATCGGTCTCTAGACTAGACTTTCTAAACGACAGTTGTAGTTAGCTTCACATTCAGTGATCATCTGCAGAGGGAATAGGCAAAGGCAGGAGACTATCTAATCTTTATCCAGTGCTATCATGTCTCAGATGAAAGTTATTACTGACAGTTATACTCTCAACACTAAGAAATCTGTAGATTTTTGGCATCAGACCAGGGTTTGCTTCCAGATTGGTTGATTAGTAGCTAGGGAAATGTGAGCCTTGTTTCTGAATGTGCAAAGTGGAAGCAATTATAGGCAATTATAAAGTGGAAGCATTTTTATAGAAATGTCAGTATCTTTTCTCCACACCTGTTCCCTTTCTTTCCTGACTCTGAGGGACAAGATCTACTTTAAGAATTACAAAAGGAGGGCTATTTGACCTTCTTGAAGTAAGAGAATGATTTGGGGTTAATACTCAACTTTGTCTTTAGAACATTTTTACAGGCTTTGTCAGATTTGATTCCTCCCCTTTTAAAGATAAGAAACTTGAGGTAGCTACTTCCTGCTTATCTCTAATTAGTGACACAGTGTGGCAGTAATCACCACGAGAAGCTACCTGATACAAGGAAAACCAGGGAATGTGAAGACTTCGACTTTAGTACTAGTTTCTCTGTATCTAGACCTATACCATAGGCACTGTCAACACCGCTCTATCTGTCTCAAAGCCAATGCTGTATGGTCTGGAATGAGATCAGAGTGTGAAAAAGATTTTTTATTTTTTTAAATATATTTTATTTATTTTTTACATAGAGGAAGGGAGAGAGAGAGTTAGAAACATCGATGAGAGAGAAACATCCATCAGCTGCCTCCTGCACACCCACTACTGGGGATATGCCCATAACCAAGGTACTTGCCCTTGACCAAAATCGAACCCGGGCCCTTCAGTCCACAGGCCAATGCTCTATCCACTGAGCCAAACTGGTTAGGGCTGAACAAGCTTTTTAGAAATCCTCTTTGAAAGCAAAACTGTCACAAGACACTGACTCTCAAACCTACCAGCCCGCTGTATAGAGTTTTATCCAATAGACCTTCCTGCTTCAGTAAAAATGATCTTGTTTTTGAGGTTTACATCTAAACAAAGTTACAAAATGGTTTCTCTTGTTGTTGTTTTTTTTTATCCATAGACTACCTTCATGTTACGACTGTTCACCTGTTCAAGGAGAGATGGGACACCAACAAAGTGGATCACCACACTGACAAGTATAATAACAACAAGCTAATTGTGCGTAGAGGACAATCTTTCTACATCCAGATCGAATTCAATCGTCCATACGATCCTAGAAAAGATCTCTTCAGGGTGGAATATGTCATTGGTGAGTGCCATGTGCAAGCCGTAGTCATGATAGTCCATCTGTGTCATCATGTCATGTTAGTTATGACACTATGAGTCACAAAATATAGGGTGGGAACAGGTTCAGTTGCATTTCTTTTTAGAATCATATTTTATTTAACAGGTGGCTGAAGCTGAAAGTGTATTCAGCCCCTATCGACCCTATGCTTTAAGATGGGTCTGTACAATGCCAAACATCAATAATTAGGGCCTACCCAGGAAAAACTCTGGGTATAAGTAAAAGTGAGTATAATTGGCATAAATGTTAGTTAAATTAATTTTTCCCAAATAATTTTGGCATACTATACTTGCGACTTTTAATTTATGCTCTGCCCTCATGATTTAATTGGTCTCATATGCTGAAAATATTTGCAAATCTTAGCATACAATCTCCATGTAAGCATTTCCCAAAAGTTTTTTCTGCTTAACATAGTGCCATAAAATGGTCCATGTAAAGTGGATGGTCAAATAAAGTTCACTAAACATTTTGTACCCTAACCTCTTCTTGTAAGTTGCAATGCACATTAGCTGTAATGGTTCTGAGAAGTACCATTTAACTCAGTTTGATTTAGTGTTTCTCTAATTAATGTGATCATGAAACCCTTTATTAAATTATAGCTGTTAACATTTGACACATTTGATAAATATTTCTCTAGGAATTTAAAAGAGTAGCAAGAAAACACATGCACAAAAAAGCAAGGATGGCTCAATATCAGGAAATCTGTCCATATAATCCTATACATAAGTCAATAAAAAGAAAAATCAGGCAATCAAATAAATAGTCAGTAAAAAATAAATGATTAAATTCAAGAGTAATTTTTTTAAAAATCTGTAAATATAACAAAATAGAAGAAATATCCTCAATTATACTAAAGATTATTTACCCCAAACAAACAACTTTTGGTATCTTAAGTTAAAACTTAATAATTTTAATAGTGATCAGAAATTAGAGATGCCTGCTATCATAATTCCTTTTTTTAAAAGCATTGCTCTAAAGGTGTTAGCTAATAAATAATATATAAGAAATATCTATTATAAACCCTAGAAAATAAGAAAAAAATGTACTTTATTAATGCAATGCTTGTACATATAGAAAACCCAACAGATTAAAGGAAAAAGCACAGAACTAATAAAACTTTGAAATACGTCTAGATAGAAGTCAGTAGCTTTTCTCTACCACTAAAGACCTAGGAATAAAAAAAAAATATTCCATGTGTACTAGTAAAAATAAATAAAGTTATGAAATGTAGAAAAAAATTGTAAAACAAAACCTATGTAAATCATCTATAAAATCTTAATAAAAGACATGAGAAACCAATTAAAAGGCAAAAATGTTCTTAGATGTGAAGTCTCAATATATTTTTTTAAATGATCTCCCAAGATTAAAATATAAATTTAATTCATTTCCAATTAGAGTCCCAATGGAAGGGTGTTTTTTAAAAATTTTTTTTTTTCCTGATTTCAGAGAGGAAGGGAGATAGAGAAAGATATAGAAAAATCAGTGATGAAGGAGAATCATTGATCGGCTGCCTTGTGTAATTCCCCACACTGGGGATCAAGCCCACAACTCGGGCATGTGCCTGACTGAGAATTGAACTGTGACCTCCTGGTTCATAGGTCAACGTTCAACCACTGATTCATGCTGGCCGGGCTGGAAGGGTGGTTTTCTGTTGTTGTTTGTTTTGGGCTGGATAAAATAACAGTTACTTTGAAAGAATAATTACCTGACAATAACCAAGGAAATTACACAAAGAAATAATAAGGAAATAACATTTTCTATCAGAAGCAGCTATAAGGGCATATGATAAAAAATTATTTAGTAGAACAGAGAATTCAGAAATAGACTTCAGTATATAAGATTACTTAATATAGTTGTTTAAGGGAGTAAGAAAAGTATGTGTATATTTTTGTCTTTTTGTTTATTGTTCTTTTAATAAATTAACTGATGAATAAACAACTAGCATTTTGTATTTTGACATTTTAGTATACATATGAATGTGTATTTAATATATTAGTATGTAACATATAATATATATGTATATGTGTATTTATTAAATACATACCCTAATACCACAAGTGACCATATATGTAACCAAAATATAAATACATGACCAAAAATACCAAAAATAAGGTCAATGGAACAGAAATCTGGAAGAATATTCAAAACATAAGTTAGAGATAAAGGGTAACATAGATACCGAAAAGCTCTTATAAATTGGCAATATAAAGACAAGCAAGAGAAAAATATGTAAAATATATGAAGACGCATTTCACACACACACAAAAATCCAAATGGCCTATAATCATATTAAAATGTGCTCAAATTCATTAGTACAGAGGGAAAGCAAATCAAAGAACTATCTATCTGTAATACCTGCTAGTATCTATGAAGAGAAAAGCATACATTACCAATGTAATGTACAATTTCATAACCTTTTTAGAAAGCAATTTTCCATATCTATTAAGACTAATATATATGCCCTTTAACCCAGTAATTCCAGTCTGAGGAACCTATATCAGACATATTAAAAGTGCAGTTTATAAAGGTAGACATTATTTACTGCCGCATTATTTATAGTGACAAAAAAACATAAAAATAAATGTCTCTCAATAGGTAAGTGGTTAAAAATATTGTGATGTATTCACATAATGGATTGCCATTTTTAAAAAGAAATAAATGAGATCTATGCCTGAGAACTCTTAGAAAGATGGTGAGTGAGAAAACAAAATATAGAAGAGTGAGCATAAGATCTACTTGTGCGGGCAACTGTGTGTGTGTGACTAGATCTGTATAGTATTGAGTGCAGAAATTAATATGAAGCACACACTTGAGTTGGACTGGGTTCCTTGGTGGGGGTGTAGCCAAAACAGAGGGAGCAAAAGAAAGGGGAGTCAAGCAAGAAAGTGATAAAAAGAAGCAAAAATGCAATGATTATTTTAAGGCATCTGTGGAAAATTATTGATCTGTGTGGGAGTATATGTAAAGAAATGAAAAATAATTCAATTAAAACTGAAAACCTGTTCCTAGAAAAAAATATGTGACCTTTACTACTTGAGTGATGTGGTTTATGCTTATTTGCATTTCCAGTGCAAATATGTGTATTAATGTGGGAAAATTGGTTGAAGCCACAGTAGAAGTAGGAGAGGAAAAGAGACTCCTGAGTCCAAATAAACAGCATCAGGGTGATGTTTGGGTTCTGCACAGAATTGATCATCATCCCAGTTGTGGAGGAAAAGAGGGAAAACTAAATTCCTGTCCCTGTGTTAGGGAAAATGAAATAACCATAATCTAATTACACTTAGGGGACAGACCATTATTGTTAATATTTTTTAATAATGGCTACTTTAGTTGATAAAGGAGTTCACAGCTAGTATTTTAAACAAACAAAAAAAAATCTGATGAAAGTTTATTTTTATTTCTTTCCCTAAGTTTATTTATCTGTCTTTTTTTGTGTGTTTGTGCACATGGTTATTTGGATTAGATTTGATTAAAATGCCCTTGACACATTTATAATGGGACGATCATTTCATGAATGTCAAGAAATACCCAATTGTAATTCTGCCTACAATTTTGCTCCAACTTCACTGTCATTTTTATCTCTGTCCTTAGGCAAACAATTAGGGCAATGAGAACAGGGCAGGAAGCTTTGCCCTTGCATTGGCCTTGTCTGAGGCTTGAGACCTTCTCCCACTGAGCATTCAGACAAGAGGTATAATAGTGGAAGTCTTAGGAAGACTGAGAAGCTGAGGGTCTCAGATTGGGTTCTCAGTAAATGAACCCTGAGAAGGCAGTTTGTGTGGAGAAAGTTTATGGGGAGTGCTCTCAGGATCGGCATCTCCGAGGAAGTCAGTGTTGGCCAGAGGGAGGAGTTGAACTACCATCAACAGAGGCATCCATGGACCGCATGCTGAGTCCTAGGCCTGGACTGGATCTCTAGCACTGTCCAGTCTTGAGGCAAGGATGTGGGCCTTTCTACTCCAGCATGGACTGGACATTGGCCACAAGCTACCCGCAGAAAGAGGATCATGACCGTCATTGGCTATCCATGGCTGAGGGTAGACCTCGAAAGCAGCTCAGTGAGAGCTGTGAGCCACCAACTCTCAGCATCAGGGCCATGATGCCTCCATCCTGCACGGGAGGCAGGGCCTGCACCGCAGCACCCACCACAGGCGCATCCAAAGTCCTCTTTCTACAAAAGGCATGCTATTACTTCTGTTCCTTTAGTAAAAGGTGGGGGAAGGGAAGCGTAGCAAATTTATCTTTGAGGTAAAAATTTATATATTATTTATATATTTAAAAACCCAACATGTGTTTTAAACCCTTCTTAGAGACCATAAAAATGTACTTTCAGAGGTAAGCTATAGTCCAATATGGATAGCCAATTACAGGCATTATTACAGTAAGTCTCACTGAACGTTGTCTGTAGATTCTTGGAAATTGCCATTTTAAGCAAAATGATGTATAATGAAACCAAATTTTACCACAGGCTAATTGATATAAACAAGAGTTAAGTTCCTATGGCATATTTCTAGTCATAAAAAAATCACCAAACTTCTAAATAAAGACCCAAAGGACTTATAATATTAAACATTGAAATAAATGTAAACTATACATACATTTAAGAAACATGAATAAAAACATGTAATATCATTATTTTCCAACCCACTGATTCCAGTTCAGGGTCATGGTTGTCCAGAGCCTATCCTGGCAGCTCAGGGCACGAGGTGGGGCCACCCTGGACAGGCATCGCAGGGCACACACACACACACACACACACACACACACACACACGTGCGCTCAGACTAGAACAACATAGACTCACCCATCTACTTGCAGGGAAACCAGAGTCCTTGGAGAAAACCCACACAGACATAAGGGCAATGTGCATCCTCCATAGACAGTGGCTCTGGCTGGGAATCGATTTTTCTCTTTGATGTTATAACAAAATGTTATTATCTGAGGACCTGCTATGTATTTGAGAATTTTTTATTTCCAAATTTATTATGGAAACAAGAAAGGAAAATGACAAAATTCCACCTTCTACTATTTAGTGGATGAGAATCAAGCATATTCCTAAAAGCCTTAAGGACAAGTGAGGGAGGTTTTATCCCAATCAGTCTTTTCTGCATTGCACATCATTCAGGGGGCCGCACAGCCTCAGGCTTCTCGGCTTCGATAGGGCTAAGACCGGAAAAGAGAACAGTGTTGGACAGTCCCTGGGGCTCAGAAGTAATTCTCTTAAAATGCAGAACTTATTTCAGTAGGATTGGATAAAGCCATGGAAACTCAATTTTAAAAGTAACTGTTGTAATGAGAAGAGACAAGTATCGAATATGAACTAAAAATGAAATTAAGTGTAAACGTTTGTATATGCAGGAGTGCCTCAATTTCAGGAAACCTAGAATGTGAAAACAGTGACTTCAAACAAACAGAAAAGATAATACTGTGCAAAAAATAAAAGACACAGAAGAATCTCTTCAAATATTTCTATTAGAGTTTACATAACAAGATTAGATGTATCAACAAAGATCAATATAGGCACTACTCTTAAAGAAAATAACTATGCCATAGAGCAATTCATTATTATATTAAAAATAAAGAAACAATAACTTTGCACTTAGTTGTTTTCAGTTCACAATCAGTTTGTTGTTATTGTATTTTTCTCTTTCCCTGTGACTTTAGGTTAGAAGAGTTGGCTTGTGTTAGGGCGCTGCGGTTTCTCGATGTGGCTGTCCTCAGAACCTAGGTCATGGGATTTATTTATAAGCGACTCTGCCTTCAAATCAAGTTTCTTTCTCTGCTTTTAAATGTTTAATTGCCCCTCTCAGATGGTCCAAGATTAACCCACTGTGTGCTGGGTTCTCTAATCAAGAAAGGCGGGCAGGGAGCAGTGCTGTGGATGGCCGAGGGCTTTGAGAACTGCATTCATTAGTTGCTGGCAGAGCACAGCCATCTGTGTGAGGTTGATGAGAGTTGTTAATGAGTTCCAGGAGGTAGGTGTGGATGAAAAATATGCTAGTAGTCTGTGGGGTCTTTTGTCTCTCCAGTTCTGAGCCTGCAGCCCTGGCAAATTGTGAAAGGCATGGAGCAGAGTGTTAATTATAGGTTTTGTTGACCTGTATGTGGAGCTGTGAAAATTTAGGAACAGCTAGTGGTGTTAATTGCTATTACTTTAACATGGCTTCCTATTTCTTTTGATACCCTGTTGAGAGAGGGTCATTGTAAGGAAAGAATGATCAACTGTATTTCTTCCTAGCTCTCCCCCTCAAAATAGTGGATGCCACCCTACCCAGTGAGCCCTCTAATGTTAATGACACAGTCCATGAGCAAGTTTCTTTCGCCCTTGAGTCTAACACAAGATCCCAAGGGAGCCAAGGCCAGCACCTGGGAGGCTGTCTTTACCCAGCTGCAGGCTTCATATTTTTGTCATGGCAGAAAGAAGAAGGGAAGGATGACATCAGCAAAGCCTGCTCCTCTTGTCAGAGCAGAAGCGTTCCCAGAAGCTTTCAGCACGCCATTCATGTCTCATTTGCTACCTTATTTGTAAGAGAAGCATTTCATTTTTCCAGTCTCTTAAGAGAAGAGGGACAGGCAGACCATGGATGCCAGCAGACACCAGTGGTGTGTGCCAGAGTGCCTTCCAGCTTTGCCGTCCTGTGAGTCAGAAAGTGCAGCCCTTACATATTTGCATACTGAGGAATGCTGTTCATGAGGGCAGTTGTCATGTGCCCAAGCACTTACAGGACCATGTCAATTGCACATGTCCTGCATTATTAAACCCTTAAGCATTGAAATATCCTCAACACTTCAATGTTTTTATTTCCCTTATTACTTGAATAGCATTTATCGAAAACTGGCTAGGGAAGCAGATTCTGATGGGTCTTAGGACGGGAGTGACTTGACCATTCTCAGGTAGAGTTCAAGCTGGAGAGGATGTGTTAAAAGGAGTGAGGATGAGAACCTGGATGAGGGCAGTAGTACTAGAGATGGGGAGGAGGGGCTGGATATGAGAAATATTTAGGAGGCACAATCTACAGGATTGTAGTCTGAATTGAGTGAGAGGGAAGAAAGAGTGGCTGGCTTGTGTGACTATGACGATAGTTGCTAGCACTTCCAAATGAAAGAAAGATTGTAGGGAATTTGGAAGAAAAAAATTGAGCTTGAGGAATGATGGTTCCCATTGATAACTTACTCACTGACCCTGGGGACTCATTTAATTCTTTAACCCTTAACCCTCCCCTGCTGCCCCCCCCCCCCTCGCCCGGGCACAGGACTCTGGTTATCTCCCTTTTTATCAGATGAGATTAGAGTTGAAGTGGTTAAGTACTTTACCCAAAGTTACACAAAGAAAGAGTTGAAGTGGTTAAGTACTTTACCCAAAGTTACACAAAGAAAGTGCTGAAGCTGCCATTTGAACCAGGCATTGTCACCTAATCACAATGCATATCACCTCCACCAATAAAACAGTGGGATGTACAAACATGACTACTTGAGCCTGATGAAATTTGAGAGACCTGGGAGATTTCCAGGTCAGTTTGTCCAATAAATGGTTGCATAGATAAGTCTGAAGCTTAGGAAAGAGGTTTGGGTTGGATATGTGAAAATGTAAATATCATACACAGAACCGTGGGCAAGATCAAGTAAGAAACAGGCTCTGGCACTAGGAAAAAAACAAATTTTAAAGAGTCAGTCCAGGAGCCTGAGTTCCTGAAAGAGACAAACACCATGATCAGATAAATGGGAGAGAAATCAGGGGAGGGCTGTATCACTAAATCCAAAGAGTGACCAGTTTCATGTAATACTTAAGGAGATTCAGTGAGTAACTTGCCACTGGATTCAACAGTTAGGGAGACACTGGCTACTTGAGGAGAAACAAAATTTTAATGGTCTGAAAATACGTGAGATGTGAACAAATGGACATAGCAAACGTGGGTTAATCTTGGTAGAGGACATGAAAAAAGGGAGGGGTGTTTTAGTTTGAGTGCTTGTTTTAGGATTGGAGGTACCTGAACATGTAGGTAGTCAGAGGGAAAGGAGCCAGTAGAGGAAGAATCCTGAAGGTTCAGGAGAAACACTGAGTAGCTGAGGAGAATGCTGGAGGAAGTAGAAGCACAGAGTGAAGTGGCAGAGATGAGGGACTGACCAGGAAGAAGAAGCCCTTGTCCTAGGAGGTGTTGGGAAAGACTAAGGGGCAGTGTGGCTATGTCAGGTAAAGAGATAGGGAACTGATCATCTTGCCTGGTGGCCTCAAGTTTCTCAAAGATATAGGAGGTGAGCAGATGCTGCAAGAGCTTACAAGGTGAAAGGACCATTTCCTATACCCGAGGGCATCACCCAAGTCCTTTAAGAGTACATGTCCCTATGGATTTTTGGTTCAGAAAGTCCAGTTAAAATCACCATTTGTGATTTTCAAGGACATAGCACATTTTTTTCTGCAGAGAAATTTCTTGCCCCAAATCATGCAGCTGGTAAGATACGAAGAAACATTTAGCCTATGCTCGTTCCGCTATATTATGCTGTGTTTTGATGAGAATAGACTACCTGTGTCATCATTTTGAAGCAACATTTATATAGGCTGTCTTTTAAATGTTTGCTTCTGTGTGTTTTGGCAGTGGGCTCATGTTTCATTGCCACTTGAAGTGACTAATAATAGCATCTGAGAAACTAGGGCAGTGTTTCCTAGAGTTAGAGCATGTTATCTGTGAACATCTGAGATGTGAGATGCTCCTTAAAACAAGTTCAGTGTACAAACACTTTGGGATATTGCTGTGTTTCATGCCCCTTCACAGAGTCCCAATCCAATACACTTTAGTATATTAAAATCTCAGAGGAGGCAGAAAGTAAAAAAAATATATATTCTCTAGCTTAACATTTCCCAAAATCACTTTATTATAAACACTACTCTATCATATTTTTATTTTATAACACCCTTTAGTAAAATGCAGAACTCACCCTAGAAAATGCCTAACTACAGTTGCAAATTACCTTTATTCTGTAGAATATGAAGGAGGGTGGGTGACAGAACCTAAATGGATTTGTAGTCTATAAGTTATGGTAACTTAATATAATATCCATTTCTTCTTTTTGACACTTAAGATTTTGTGCCAACATTAAAATAACTCTATAAATCTGGCATTTGTATCAAGTAACTTTTCTTTTAAAAAATGATTACTTTACATTTTTTATATTTATATATTTACTAGAGGCCTGGTGCATGAAATTTGTGCACTTGGTTGGGCGGCAGGGATGGGTGGGGTTGTCCCTCAGCCTGGCCTGTGCCCTCTCACAGTCTGGGAGCTCTACAATCCATCGTCCCAAAGAGGTAGGCCCTGCCCACCCTGCCAGGGCTCTGTGATGGATCGCCCTCACAGATGGAGGCCCAGGCTACCCACTGCAGCACCGCCGCCAGGTAGCCTGGATCTCCCTCTGTGGGGGCGATCCATCATGGAGCCCCCCAATTGATCGAGTGCCCTGCCGGCCGGTGGCCTGGGCCTCCCTCTGCAGGACAATTATGGGGCGATGTCTGGGCCCCCGACCAATCACATTGCACCCACCTTGGCTGGCCTGGCGCCAGTGGGTGTCATAGCATAGTTGTTGGGAAGGTCGTCTGGACCATCGTTCTACTGTTCAGTCGGTCAGTCGATTTGCATATTACACTTTTATTATTATAGATTTTCCAGGTTTTTATTTGGCTTATTTTATGATAAAGCCAATTTACTTTCCTCCTGAATGTGTTATTGGACACCTTTCATGTGCACAGCACTGTATTGGAATTAGAGTAGGAATACATAAGTGTTTATCCTCTGCCCTCAAAGAGTCTGGACGGTTCAGCCTGAACAGTAGCAGTTGGGTTCAATGCCAGCCTCTTAGACAAAATACTTGGAAAGCACCTTGGAGAGAGACATTGTGAGGCTATTGGAGGAGTGGGTCTATGTGCTGGGTCTCAAAGGATGGGTAAGAGTTTACCCAACTGAATGGGAAAAGTACATATTATAGAAAAAAAGTGAATTTTCAGTGGAGAAAAAGCACTTGGAAACCTATTGATGGTCTTGTACACCCAGATAAGACATATAGATCTTAGACTATAAACAGATAGGAGCTTTTATGGAGGAGTTTTAAGTGGAGTCTTAAAAAGATCTATGTTTTTACTCTTTAGATTATTGTTCTATTGTTCAGTGTATTAATTCATAAATTCTGTCTAATGTCCCTCACTGTCACCTGTAAATGGAAACTTTTGCTGAGGCACCAGCCTAACCTGACTCTGTATACATGTGACTCTTCAAGCAGTTTTCTATGGGATCAACTTCTCCATTATTAAGTATCCACTCAGTAATGCCCACCCCACTCTGGGTCTGAAACCATGGGGGTGAAAGAGAAGATTCCCACCCCTCCCCCTATGGTGACCCCATAGACTTTATAGTCAGCACCAGTGATGCTGGATGAAGTTCTCCAATGAAAGACTAGCACTAAATGAGAAAACACTGTCAAAAAAGGCAAATAGGAGGCCATTGCTTTCTGTTTTCTCTTTCTAGTACCAAGCAAAGACAACAATCACCAAACCTCCAAACAAAATTATCCAGTGTCTTCATGCTGACAGCTAAATCAGTCAACTCTGACAACCCACAGGCAAAGTTCTGCCAGGATTCTTTGCCCACAGTTCTAGCTGAAGTGACAGAGATTTTTTTAGTGTCAATGTAGGAGGAATTGGCATCCGTATTCTAGTGCCAGAGACCTATAGGGAGCCCCCTCGGCCCTGCCTTGTGACCCACATCTCATCCTGCAGAGCTCGAGTTTCTAAGCAAAGCTCAGTGTCCTTAGGGTAATAGAGTGGCCAATGTGTTTCATAACATCAAGTGCAGTGCATGGAGCATTTGTAAAGGACCATGGAGAATTCCCACACTGATGCCTGACTTCCCCCTTCTTTCCCCCCTCTCTTTTTTATCTCCCTAATTTGCCTTCATCTTCACTCCTCTCTATCTTCCTGCTTGTGTCTTATACTTATGAGAATTCATAACCGTGGCTAATTAGCACCCACATAATTGAAACTGTCCTCTACTGGACACTCATGATCTGAACTTGGGGATTATACAGTGTAGGCATTTCCTGCCTTTTCCATATAAATTCTAAGAAATTCTTGCAGGATGTGAAGTTAGGGGTAGGAAAAGTGGGGGGAAACTGTTTAATGAAAACTAATGTCCCCATTGTTATATCTTGCTCTAAGTCTCCAATCTGTGAAAAGAGAGATGGCATCCAAGCGAAATTAAAACCCATTGAAGAAAGAATAAAAGTGGACTACTTATTCATAATCCGTGCCCTTTCATTACGCCATGAGTGTGCTGTGAGGATTGATGAGGCACTAACTGGAAAGCTCTTGGAACTCCTGGTGATAGTTGCTTGCTGATAAGATGACCCAATTACCAGCCTTATTTTGAATATTACAACTGTATAGGAAAGCTAAATCCTTATAGTATTCCTTAAGGGGGAATAACCTTCATTACAGCAGTCAGAGCCAGACAGGTACTAGAGGAGCATAAAATAAGCTATAAATAGCTCTACCTTCCTTTTGCTATCCTTTTCACCCTTTCTTCTCAACATCTCAGCCCTTCTGCTCTTTTCTTCTTTTCTACCCTTTTTTTATAATTTCCTTGTTCTCCATCTCTGTCTATTTTTCTCCTGCTCTCATTCTCTCCTGTTCTCTCTCTTGTATACACACTGTCCTATGCATGAATGTTTTATTATTTACCCATTAGTTAGGGAACTTACAGGTGTTACCTTCAGGAGGTGGGTATAGAAACTTATGTATCTATTCATAAGTGTTTCCTCAGCTTTTAGGAGGCCCAGCCAGATGTGCTAAAGGCCCTGGGTTTGGGGCAGCACTCACTCTCAAGGCTCCAGAGTTTTGAGGAACTTGCAGTGATATGGGGGGCCCATTCTGGCAGGCCCATCGAGGACGTGCTCACTTATAGAATCAGTCCCCAATGGGTGTTTCCTGTGTGACTGCACTTTGGGACAGTGAAATTCGGAGCTCATTGTTTTCTACTTGTGTAGAGGTGAGCTGTGGCATCTGGTGTTTCCATATAGCAGAATCATTACCTTCCTAAACCATCCATTTCCTCATATCTGATTAAAACATGGACCCTGAAAAACTATCCTTTATCAGAAATTGGAATCTCATTAACGTGATCAAATGCAATTAAGTTACCATTACTTTTCAAGAACATTTTAAAAGGGGCTCAATAAATGGTATAGGTCTCTGTGCACATGGGAGTGAAGAGAGACTTGAATGATATCCACCCCCTTTACTTATTCACCTTCTTTACTTACATGCCTATGGAAGAGTAGAGAGGGGACATATATATAATCCATACTTTTCTGCTAATCTGGAGATGATCAGATTCCCATACTTTAAACTGCGAAAGCAAATATATATTTTAAAAATTAAAGGTTTCTGGGAGGAATGTGTAGAGTAACAATAAGATGGGTTATAATAAAGAGATTTATTTTCAATCTCATTCATTCATTTACACAGTAGGTTCACCAATCATATGTTGATGAACATAAGATTGCCACCTGCCAGATCTGTAGCAGATGGAGAGACAGGGAAGGTGTTCCAGCAACAGCATGTTGAATTCCTTCATACTAGTTACTCCTTTGAATTAGTACATACTTCTGAACCTCCCCTTACAAAATGAAAAATGCTTTGTAAGAATAGATAATACTATACAACTGGCTGCTATTTCTAAATTTGCATAAATTGGCTTTGCATGATAACTAGTTGACATTCTGCAGAGAGCAGTGTCCTAAGGAAATAAGGTATTCTAAGAGTCTGTTTTGAGGAAAGATAAAGATCACGGGCAGTCAGGCATGGACAGATGAAGGGGAGTAAGGTACCATGAGTTAAAAGGGAGTGGAATGAGGCTGCTGAGGGCTGAGTTTGTATTCAAGGAAGAAACAGGAAGCTAAAAGAGGAGGAGAACTGCCTGGGCGTAATTGTCCATTGAGTAATTAGGATTGGTTGCTCCCAAAAAATCATGCCTCACTAGATGTTTTAGTGTATGCATGTGCTCTCTGTTAAAGATAAAGCAATCCAAAGCTTGGTGTGTTTCATAGAATCACAGAATCAGAAATGTTAGGGCTAGAAGGAATCACAGCAGTCACTTTTACCACCCACTTTGTTTACAGGTCTAAAAAATATCCATACCCAGTAAAAGGTTCAAATATATTCGTGCACAAGGTCAGCCCAGGGATGGATGAAGATCAGTTGGTCACAGCCAGGGTAATGCTATAATTTATCCTCCAAACCAGGACACTTTTTGAGAGAAAAGGAAGGGCTAAATAGATGGGATGCTAGAAAAAAGGCATAAGCAGGAGCTTAGCAAACCTTGCATATATGGTTGTCAAATCAAAGCTGAAGAGGAAGCTACTAGAAAGCTAGAGGAATGTAGAGGCCAAACTGGAGCTATCGCATGGTACTAACAATGGGAACAGCTGTCCAAACAGGACACAGGAAAATGTGTGCCAGCAAGGAGAGACATCAGGAGCCTAGGGCATTGGATTGGGTGGGGTTTAGTATTGATTTGGCTTTGAAGTGCCAAATCAATGAAGGTGGTGAGTTCATTGAGAATAGGTGAGGTCAAAGAGAGACATTCACTCAAGATAAGGCAAGACAAAGGGAAGAAGATCCAGCCACATGAAAGGGTAAACAGACACAGAGCTGAAAGCTGTCCCCAGTGAGCCATCTAAGGCATAATGCAGGCTCTTTGCACCTTCTCACTATAGGAGCAAAGAAACCTGAGGGGTTGAGCAAGAAGCCAGTTACCTGTGCACCCTAGCATACAGAGTTAAGCCTCATTTCACATCTCTCTTTGGGGGGCTGTGCAGGGCATTGATACAGAACTCTATAACCCCTCAGGGTTTCAGGTGAAGGTGACAGCCTTGAATTAGTTGGATGTTCAGTAAGATCACCTGGGAGAGGACTAGGTCTTGAAAGGGCAGGAACTGACAGAAACTTGGAACAAATGGCAAATAAATGGGCCAAAGTCACATGGCTGTGGCTCAACCAGTGTGGAAACCCAGGTCTACAGCCATTCTCTGTGCGTGTGATCTAGCTATAGAAGGTAGTTATGATTGTGATTCACCTTTTGCACATGAGGAAACTGAGTCAGTAGCCTTCCAAATATACCAAGAATTTTTCACTGCCACTTGCCTGATCAGAAATCATTATGCTGGGACTTCCTCTGGACCTGCTTTCCCTGGAAGCACCTGATCACCAAACATCTCCACACTATACCCCATAACACAGTCTTTGGCAACTCCTTCTAGAGCAGTGGTTCTCAACCTTTCTGATGCCGCGACCCTTTAATACAGTTCCTCATGTTGTGGTGACCCCCAACCATAAAATTATTTTCGTTGCTACTTCATAACTGTAATTTTGCTACTGTTAATGAATCATAATGTAAATATCTGTGTTTTCTGATGGTCTTAGGCTCTACAACAGCGGTTCTCAACCCACAGGTTGAGAACCGCTAGCAGGGTCGCCTAAGACCACTGTTCTAGAGGAAACTGATTTCAGCCAACAGCTAGTGGCAAATTCTAGTGAATCCTTTCTTACTAAAATTTTAATTGATAAGACTAATTGCACTTCTTCCACCTCCATATTTACTCTTTATGAAATTAATTCCCTAATATCTTAAATGGATAAACTGTCATAGTTGGATTCCATTAATCACATAAGATTTGGAGAGGGGGGTGGGTTCCTGTCTTCACTTCCCATTCAGGGGACTCCATATTTTTCCAAGACCTTTCCAGATCCCTGCCCAACATCAGGTGAGGAATACTAGGAATAACCAGTAATCTGGATCTCAATTGTATTGATTCCTCCTTGAGGAGAGAGTTTAGGTATAAAAACTTGGTTAAGGTACTATGTGGGCAGGACAACCTGAAGGCCTTGGTAAGAGACAGAGGATGAGGAAGAGAGGTGAGACATTGCTGTGAAGTGAATGTTTGTGTTCCTCCCCTCCTCCCAGCAAAGTCCTATGTTGAAGCTCTACCCTTCAATGTGATGGTATTTAGAGGTGGGGATTTGGGGAGTAATTAGGTTTAGATTAAGTCAAGGGGGTGGTGCCTCATTGAGGGATTCATATACTTTTAAGAAGAAAAAGAGAAACCAGAGAGGACATAGGAAAAAAAGGGTCATCTGAAAGCCAAGAAGAGGGATCTCACCAGGAACCAAATCTGCCAGTACCCAGTACCTTGATTTTGGACTTCCCAGCCTCCAGAACTGAGAGATGTAAATGTCTGCTATTTAAACAACCCAGTCTATGGTATTGTTTTAGCAGCCTCATACTTCCTGAAGTCCAGAGCTAAATGAAGTGTGTGAAACACTCAACACTGTAGTGTTACCTGAGGAGAAATATATGGGCAGGATTTTTTTTTTTTTAATAAATCAGTCACCAACATAATGCTATCAACTCTTCCAAGTATCAAGCTTTCCATTTGAACATATAACCTAAGAATTAACATTTTTTCTAGTCCTGTTTCCTTAACTAGGAAAATACAAAGGCAAAATACCTTTTCCTCTCAATCCATAACTGGCTCCCAAAGAGAGAGGCCACATTAGATGGTCAACGTCTCAAAATTAAGTTGACATGTATGCTGTAAGTACCCTGGAAAACTAGTGCACCGGATAGACAAGAGCCTTTAGTATTTTGAAGCAATTACTTTCACAAAAAGAGACAAAATTTATGATTCTATGACTAAAATGATGGACATGAAGTAGTGAAGACAGCTAGGGTGGTGTTTTTCATCAAACAACTTTTTTATTTGTATAACAAATTTCTAAGTGATGGAAAATGACACACTGTCTCCATTACTTCATTTCCATCATTTCAATCTTTTTCTAACTTTCACGTTTGTGAAACAAATTGCTTTAAACATGTCAAAGTCACTTGAGTGGAGTGTTAGCCAGATTTTAAAAATAAAAATGATTCATAAAGACAGCACTTGTGTTTATAACTATCAAGATAAATTTTCCAAAAAAAAAAAAAATCACAGTCTTGATTATTTAGGGCACCTGTACTGGTATAAGATAATCATCTTCAGAAAGTAGAAAGAAATTTTCTCTCTGCCTTCTTTCCCCTAGATTTATATGGCACGGTAAACCTGGTCTTGTGGGTGCTAAATCATCCCTGTTTCAATGATTTACTAAGTCCCCCTAAAGCATATCGATTTCTTCAGCGTTGGATTTTGGATTGCATTTGCATTATTATGCAACAGGCTGTGCTCCTCATTGACGTCCTGCTTCTCACCAGTTAGTTCTATATTCTTTCAGTGCTGATGCTTCTTGAGGGGGAATGCCCTTTTTTGAGATAGGAGGTTCCCTAATACAGGGCAACTGAAGATACCTTTAGACACATACTTTTGAAGAATTGATATTGGTGTTCCAATGAGAGAAAGCTCAAAATATATTGCTTATCTTAAGAAACTTGGTTAAGGTACTGTATGGGCAGGACAACCTGAAGGCTCTTGGTAAGAGACAGAGGATGAAGAAGAGAGATAAGACATTGCTGTGAACTGAATGATTGTGTTCCTCCCTCCTCCTACCAAAGACCTACATCATTGATAGTTAAAAAAAAAAAAAAAAGGAGGACATGAATATACAAGATAATTTTACAAACAGTGGCTACACATGTTATTCTGTTGTTGATGTCATTGTTGGAAAGGTTTTAAATTTTGAAACAAACTCCACTTTACAGAAAATTCACAAGAGTGCAAAGAACTTGCCCCCCCCCCCCCCCCCCGCCCAGAATCATTAGAGAGGGGTCAATGTGATGTCCCATTATCCCTGAATACTTTAATGCAAAGACACTCTCCTATATAACCATCAAAATCAGGATATTAACATTTATATGTTACTAGAAGCCTGGCCTTTGATCGCGGGGGACCTGGCCGGCTGTCCGCTGGTGCCCCAGGCCTTCCGAAAGCCTCCGGCTGCTGCGGAGGCTTTCGAAAGGCCTTGCGCCGGAGCAGACAGCCGGCCAGGTCCCCCGCTTTGGCCTTTGATCGCGGGGGACCTGGCCGGCTGTCCGCCGGTGCCCCAGGCCTTCCTAAAGCCTCCGGGGCAGCCATGGCACAGACGCTGAGCTTGCGGCGCCAGTGGCGCCGCGAGCTCAGCGTCCTGCTGGCCCAATCAGCTACCCCGGCCACCCTGAGTCCCGCCCCCTGCGCCTCCTGCTGGCCCAATCATGGGCGTAGCGGAGTGATGGTAATTTACATATTACCATTTTATTATGTAGGATATATATATATATATATATATATATATATATATATATATATATGATCATCTGATCTCTAGACCCCATTTGAGTTTCAAAAGTTCTTCCAATATTGTCCTTGATAGCAAGAGGATCCAGTCCAGCATCCATGTGGCATTTTGTTGTTATGTCTCATCTCTTTAGTTTTTGTGTTTGTTTGTTTTTTTTTGTGTGTGTGTGTGTGTGTGTGTGTGTGTGTGTGTGTGTGTGTGTTTGTTTCTTTTTGTTTTTTTTCAGTTTGGGACAGTTTAATAGTCTTTTATTTTGGCTTTCATTATTTGACACCTTTGAAGTTTATAAGGCAGAATGCCCCTCAGTTTGGGTTTTTCTGTTTCCTCATGATTAAAATCAGGTTATGTATCTTTGGCAGTAATAACGCAGAAGTGGTGCTGTGTTCTTCTCATTGAATCCTATCTGGTTACACATAATTTTTTACAGGTTTCATTACTGCTGATGTTAACTTTGATCATTTGATCAAGCAGTGTTACAGGTTGGTGTCTTAGTCTGTTTGGGCTGCTATACCAGAATATAATATACTAGGTGGCTTGTAAACAAAACCACTTCTTTCTCACAGTTCTGGAGGCTGGAAAGTCTAAGATCAAGGTGCCAACAGGTTTGGTGTCTGGTGAGAGCCTATTTTCTGGTTCACAGATGGCATAGATAGCTGTCCTCTCATTATGTCCGCACATGGCAGAAGGAGGAAGGGAGCTTTCTGGAGTCTGTTTTGTCGTAAGGGCACTAACTCATTCAAGACCTAATCACATTCCAAGGGCCCCACCTCACAATGCCATTATATTGGGGGTTATATGAATATAGCAATTGGGATCCCCAGGAAATAGGCTTTGAAATTAGCATGCAAGAAGATGATTAGGGAGTGCTCTTAGGATAAACCCCTGTGGAAGAAAGCAAAATTGGCAAGGGGAGAAGTCGAGCTATGATGAAATCCCAACAAAGACCACAGAAAGGGCTATGGAGCAGGGATGGCTCTTCAGAATTCTCCTGTGTGGGAGCTAGAGGACTGGCTTTTGTACCCCCATGGTGTTCATCCATTGGATGTGAGATGCCCCTAGAATGAGGTGGAGTCTTGGATGAAGCAGTTTACCTTAGCTAAGGCAATTCCCCAAGAGGGCTGACCCACTGAGGACCATATTCTGACATCACCTCCAGCATCTTGGTGTAAGTCTGTCTTTCTTCAAGGAGGCTTTGTAACACATCACAGAACCCAACACAGTGATGTCTGTCAGGATTCTGCTCTGAAGAATTACTCTCTGTTCCCTTTGTAGTTGACAAGTGATTTATAAGAAAGTACCTTGAGACTATGAGATTATGTTATTCATCATCAAATTTTTATGATAGGATAATAGATTGATATCAGCATGAATTCATAATTTTTTCTTTAATTAAATGGCTTACTTAAATTTGTTACTATAATTAATTTGATGTTCAAATTGTCCTAGATTTTGCCAGTTGGAAACTCTTCCAATTGGCTTCAGTATATTTATTTCCTTATTTTCTGGAACAACAAGATGTTTCAGGCTCATTTTATGTTTTCCCCACCCCAGTCCTGAAAACAGATTCTCCAAGGAGCTCTGCTCCTTTTTAATAGAAAGTGACATTTAGAAATCAATATCTGGGCTCGAGGTATAGTCATTGCTATTTTTACCTTCTTTCAGTATTGCCAAATCTAATGTAAGTTTATCTCCCTTACCATTGTTTTTGCCTCCTTGATATGCCTGTGATGACCCCTGACCAAGACCCCTGAACTTCATAACATTTTTCATCCTTGAAGTTTTTCTTAATTCATACCTGAGGAGATTTGAGTGAGTATGAGTGTAAGATCTATAGTAACAGCCTTCATAAAATGACTTGTAGGGAATCTTCACAACATGCCAAAATGTGCCTTGTGTTTGGGTTAGTTTTCTATTGCTACTGTAACAAATGATCATAATCTTAGTGGCTTAAATCAACAAATATTCATTATTTTGACATTATACATAATGACAATGACTTGCACAAGTATAATGATACCTTCACTGAGCTCCTCATACCTAATCTCTTCCCTCAAGGAGGAATCAGTGTAATTCAAATCCTCATTACTAGTATTTCTGGCCTGACACCTTCCCTGGAATCTGGAAAGGATTTGGAAGGATATAGGGTCCACTGAATGGAACCCATATCCCTCTCCAAATTGTACGCGATGAATGGATTTAAACTATAGTAGTCATTCATTTAAGATGTTAAGGAATTATTTTTTATAGGGGGTAAATATGGATATGAGAGAAAGTACAGTTCATCTTATCAGATATTAAAATTTTAGCAATAATAGATTTACTGGATTCTTGTCATTAGCTGTTAACTGAGACTAGTTCCCTTAGAATGAGTTGCCAAATGGCTGTTTTTATGGGGTGCAGTGTGGAGATGTTGGGTGACCAGAAGCTTCCGGGGAAGGCAGGCCTAGAGGAAGTCCCAAAGTAAGGATTATTTGGCCACTCAGCAGGTAATGTGAAACTTCAGAATACATGTTTCAAGCCTGGAGTTAAACTTTGGAGTTTAAGAGCAGTGACAGAAGTTTCAGACAAAATTCTCTAACTGTGTCATTTTCCAAAGGACTGGACTTGGGTGTCATTAATGGAAGGCAGAATTAGACCCCTTTAGTCTATAAATAAGGTATTCAGCAATGACCTTTATTTAAAAAAAAAAAGAAATCAGTAGGTAACAAGTAACTGGAGGGAACAAGGGAAGATTGAAATATAAGCCAAGGCCTTGGGGAGATATGATGAATAGTCACCTTCTCCTACAAGATGTCCCTAGTCGGGATTCATGGTCCAGCCTAGGATGTGGTCCCTTTACATCTTTATGTTTAAACAAGGTCTTCATATTCACTTATGAAATTGAGGTATGTCACTTATGGAAACCAGGTTTGAGTATAGTTCTTTTCATGATGCTTTCAAATCAGCTCATGAAGCAACTATGAACATCCTATATAATAAAAGGCTAATATGCAAATCGACTGAACGGCAGAATGACCACTCGCTATGACGTGTACTGACCACCAGGGGGCAGACGCTCAATGCAGGAGCTGTCCCCTGGTGGTCAGTGTGCTCCCACAGGGGGAGCGCCACTTAGCCAGAAGCCAGGCTCACAGCTGGCAAGCACAGCAGCGGTGGCAGGAGCCTCTTCTGCCTCCGAGGCAGGGCTAGATGTCCGACTGTCAATCGGACATCCTCTGAGGGCTACTGGACTGTGAGAGAGTGCAGGCTGGGCTGAGGGACCCCCCAAAGTGCATGAATTTTTTGCATCAGCCCTCTCATCTATAATAAGCAAATGAACATCCACACATCAACATATATATAAGCTAATAAAATACAATATACATGTCCTTCTTTCTGCCCATCCTTCAGGTTCTATCTTTGTTATGTCTTAGTAAAGTTGCTCTTTTTTTCCTTAAAATATATTTTATTGATTTCAGAGAGGAAGAGAGAGGGAGAGAGAGATAGAAACATCAATGATGAGAGAGAATCATTGGTCAGCTGCCTTCTGTACACCCCACACTGGGAATCAAGCTCGCAACCCAGGCATGTGCCCTTGACTGGAATCAAACCTGGGATCCTTCAGTCCACAGGCCGACGCTCTATCCACTGAACCAAACCAGCTAGGGCTAAAGTTGTTCTTAACTCCACCACCAATGCACTGCTTTTGGCCTGTTACTGTCACATGACAGTAGTCTTCTGACTGAACTTATAGACCAAACTTGGATGTTTGATTGTAAACTCGCTGAGCACAGAAAGTATATCACATACTAGTACATCTCTTATATCTATACCTGTCACCTCAAGGTTAAGTTAAAATACTTTGCTCATAGTAAGCACTAGTAAATACCTGTTTAAAGAAATGTTTATTGAGCATGTATTGTCAATATCCACATGCAGACTAATACCAAGTGGACTGCATCCTAATGCCACGCTGGTTTTTGCTTTACCAGCATTTGGTTTAATCTCTGGCAATGCAAACTCATTTAACAAATTATGTTATTATATTCATATATAATGCATTTAAAAGACAGGCACATATTTTGTTAGAATTACCAATGATTTGTCCTTTTGGTGTTGCCATTAAATTATTAATAAGAATTAACTGTTTTAGTGAAAAATTCATCAGAGGCCTGTTTTGTTTGAAAGACATTCAACCAAACTTTTGATGTTATCCTTGTTGGCTAACAATAATGTTTTTTAAATTAGTTGCCATGATTTTAACTGAATAAACATTTCTCTTAATACCCATAAGCCTCAGTTTACTTACATGATGGATAAAACATACACAAGTGAAACTTTGGCTCCACAGAATTGCCATTTGCTGACAAAATGTAATTCTTGTACCAGTAAGAGAGGATTCCTTATGGAATGCCTCCTGAAGCTGCCTAAGATCATGAAACAGGTGGGCCCCAAAGCTGCTGGCTGTTGTACCTGGTCAGTGATCCCTACTTTCAGTCTGGAGTATTTCCCACCCCTTCCAAACCTGCCTGGGGCTTCCAGAGCCCTGCTTGAGGGGGTGGCAGAACCCCAAGATATGTGGAAACATCCTTTGCCAGTTGAAAGTGTTGCATAACTAGTTGGAGTGAGGAAGGACAAAAAACTGGTATGCAGTTTGGTTTACAATCATAAAATCCATCAAAGGACACTAAACTAGACATGTGACACCAACATCCTATCACTTTCCTCCATATCCCTAGTTCCGAGTAGGGTTCACCCTCAGTGGACTGATAGAACAACAGAGCCTCATTTAAACTCATGCTGGAAAAGGGCTAGAGATTGCCCTAGAAACCATTGTGATGTAGATAACCTTTGTACTTCAAGTGGCCACATTTTTATACCATCCCCTGTGAGCAAGTTTCCCTATTCACAATGTCCAGTTCTCTCCCACTTGCTAACACCAGCTTTTAGAAAAGGTTTCATATCACAGAGTAACAAATTTAAGCAAACATATTGCCTTTTCCAGGGATAAAAGCATTTTAGCATTATCTCTAATTCGTTCTCTATTGGAGGGATTTTCATGATCAACAATCAAAATGAGAATATTATGGGAAGTCAAGAGATCTTTATAGCAATCAAATTGCTCTTCTACAGTCTTCAAACAGCAATCAAAGTGGTTTTTAAAATAACTTAATGTAGTCCATGTCTCTTTTCTAGTGACTACTTTAATCAATCAGAATAAATTCCAAAGTCCTGACAGCTGCCTACAAGGCCTGACTTGATATCCTGGTTCTCCTTGACCTTATCCCCTTTGGGTCTCCTTTTAGTTCCCTCTGCTCGGGCACATCGATCTCCTTGAGTATGCCAAGTATCGCCTTCCTCAGGACCTTTGCACTTACGGCAGTGCTCTTCCCCCCATGTTTACAGGGCTCATTTCCTCACTTCCCTTACATCACTGTTCAAATGTCACTTTAACAGAGTATCCTGCTCTGGCCACTCTCTCCCCATGAGCACACCCACCCTCATCAATCTCTGTCCCCTTAAGCTACTTTATTTTTTCATAGCACTCATCTCCATTTCGCATAGTATATATGTATTTGCTTAGTAACTGTTTACCTCCACAAGAGGTAAACAGATCATATCAGCTCACATTTATGCTCTATGAACATACTGTGCTCTATGAACATATCTGTGTTGACATTGCTGTGTTCTCAGTATCTAGAACTGTGGCTGGCAGCTACATGGTGCTCAATAATTTTTTTGTTTCTGTTTTGGGTTAACTTTTTATTTATTTATATTTTTATTAAAAATTTTTAATGTTGACACTATTGCAGATGACCTCTCTCCTGGATTGATTTCTATGTACAATATCATGTCATCTGTGAATAATGACAGTTTTACATCCTCCTTTCCAATTTGGATGCTTTTATTTATTCTTCTTGTCTGCTCACTATGGCTAGAACTTCCAGTACTATGTTGAATAAGAGTGATGAAAGAGGACATCCATCTTATATCTGATCTTAAGGAAAATGCTTTAGTTTTTGCCCATGAATATGATGTTGGCTATAGGTTTGTCATATGATCCCACTATACCCACTTTGCTGAGAGTTTTTATCATAAATGGGTGCTGGATTTTGTCAAATGCTTTTTCTGATTCTATTGATATGATCATATAATTTTTATCCTTCATTTTGCTTATGTGGTATATCACGTTTATTGATTTTCAAATATTGAACCATCCTTGCATCCCTGGAATAAATCCCACTTGGTCACGATGTATGAATTTTTTAATGTATTGATGGATCCTATTTGTTAATATTACATTGAGGATTTTAGCATCTATATGCATCAGGAATATTGGCCTGTACTTCTCTTTATTGATCTTTTGTTTGTTTGTTTTTTTAGTTTTTATGTCATTTATTTCCACTCTGATCTTTATTATTCCCTTCCTTTTACTTACTCTGGGATTTTCCTGTTGTTTTCTTTCTATTCTTTTAGTTGTAGGATTAGGTAGTTTATTAGAGATTTTTTTTATTTTTTTTTTAGTAGGCCTATAATGCCATGAACTTTCTTCTCAGGACTGCTTTCACTGTGCCCCATAGATCTTGGGTTGTTGTGTGTTCCTTTTCATTTGTCTCCTCCAGGTAATTTTTTATTTCTTCCTTGATCTCATACATTTTCATTTTCTAATAACATGTTATTATCCTTCATGTGTTTGAATATCTTTGAGCTTTTTATTATGGATGATTTCTATGCCATTGTGATCTGAGAAAATGTTTGATATGATTTCAATTTTCTTCAATTTCTTAAGTCTTATTTTGTGTCCTAATTTGTGGTCTATCTTTTATAATATTCCATGTGCACTTGAGAAGAATGTGTATTCTGTTGCTTTGGGAAGAAATGTTCTATAAATACCGATCAAATAATCTGATCTAGTGTGTTGTTAAAGGTTGCTGTTTCCTTGTTGATTTTTTCCCTTGAAGAGCTATCCATTGATGGCAGTGGGGTGTTAAAATCTCCTACTGTGACTACATTGCTGTCAATCTCTCTCATAATGTCCACTAAGAGATTTTTACATATTTAGGTGCTCCTATATTGGGTGCATATATGTTAAACATGGTATATCCTCTTGTTGGAATGATCCCTTTAGAATTATGTAGTGAGCTTCTGTGCCTTCTGTTATGACCATTGTTTTGAAGTCTATTTTGTCAGATATAAGTATTGCTACCTCCACTTTTGTTTTGTTTCCATTTGCATGGAAAATTTTTTTATCCCTTCACTTTCATCCTGTGTGAGTCTTTTGTTCTGAGATGGGTCTCTTGTAGACAGCATATATATTTGTCATATTTTATTATCCATTCATCTACCTATATCTTTTGATTGGAGCATTTAATCCATTTACATGTAAGATTATTATTGATAGGTCTTTATTATTGCAATGTATTTTCTTTATGCCTATGTTCCTCTCTGTCTCTGTCTCTCTCTCTCTTTCTTTATTCTTATTTTTATAGCAGTCACTTTAGCAATTATTGCAATGATGCTCTGGTGTTAATTAACTTATTTATTCTTCTTTTGTCTGGGAAGCACTTTATTTTGCCTTATATTTTAAATGATAGCCTTGCTGGATAGAGCAGTCTTGGTTGCAGGTTCTTGCTTTTCATTACTTTGAATACTTCATGCCAATCTCTTCTGGCCTGAAGTGTTTCTGTTGATAAATCAGGTGACAGCCTTATGGGAACTCCCTTGTAAGTAAGTGACTGTTTTTATCTTGCTGCCTTTAAGATTCTTTCTTTGCCTTTAATCTTGACCATTTTCATTATGATGTGTCTTGGTGTGGGTTTCTTTGGGTTTAGGACTCTCTGTGCTTCCTGAACGTGTGTGACTTTTTCCTTCACCAAGCTAGGCAAGTTATTTGTCATTTCTTCAAACAGGTTCTCTATCTCTTGCTTGTTTTCTTCTCTTTCTGGAACCCTATGATGCAGGTATTGTTGTGTTTCATATTGTCCTTAAACTATCCTCCTGTTTGTTTTTAATTTTTTAATTGATTTTAGAGAAAGAGGAAGGAACAGGGATAGAGAGCTAGAAAGATTAATGAGAGAGAAACATAGATAGGCTATCTCCTGCATGCCCCCTACTGGGGATTGAGCCTGCAACCTGGGCATGTGTCCTGACTGGGAATCAATCTCATGACCTCTTGGTTCATGGGTTGATGCTCAACCCTAGCCCTAACCCTAACCCTCCCATGAACACAAAAGTTTAGCAGACATAGACACAAACAGTGAACAGAGTGATAACTATACACAGGCAGTCCAAGGCCAGTTACAAATACCATCTATCAGCTACTTTTAGCTTAGAGCTGGGGGAAGATCTGTGGTTGGACTGAGGCTCCCTGAGGTCTGCTCCCACCTATAAGCTAGCCTACCTCACCCTGAGTCTTCCTCCTGGGCCTTCCAAAGAGACTTTAGGATAAACTCAGGCTAGCCTAGCTCTGCCCAGTGGGCCCCCTGCTTAGAGATTACATAGTCAGGCACTCAATGAGGGGAAATTAGTCTCTGCTTCAGAGCCAAACTCCTTAGTCTCTACCAGAGACTCTAACTCTACTTCTTCTTCAGGGGACTTGCTGTAGGTTCAGGTTGGGTATAGCCTGCAGTCTCCTCTGCAGGAGCAGGTTCAGCTGCCCTGGGCTCAAGGGGATAGATCAAAAGAGTCTCTGATTCAGAATGTTGCCTGCCCAACCCGCAGGAGGGGTAAACACTTCCTCCTGGTTCCAGACAAAAGCCTCTGAGGGTCTTATACTTTGAATGTCCTGGTCTGAGTTCCTCTCTAATCCTGCACAGAACTGCACCCAGTGAGGGTATTCAGGACTTCACAGAGCTGAACCAAACAGTCTCCTGTTGGGGATGGTGTTTACAGCCTGCAGGGGGTGGGGACTGGTTCTACTTCTCCTTCCAGAGGCTGCCTGGCAGAACTCACAGGAAGCTCAGAACAGCCTTCCTGCGGTACACACAGAGTTCAGCTCTTGCCCATCTGTCTCCCCGACAGAAGCCTTCTGGGGGACAGAATCCAAAAATCGCAGCTCAGAGTGGTACCAGTGCTCTCTTGCCACCAAACCAAGCAGGAGAGGGTAGAAAATCAACCCCTTACAGGACTCTGATCTCTTTCCTCAGCTGGTCTCAGCAAAGTGGGGACCAAAATTCCTTGCTCCTCTTGGGCTCCCAACTCTTCATGGTAGTCCAAAAATTCCAGACCTGTGTCACTGCCCCATGCCACCGACCCAGCCGGACAGGGCAGGCTGGGCAGCTCCACAGGTGGGGGAGGGGTTCCGACCTTGTGCTCCAGGTGGGACAGACCTTTCTCCTCTCCCCAAGCCAAACAGTTTAATCACTAACTAGGACTCTGAACGTTGCCTTTCAAGAAAGTAGAGGGTCCCTCAATGTCACTGCTAGGTGTGACTGCAGACCATTCCCCTCGGCCCAAACATGGCAGTGCAGCCTCTCCAGCAGTCGGAGCCCAGAGCAAACTTATTAAGCCAGGTCTGCTAACATCAGGAGTGCTCCTTCACTGGGAAGGTGCGATCCAAGTCTCTCAAGCAGACAGAATCCCCCTGGTTCCCTCTGCCCCATGCTAAGCGGGCTCTCCTTCCAGTCTCTGCTGTTTTGGGTTTGGGATCCCTGCAAGGGGTTGAGACCCTACACTCCCAGGGGGAGGGAAGTTTGCACCCACGATATCCGCCAGCCTTTTAACCATCGCACCTGCTCAAGGGGGGCTCTTCCTTTCCTCGACTATGCTTCTCTGACCAGTCTCCATGTGGATGGATTCTTCAGTGCTCCTTACATAGAACATTTCTGATCAGCTACGCTTCAGTTGGTTTTTCAAGTAGATTGCTCTGTAGTTGAGAAGTAAATCCGCCCGTGGCTGGGAGCACCTGACACAGGCTGCAGCTGCTCTGCAGCCATCTTCGATTTGGGTTTGGTGCTCAATAATTGCCTGTAGCACAAACCCAGCCCCTTCTTTACTACTCACGTGGTCATGCTCAGAAATAAAAACAAAATAGGTGTAGTAAGTCTTCTTTGCTGTTGTCACCACAGACACCACATAAAAATGAGAGTAATAATAATTTGTTCAGTTCATGACATGGCCTTTAAATATATTTATATTTAATTCTCACCTTTTATAATTGCCATTTTACATATGGAAAATAGACTGTTTCATTAGCTTCCCTAATCATGACTGCTGGCCCGAACAGACTTGGGTTCAAATCATGGTTTGGCAACTTGAGAGCTATGTAACCTGGAGCCAGTGACTAAGTTCTCTGAGTCCCAGTGTCCCCAGATATAAAATGGATATAACTTTAAAAGCCAAAATAGAGTGTTAGTACAATGTCTGACACATTGCAGGGTCCAGACAATAAAATAAAAATTTCTCCAGTTTTATAATCAACAGAAGTTTATTCAAAGAAATTGCTTATGCTGGTGAGAGAACAACTAAGAAGTCAAACAGGTGACACAGTGAAACAACCCGGAAATTAGTAACAGAAAAAAACTGCCACCACACCTGGAATGGGAGGAACATGGAGGAGGAGGTCCCACCAAAATGCAGAAGCCAGCTAAGAGCTGGAGCCACAGCAGGCGAGCACCGAGGAGACCTGGGTTCTCAGGAAGCAGAGAGAGAAGGGGACTCACCTTGGTGTCTCCCCACCCCTCCCCCTCTGCCTCCAAAGCCTCTCACTGGCTAAACTAAGTAAAAGCCAGAGGGTAAAGGAGCCTGGGAATGGCGCTTCTTGTGGAACCAAAAAGAGGGTTCTGGAAGATGTGGGCATTGGGTCAGAGAGCAACCAGGCAGTCAGTTGGCACAGTAGATAAACACAGACAATAGTTACCAGTCCACAGTGTACAATATGGAACTCAAGTTAAAATTCTCTAACTCCTGTTCCTCCTTTTCCCTAGGAATTGGATCAGTACTATGAACAAATTCACAGTGTTATGTTTATAACCAAGTTTGTCTAAATAGTAAAGATTTTACATTAATTATTTTTTCTTAAAGACTAAAGATATTCTGTCTTCTCTAAATTAGGTTACATGCACATGTGGTTAAGGGAATTTCCAGAACACCAGCTTCATTGAGTAAATCAGCATAGTGGTTAACCACATCAGTCCCTAATTTTTGGAGCAAACTCTTCAAAACAGCATGCTCATCCAGGCTTTCAGCTTACTAGTAGTCATAACTCCTAAGGTTAGAAGAGATTGCTTTTTCTCGTGGCTGTATGCCCGACATCTCAAACGGTGCCTGGCAGCTAGTCGGCACTCACAACCTCTTTAGTGAAGAATGAACCAAACCTGAGGTTATCTTTGGCTCAGCTCCTCTCACTCAGAGCCAGCATCTCATTTCTGACCCAGCTCCCTGCTTCTACCCTGTATGCCTCCACTTACCGCCCAGCAGAGCCAATCATTATCCCTCTGGGGGCACTGTCAGGTCTCCCCTGAAAACTTCAGCAGCCTCTGACTGGTTTCCTGACTCTGCTCTTGCCCCCTCCTGATCACTCTCCATCCTGCAGCCAGAATGATCTTCTGAAATAAGTGCACATCTCATAGGCCACTTAGAGTGTCTCAGTGGCTCCTGCCTCATTTCCAGCCCCTCCTGGGATGCAGCCGGAACAACTCTGCACAGCATCAAAGGTCCTTGGGCTTTCCTGTCCAAGTCAGCTGCTTCTCTTGCCACAGGTGTCCTGAGGGTCTCCTCGCTCCCTTAGGCTCCAGGCTTGCATTATTCCCTCTGTTGGGAAGGCTCTCCACCTTGTCCACCTTTAAGATCATATCTCAAAGCCACATTCTCTGAGGGGTCTTTCCGACTTTTGTAGGCAGTTTCTGGGTTTCCACTACACCCACCAGTTGTGACAATTTATGTTTCGGAAGCCCCCACCACACCTTGCTCCTCAGGCCAATAATCCCAGCTATAGCCTGACATACTGTGGGCACATTTCAAATGTGAGCCAAATTTGTCAGAGGAGCGCTACAGTTTTATTTCACAGATGAAGAAACTCTCTTATCTCAGTGCTGTTGAAATTTTTAGCTCCTGTTCTTTCCTTCCTCTCCATGCTGTTGGCAGCCACCTGAGCCAGGGTCTCGTCTCTTCATACCCAGATTATGGCCTTGGTTGGCCATCGAAGGCACGCGCTTTTCATGAGGATGGTCAGCATCAGGCGGTCACCTTATTATTTTTTCTGAATCATTCAAAGAGTCTAGCACAGTGCTGGTTTCATATATATTCCACAAAATTATACCCTACTCCAAAAAGGTTTTAAGAGAATGAGGTAGCCTTTGCCAATTTGGCTTAGTGGATAGAATTCTTTTATAAGAATGAATGAATTCTTTTATAAGAATTCACTATTAAAGAAAGTTGGCCCATGGATTAAAGGGTCCTAGGTCCCATTCCAGTCAAGGGCACATACCTTGGTTGCAGGCTCAATTCCCAGCCCTGGTTGGGGCGTGTGTGGGAGGCAACCAATCGATGTGTCTCTTTCACATCGATGTTTCTCTCTCTGTGTCCCTCCCCATCCCTTCCACTCTCTCTAGGAATCAATGGAAAAATATCCTCGGGTGAGGATTAACAAAACAAAACAAAACAAAACAAAACAAAACAAAACAGAAAACCTAGAAATTGACACAAGCCATTATGCTCAATTAATATTTGGCAAAGGAGGCAAGAGCATACAATGGAGTCAAGACAGTCTCTTCAATAAATGGTGTTGAAAAAATTGGACAGATACATGCCAAAAAAAAATGATACCTCATTGATTGAAAGAAAAGTGAAATAAAATCAAGGTAGGCAAGACACCTTAAAAATATCTACCTTCAATTTACCAACTACCAGGTATTTATTAAGCACCTACTATGTTCCAAGCATCATGTAAGCCACTGGAATATACCCAGTTAAAGCTCAGTCCCTTCCTCCAGAAGCTTCCTCTTCCTTCCCCAGTTTGCTGGAGCCACAGAATAAGAGCACCAGGCAGCTTTCATCCTTTAGGAAATATTGTTTATGTTTACCCATATATCCATGTATCTATGTCTATGCATCTACATCATACAAAATAAGGGGTGAAATAGAAAGAGCGGGTTCCTGGAGGTCCTCACTAAATTGCTTAACCATTTTTGTTTCTCTCCTCTTTGTTGCTGTCATCTGAGATTTCTGTGCCTTTTTGATTGTTTCTTTTTTTGGTGTTGTTCGTCTTTGTCGTTAGTAACCTGATGTTTCTAAAAACTATTCAGGGACTTCTTCCATCCTGATCTCTGCATCTGCATTCCATCCTGGGGCTGGTGAAACAAGGTTGTTTCCCTTCACAAGGCACTGCCTCATGCTTCCAGCTCTGCCCAATGCATCACGCTGTCACAGAAACCCTTCCAGGGCCCATTTGGAAATAGATTGATTACTTTGAACATGAATGGTGCGTCTTGGGGAAAAAACAAATGAATCAAATGGAAAAATGAATGAACATCATAAAATTTACCTTACCAGCTGGAGACATGACATATTCATGAGTTCCTTGGAGACAATCCTTCTATAAGAATTCACTATTAAAGGAAGTCTGCAGTTAGGTGGAGTCAGAGTTCAGCTTAAAAGTATTTATATCTGAATGGAAAACACCCTCTGAAAGAAAAAGTCTAGAACTAGAATTTTTTATTTTGTGTGAAGGGCTGGAGTGATGGTGGGCTTGCTCCAGGCATCTCCTCTCAGGCCTTCTAAAGTCTCTGGGATGTGTTTAATGGGACTGGACATCCACAAAAGGTTCTGTTCAGTCCCATTGACATTTATTGGGCACCCATTTGGTGTAAGGCATTGTGACATCCTGTGGGGCTATAAGGACAAACAAGATAATATCTTTAATTCAATTCAATGAGAAAAATAGATGTCTAAGTAAATAAAGGGAAAGGTTTTGTTTGGGGTTTTCTGGTGATTCATTAAGACTTGCACAACCAGAAGTGTTACTATCACTAAGTATAGTAGGGGGACCACAGATCATGACCACTTGATTTACAGTTGTGTTGCACATGAGATGAGGGAAATCGGGGTGCCCTGATGTAGGAGCTTCTTCATGTCAGAGCATCAGAAGAAAGTGACTGACAGGTGTGTGTTTGTCAGCTGCTGGGACCTACTTCTCCGTGTTGAGTATGTCCTTCTAGGTTCTAGACACGAGTGAGGGGAAGTCCGAATCACTCCATTAGCAACAATATTCAGCAGTACTGACCATCCTACATTCTAATTAGTGGCCATCCTGGTAACCTAATCTCCACATAGGATGTTGTGTTTTTAATGTGAAAATATTGCAAAGCCGTCAACTGAATAAAAAGTTAATTTGTAAAATGCAACAGATTCCTCTGTGCGTTACTACCTATGTAAAGCTTTGGGTTCTCAGGTATGAAATGAATGTTTGAGAGTGGATTTTCCCCAAAGTCACATAGAGCTGAGTGTGAGCTGGAGGTAGATTTCTCCTACCAACTTGGAAGAAATGTGAAGAAGCCATGAAAAAGCTCAGGCCCGTTGAGCCAAGGTTGATATAGAATAAAATCTTAAAGGAATAAAATATTTTCACCATCTTTTGTCTGATTCCAGGCTGGGAGGGCAAGAAAGGGGGGTAAGGAGCTAAAGTAGTTACATTTCTCTGTATTCATTTATGTGTAAGGAGAGAGTGCGATTAAAGAAAGCATGAGGGTATTCCAATATATTAAAGAAAGCATGAGGGTATTCCAGAGTTTGCCTTACAAATAAATACTAGTAGTATTTCTGTGGCCTCAAAAATAATTTACAGATTAAAACCAGCATTTAAACGAAAAGTGTATGTTAATTTCTAGATCACTTGGGGAAATGGCACCGATTTTAGATAAGTATGAAAAAAGGCAGTTGGTAATTATATTTTTTCATGTTTAGTAGTCTATATTATTAAAAATTAAATGAGGATCTTTTGGAGATATTAAATTTCCTGCTTCTATTTTTCTTGCTCAGATTTTTTAAACACCAAAATTACACAATTTGAGGTTGGAGAAAACAAAACCTCTCTCTAGCCATTATACACCTCAGCAAATGTGTGCACGTGGTCACCTGAGTACGGCAGGCTTCGCCCAAGCTGGTTCAGGACAGTTGATAGGCAGTCATGGATGTTGATAGATGGGTGTTCCGGAGTGCAGCCCGATTGTGGTTTCTTAAACATGCCACGTCCTGGGGGTGAGAAGGGCTCTTTAGTGAAATGAAATACTACTCTGTCACCATTTCCTTACTCACAATTCAATCATGGCAAATCCTTCCTCAGTGCTGCCACTGAAATCATTATATTCAGAATTAAACATGGTGTAACAGAGCAGGCGACAATACCCTGAGGTGCTATTGACATGTCAGGTCTCACATCAATAATCAGCTTTCCCATACAGTGAATATGAAAAGGCCTGCAGATGTGAATTCTTTTTTCTCCCTTTGGAATGAGTGTAATCACCGCCTGTTCCTGATTCGCTTCCATATGGCGGTCTGGTGCCACGTGGCCTGACCTGTTATCGGTGCTGCTCCCCCTTCTCCCTCCAGTCACTGACATCACTCTAGAAACCTTCCCAGCTCAGCTCCCTTGGAGCCCTGAGTCCCTCTGTGCAGGGTCTGCTTTCTCGCCACCAGTCGGTAAGCCCTTGGATCCAAACTTCTTTCTGACGTACACGTCTACTATCCACCATCATGTATCCCCTCACTCTCCTCTTGCCTCATATCCCTTCAGATTTTCCCACTTTCTTTCCCTCTTGGCTTCCTTCATCTTCCTAATCCCTCCAGCACCCTCCCCCTCACCTTTGTGGAAGTAGCTGGATGCTGAGGAAGGAGAACAGCTTTCACAGCGCAGAGATCTTGGTCCAAGTCCTGCCTCCACTCACCCTGTTACATGATGTCCTGCATGAGACAACCTCATGGAGCCTCAGTTTCCCACCTGTGAAAATTCCCACACAGGGTTGCTGTAGGGACCCAAGGAAACAAACCTTTATTCCTGTCCCTTTATTTCCATCTCCATGTGAAAGGTCTTGACAGCTTTTACACTAATTAAATTGAATATTTTAGCTATGTATAGTGGAACAAGACTGAGGAATTTAACTCACAGGTTTTAAGGAAACTAAATGTTGACCTAATAATAGTGCAGATGTTTGTTGTTGGTTTAATAACAAATTTTTTTTGGAAGGAAAAGTTAGGTGATGGTATTTTCTTCTGAGTCTTAGACTTCTGTGTCTATAATAAGTCATCCCAGTAAACTGTAAAATTCTCTAAGGCAAAGTGGGCAAAGTTTTATGGTAAGGGCCACATACTAAATATACTAAATACAAATAAGCATTGCAGCCCATATGGTCTCTGTGACAGCTACTCAACTCTGCTGCTGTAGCACAATAATATACAAATGAACGAGCTGACTATGTCCCAATAAAACTTTATTCACACAAATAGGTGGCAAGCTACTTTTGGCCCCTGGACTCTGGTTAGCCAGCTCCTGCTCTGGGGCATGAATGGAGATTACAGTGACCATAAATGATTAACAAAGTCAGAAATTATGAGTAGTATTTCATTATGAGTGAGGTACAGGTCTCAGGTGATTCTTTTGTGATAATCCTGGAATCATTAAGGTTTTTTGGTTAATAATGAACATCATCGTGTGTGTGTATGTGTGTGTGTGTGTGTGTGTGTGTGTGTGTGTGTGTATGTACATGTGTGTGGCCTGTATAAGTTCTCCTGACAGAAATATTAGTCAGCTCCAGATTTTGGGATGTAGAGTAAACAGGCCTTTGAAAGCAGATTTGGGTTCTATAGATTTGTTGGAAGTTGGTGAACCCATCCTGGCTTCCTGGAACTCCTGGAGCACAGAAATCAGAAAGCCAGAGAGAACGGGGATAGCAGTGATAACTGCCATTCTTTGAGCTGCCCTTCTCATCACAAACTATGACCACGATTCTCCGCATTTTAAGTGAAGGTTCAATTGAGAGAGGACGAGTGCTTAGCCCACACTCACACTTAGGTCAGAGGCTGCTTTCCCCGTGGCCACAACAGTCCCCTCAACAAAAGTGACTGCCTTTCCCTGGGACACCCACCTTTCTCCAGATTTAAAACCAGATCAGGTAAAATGGTCTCTTCTTCCTTCTATTTTTACTTTCCAGGAGCTGTTTCAAACACCAAACAATAAATATATCCTGAGTCACCCCATACTGTGTGCCAGGCATAAAGCTTCCATTATATTATACTAGAGGCCCGGTGTATGAAATTCGTGCACTGGAGGGGGAGTCCCTCAGCCCAGCCTGCACCCTCTCCAATCTGGAACCCTTCAGGGGATGTCCTACCGGCAGTAGGACATCCCTCTCACAATCTAGGACTGCTGGCTCCCAAGCGCTCGCCTGCCTGCCTGCCTGATTGTCCCTAACCGCTTCTGCCTGCCAGCCTGGTCACCCCTTAACCACTCCACTGCCAGCATTATGGACGCCTCACTGCTCCCCTGCCAGCTCGATTGCCCCCAACTGCCCTCCCCTGCCAGCTCAGTTGCCCCCAATGGCCCTCTCCTGCCGGCCTGGTCACCCCTAACTGCCCTCCCCTGCAGGCCTGGTCACCCCCAACTGCCCTTCCCTGCAGGACTGGTCCCGCCCCAACTGCCCACCTCTGCTGGCCATCTTGTGACCACATGGGGACGGCCATCTTGTGAGAGGGCCCGGTGGTCAATTTGCATATTACCTCTTTATTATATAGGATTTTATTTTTTAAAATATATTTTTATTGATTTCAGAGAGGAAGGGAGTGGGGAGAGAGATAGAAACATCAATGATGAGAGACAATCATCGATTGGCTGCCTCCTGCATGCCCCACACTGGGTATGGAGCCCACAACCTGGGCATGTGCCCTGACCAGGAATCAAACCTGGGACCCTTCAGTGAGCAGGCCGATGCTCTATCCACTGAACCAGTCAGGCCTTCCATTATATTTTAAAATTTCTTTTCTTTTCATTTCCAGAACTAAACTACAAAGAGATTTATAATAACATTCATTTTGAGTGGTGGTTAACTGATATCCCTAACACAGCAAAGCACTGGGGTTCTAATCTTTCTCCCTGTCTTACACTGTGTAAATTATTTTCATTAAGATTAAGCATCTCACTAGAGTAACTTACACAACCACTACCTCAGAAGGCTCTATCCCAACAGTACATGGACCAAAGAATACTTTAAAGACCTCAGCAATTGCAGATGCTAACATGAAGCATCATTTTTATTTGTTTTAATGTAGTATCCTCTACATGTTTTGTTTAAAACAATTAAAGTGAATACGTTTTGCTCTTGAAGTTTCTTCTGTTTACAATCAAAATGATGTACACACTTAGTCTGATATGGATTTTCTTCAAGTAAAGAAGAATCAAATATGGAATATATTTTGGAATAAGTATAACTGAAAATTTTGCCTCAGTTTAAATTATTGATGCATTTGATTACCTTATAAACTAAACTGTAAATTAAACTGTAAGTTAAAGAATGTTGAATTTCTACATACAATGAAACTTTGATTTTTCAGGAGCCCATTGGTAAAATATAGTTATAAGATTAACATATGAAATAAGAACTTGGTCCTACATGGAGTAATAAAGAGAAATAAGATTTACCCTGAGATAGTTTATATGTAAAGTATGATGAGTCTGGAAACATGGTAAAATATAACAACATTTAATCTTCTATTGAAATAACAGCTAAAAAGTTGTTATGCATGAGGAATGATGTACTATGAATCTTACTTGTATTATTTTATTTCATTCTTAGATAGTATTATTGCCCTCATTTGCTGATGAAGAGAAGGAATAAAAGAGGGATTTTTAAAGGTCAAGTAATTTGCCAGAGGTTGCAAGGCTAGGGAAATTGCAGAGCCAAGACTCAAAACTAGATAATTTGCCTCAGAAGCCTGAATTCTAGCCTATGACACAAGCCTACATCGTTAATAAGACTGGCAATAAACACATGTTTTGGTTGTGTATGAAATGGTTGCATATGACAACCTATACATATAATTCTGTTATAGGTAATATAACAGATAATACAATTACATACAGAATAGAAATAAAAATAAAACATTTGCCTTATGTCCTTAAAAAAGCAATTCTAACTTTTTAGGGGGCAGAATTTCAGGGAAGGATAACTTCACAGTACTCTATAAACTCCATTTTTGTTTTTGCTTTCCAGATTAGTATTTCTATATCTTATTAATCAACCAATAAAAATTCCTATACATATTATTTCTTTTTATCTAGACATGACAAATCTGAGCCTCAAAGAAGTTAAGAAAATGGACTACCATCATGTAGCTAGTTGGGAGTAGAAATGATATTCAACCCAATTCTTACGATTTCAAGTGTAATACAGCAAATCATTTTCCACCTTCTTCTGTAAGGTGGCAGAGGGAGGACAAAATTGGTTTGTGAAATACACTCAACACTACATTCGTTCTTTCTTCGCACAGGGCGCTACCCTCAGGAGAACAAGGGAACCTACATCCCAGTTCCTGTCGTTCCTGAGCTGCGAAGTGGCAAATGGGGGGCCAAAGTCATCAGCAGAGAGGACAGATCTGTCCGGCTGTCCATCCAGTCTTCCCCTGAGTGCATTGTGGGGAAATTCCGCATGTACGTTGCCGTCTGGACCCCCTATGGTATACTCCGCACCAGCCGGAACCCAGAAACCGACACCTACATTCTCTTCAATCCTTGGTGTGAAGGTAAAGGGCAGGCGTCTATTTTTCTAAAAACAATTCATATAGTTATGATGCTTCTCTTTTTTGAAGTTATAGCAGAGTTATTGTGGAAGACATGTTTCTTTTCTACATACACTTTTCCCCCACCACCACTATGAAAAGACAGAAAAAAATGAGAATTTTGTCCTTAAAGTATATGAGAACAAAACCTGTATACATAACATTAATGCTGCTATACATTTATTCCAGGAAAAACGAAAGATTGCCTAAAGTTGCACAATTAGTTAATTGTCAAATTATATTTTTATGGCATGGCCTCTGTGTTTGTGATTGCTCTGTGAACGAAATAGACTTATGAAACTTGACTTTCAAAACTATTAAGATCCATAATCTGGCTTCAGAAAAATACAATAAAATTGTTCCTGTCCATAGTGGAACTAATTTCACTATCTAATTCAAGAATAGAAAGCCTTAAGGTCTAAGTGATCCTATAAATTTGTTTATATGCATAGTGGATGCAAATTTCATAAGTCATAAGTCTGGATGTGCAAACATATAACTTTATTTTAATGGAATACAACTTAATCTCTGCTGCTTTTTTGATTCTTCTTTCTGTCTGCTGCCGTTTAACCTAGTTTTACTTAAATAAACTGAACCAAGTCCAAGAATTTCTCTATCAATTCAGTTTAAAAACTCAGACCTACACAATATGTTCTCCCCATCCCCATGTCTATCCTTCTGCCTCCACACTGCCATGGACTGATTTTAGTTCCAGAGGCAGCAGCATTGATGGAAAGGAACCACTTTTAGATCTTGAGAAATAAGTAATGAAACATGTAAAATCTGACATAGCGTGGGAGACTTCTCACATCATCTACCCCACATGCATTTCTCTCTAAAATCTTCCAAAATGACTCAAAGGTATTGCTAATTTTGAGTGGCTCTTGTTTGTGAGAGGTGCATTTGAATCAGGGTTAATCTGGACATAGACAATAAGTGAAGAACAATGTTTTCTACTTCTATGTAACATTAACCTGGATCCTACTGACCTTTTCTTTGAATTATCTATTCCACAAATGTTGGCAGATGGCACTGAGCTAATTCTACTAGTATACTCCCCACCCACCACCCCTATTATCTTGTACCAAATAGCCTTATCTGTGTGACAGATGTTCAAGGTTGATGGTAACGTGTTAACTGGGCCATGTGCGTTCAAAGGTGCACTCCTGCTTACAGTCATCTTGTTAACAAGATAGAAGGCATTCTGCAACTGAGTGAATGTAATGTTACTTACAGGGATGGAAAAGACTGAGGCATAGAGACAAACTAAGATTTTGAAAATATTAAGTTAGGGATAACTTTAGATACCAAACAGAAACTACATTGGTAGCACTGGAGTGGAGGAGAAGATGGATTGGAGATCTACTTTGGACTTAGAACAGAAAGTGCAGAGAGATTAAACATGGGAGGTGAAGAAGAGGTGGAGTCAAGAATTACTCTATGTAGTACAGCTGGCATGGCTCAGTGGTTGAGCATTGACCTATAAACCCAGAGGTCATGGTTAGATTGCCGGTCAGGGCACATGCCTGGGTTGTAGGCTTGATCCCCAGTGTGGGGCATGCAGGAGGCAGCTGATCAGTGATTCTCTCTCATCTTTGATGTTTCCATCTCTCTCTCCCTGTTCCCTTCTCTATGAAATCCATAAAATCTAGTATTTAAAAAAAAGAATTACTCTATGTATCTGGTTTAACCAACTAGCTTGCCATTTTCAGAGCTGCAATCAGAAGAACACGCTGTCACAGAGGCAGATACATTGGTTGATTCAAGAAGGCAGCAATCAGCTCCTTGGAGTGCTGCTGATGAGTTGAATGATAAGGAAAGACAGTGGTAATGTGTTTGGAAAATACACAAGAAACTAGGGAACGAAAAAAGGATTGTTTATTATAGAAAGAAGCCAGAGAAGTGGGCTTGGGCTACAGTGTAATGCAAGGTGAGGAAGTGGAGATAACAGGCATTGCCATTTCAGTCAGGAAGACTTTCTGTGACACCAAGATGGTGATATGAGCATCAGAGGAGAATGTTTTAAAACAGGAGAGAGTAGGCATGATTTTACGGTGATGAAGACAAACCTAGAAAAGGGCTCGCTGCCCAGAGAGAGGGTAATGGCTCAAATCCTTGGATGCACACTGGAATGACCTGGGCAGCTTTGAAAGTTACTGATGCCTCAGTCTCCCATTCAAACATCCTGAGGTAACTTGTCTGGAGTGCAGCATTGGCCTTGGGGACCTTAAAAAGCTTTTCAGGGGATCCTTGGAGCCAAGGTTGAGAAGCCCTGACTTCCAGAGTGGAATCCTTGAGGAGGAAGGATGCAGGGAACAAGATGAAGGGCTTGACAGATGGAGCTGTCCACCCTCCATTGTGACAGGAATAAAACAGGAGGTGGGCGAAAGCATGGGTTTCTAGAATCAAGGAGGAGGATGACGTTGTTGCCACTTTGTGATTCTCTTTTGCTCAGTGAAGTGTAAAGCAAAGTCATCTGTGGAGAATAAGAAGCAAGGAAAGAGAATTAGAGGCTTAAACATGAGCCGGGAGTGGGAAGTGGGCTTCTTACCTACTGAAACAACGCAGGTGGGTCCTCCCTGCTCCCCAGAACACAGGGACACTACTGCAATCCCCTCCGGCCCCGAATCCCTTGGCCTGTGAAAGTCCAAACATTTCTGCCAATCCCTTAGGGGTTCCTGTCCTTAATTCCATCTCCGCCTCCAGGAATCCTATTTCTCCCAGTGCTGACACCAATGCTGCCTCAAAAACAACAATGCTCCTCCAAACAACATTCCACGAAGCATCCAGAATGTCTAGAAATTAATTGCAATTTGATGTGGAGGGTGAGGGGTGGGAAGATTTACTCTGGTTCTGAAACTTGACACATATCAGAATCACCTGGAGGGCTTGTTAAAACCGATTTCTGAGCAGCACCCGAAGGTTGAGCAGGTCTGGGGTGGGGCCTGAGAATTTGCATTGGTAACCAGTTCCCAGGAGATGCTAATGCTGCTAGTCAGGGACCACACTTAGAGAACCACTGGCTCATGTAATAATCATCAATCAATAAGTACAAAATGCAGGAGAGTATTTTTTACTCTTAAAATTGTGTTGACTCCTCCCCACACCTAACCCCAGGCTCTCCCTATCTCACTGCCTCTTTGTTTGCCCATTCTGTTCTTCCTTGTTCTCCGAAAGTCTCTCCCATCCTCTCTTCGAAGAAAACTCTTTCTTTTCTCATGCAGAGCAGTTCAGCAACCTTTTCTTATTTTCTTGTTTGTGCTCCTCCAATAGTCAGGCTTTTAGGGACACCACACTTTTTGAAGACAATTCCATCTTTCCAGAAAAATTCTGGTGTCGGCTTTTAAGATAATAACTTTTTATGTTCCAATGTCAATATTCACTGATATCTCCCAGGGAATGTTAATGAAATGAGAGAAAGAAGCCATCTCCTCATTTCACTTATTGTGTGATTTTCCCAGCCTACAAGCTAAGGCATAAGCCAAAAAAAGGGGGTCTGTGTCATGAACCCCAGACACACTCAAATACATGGTTGCCTGACAATCACCCAGTTTGTGCTTGCATATGCTAATTTATAACAAGGGACTCTTGAAGATATGGTCTGACAATTGGAAAGTAGATAAAAAGAGAGGGGTTTGGCCATTGCCCAGGTGGGAAAGATAACAGAAGAGAAAATCAGAAATTGTCAAAAGAGAGCAATGTGAGCAAGATGCTGAAAACAGCATACTCAATGTGGAAGTGGCATCCAAGGTGGCTTAGGACACTGGGTTGAAATTATAGGGGCATGTACAGTACTTATTGATAAAGGCATGCTCAGCTGTCTTCCAAGGGGCCCTTCAGCTTGCTTTGCATTCATAGGCAATCTATCCTTAATCACTAAATCATTAATGGGGATCAATAGCAATCCCACACTAGTGAGGGCAGGAGGGATGCAAGGAGAATTATTGGCTAGATTTTTTAATTTAATAGTACCAAATGGGCTTCAGATCAATTCCAGGAGGGAGCCCTTCTCCAAGAGGTTGGAAAGAGAACTGTACCCACAAAGGCAGCAGGAATGAGTCGGACAGTTTTGTGAATTCTGATTACTCAGAAACTCTGTATTATTGAATGCATTTTACTACTTAAATTCAGAATGTTCCAGATTGGTAGTTTAGCCTTAGTGCCAGATAGTATGTTCTGAAAGATTTAGATGCCCCATACCTGTGCTCTGTCCTTCATCCAGGTCAGTATTTCATTGGTTGAGCATCATTTATTATTATGGAATATTTCTTTTCTTGGTGGCTTGTTTCCGCCCATATTCTCCATCATTGATTTTCTTTACCTCAATCAGCCTTGTATATATCTCCTAGCACAGTACCTAGTACATGCTTAATGTTTAATGTGAATATTTGCCTCATTGATTTAATAATTCCAAATAAATGCTTTTTAGGTTCACACCACCTACCATCACAGGTAAGTTGTAAATGTAATCTCACAATGAACCATCTTGAAAAATGTCAAAAAAAACACCTATATGGTGTATGTGGGAGTGTGTTTGTGGGAACATGTGTGTGTAGATTTTTCTCTCTGAGCATCTGACACCAAATTAGCACCTGGTATTTCTACCCATGGATTCCATGTGATTTTTTTTGTATTTTCCTTGAAACCAAGAAATCAATTACATTTAATGTAAATAAATCAATAAATTTCTAAGTATCTGGGTGCTTTTAATAGGTAGTAAGTAAATATGACCAGTTTGTATTTTATTATGAAATTCATCCTTATACTATTTTCTTTGTAACTATACATATCTTTTATATCCTTCAGTACAGAATGGAGTAATCACCAGGACTGGTATTTCTCAGGGTAACAATGACCAACACTTTTTATCTTGGAAACCCTTGTACCCAGATCAAAATTCATACCCTCAGACTAGAGCCATTCATCCATTCAATCCATACATATTGAGAGTATGTCTTGCCCGCTCCTCCAGGCCCATGACAACATAATTGCCCATGGGTAGTACAACAGTATTATTTATTTACTCACAAATATGAAGGGTTAATGCTATATTAGGCATTGGGCATATGGCAGTGAAATAGACAATCTTTGCCCTCAGAAAGCTTCTACAAAGGTTTCACAAATGGGAAAAGCACTAAAATAAATCATGGCACAATAAGAACATGTAATAAGGGCATCTGGTTTAGTTGGGAAGAGAGGAGACCTCTCTAGCCCCTGGAATAGTGCTTGTATGCAATAGCAATCCAATAGTTGTTTAAGTGAATTTTTGTGAAGTTTTAATAAAGCTTATATAAAACTTTAAGCCCTTGCTTATTCAAATCTTCTACTGAATAAAAGTTCATATATCACTCTTCCCAGTGTCAGAATCATTAGAGGCTCATTCATCATTTTTTTACACTAAGTGAGTATCATTCATTGTGGTATTGCAATCCACAGGGACCCCAGAAAACATAAAGTAAACATTCTTTTAAATGGCATACAGGTGACCCCAGAATCAAGGTCAAATCAAATTAATCTGCCAATTCATATGTTTTACAATTCTTTATATGTGTAATTATTGGTGCCCCTAGGTGGGCGTCCATTAATACCGGGGTTCTAGTCCCAGCATTATAAAGAGTTCAGCAATCTGGAGAAAGGAGCTGCATGTAGATTAAGAAAGAGTCCAAGGATGAAAGATAGTTTTGAAAGGCATTGGGGGTCAGAGGAGCTTCAGCTAAAGGAGCTAAAGACTACCCCTTGGCTCAGGATCCCGTGCTATTTATTAACACAAATTGTCCTAAGGCAAGGTGGAGATAATACACTTCAAAGGGTAGGGCTTCAAGAGGTAGGGTTTACAGAAACATTGTCAGATTGGGGAATAGCCTAAACTGTTCAGGTGTTTGGCCAACAGGAGGCAATAAGATGCCCTGAGCTGTCTGGCAGCAAACAATCCTATTCAGGTTTGGGGGAGATGCATTTTAGACGTTCCAACAGGTAATTACATTATATGACTCAGCCCTTGTTAACTCTAAGTTTCATCAAACTTTTGATGCAACTCTTGTAATTATGACATGCTGGAATTGGCTCCCGGCATGTAATATTTTTATACTCCTCAAAGAATGCTCCTAGCCAGGAGCTCCCTGCATTGTGTGTTTTGGAAAACAGGATCCTTCTCTCATTCAGCTTAGCATGGTGCTAGGCACAGAGTGAATGCTCAATGAATGTTTACTTAATTGAATTGATGACCATTACTCTGACAGGCAGGGAGAGGATTAATAGCCTCATATTTCAAGAGAAAAAACAGACTCATGGTGTTATATAAATTTCTCAAGGTCATATAGAAAATTAAGAAACAAGCTACGGTTGAAACTTGAATTCCTGGTTTGGTAAGGATAAACTCTTTTTTTTTTAACCAGAACATTAGTATTCTGTCTTGTGTAATATGATAAACAAGAAGTAAATGCCTGCCAGGAAGCTTCTATAATGTTCGAATCAACATTGGAAAGGCCTGCCATTAAAAATAAAGCCAGGTTGATAACTATAAGAGCAAACAAAAGTTTTCTTTAAAAAAAAATGTAAGCGTGCTAACAAGGGCACAGGCTCCCTTTGAGTCCACATGCTAAGGAAAGAATCTCTGACACTGTTCTCTGTGGAGTTGCTTCATGAATAATAGTCTGTCTTCGGAAGATATTGGAGTATATGGAAAAGTCCTTAAACGGCAAAACAAACAAATCAAATAAACTTCTCAAGCTGATCTGAGCTGTAATGTAATGCAACATATTTGCCTGTGTTTTATGGATTTGTGTCATTTGAGTTAATAGGAACAAAGGCAGGCCTCTAGAATGTATTGAACCATTTTAGAAAGACAGTGGCTTTGGAACCTTCCAGAAAGAAAGGAAGCACAACCAGCTGGTATGGCTCAGTGGTTGAGTATCAATCTATGAACCAGGAGGTCACAGTTTGGTTCCTGGTCAGGGCACATGCCCACGTCGCAGGCACAATATCCAATGTGGGGCATGCAGGAGGCAGCTGATCAATGATTCTCTCTCATCATTGAAGTGTCTATCTCACTCTCACTCTCCTTTCCTCTCTCTGAAATCAATAAAAACATATATATAGCACAGACTCTGGAAATGCCATTTCTTATATGCTCTGTGGACAATAATTTATTCCTAACATGCCTACAGAACACAGCCTGCTGGAGTCCCCAGTCCTTCTGATTTACTTTGAGATGGACAAACATATCATGATGACATCAATCTGGGATACATTTGCTCTGTAGATGGAGTCACTCCCTCAAAGAGTGATTGCATTCGCCCAGCATAAATCTTCCCTCTGTCTCTAGTGATGTTCAGCTTTTATACAAAAGGAAGGGGAGTAGAAGTTATTCCTAATACCCTCACTCAGAATTTCTCCCTTCACTAAAATGATGACACATTTTGCCTTTTTGAAGGGTCCAAACCATCATTCCTTCCAAAGGATGAGCTACAAATCCAGACTCGGATGTAAACCATCAGGCAGCCTTTGCAGAGATAACTTGCATGGTGGCATTTCTGGCCACTATAGTTTCCTTTGATCCCTGAGTTCACTCTTCTAGGCTTTACTTCATTGACTTTGAGATGAGGCTTACTTTAAATTTAAATGAAATATGCAAAAAAAATTTTTTCAGCCCAGGTGATGATGAATAACCCTTTCTCCCAAAGACCTTATACAGATACTAAAATCAATAGGCTTGGCATTCATTTTTACATATTTGTTATAAATTCTTACTTTCTCTAGGTGGAGAGGCAAGTGGTAATTTCCAAGGTTACCTGAAATCAATCCTACTGAGTCATAAAATTTCTCAGCCCATAATGCTTTTTTCAAAACTACCTCATATTCCCACCAGAGGAGCAGTAAAATGAATGAGATCATTCTTGTTTACTATTTGCCTTGTTAGTCACCTGGAAGAGTGGGTATTTACAAGGAATATTGAAGGTCTGCTCTGTCTGGTGGCAGAGCTGCTGGGCACAGTTGATGGTGGCATCGTGCCCCATTCACCAAAGACGCCGGGCGGGGCCTCTTTTCCTGTTGAGTTTTATGCTGGTGATTGTTTACGAGGGGTCACTGAGGATTAAGAAGTTGTCCGTAGGTCAAGGTGCTGCCACTCCAACTCCATGAGCTATCTAGACCTAGCTTCTCCTATCAGTTCTCAATCACTGCATTATATATACACACATGTACACACACACACACACACACACACACACACACACACACACACACCTGCCTCCTAACACTTCAAAGTTCTGGGTTCTACAACACTGAGCTCTTGGTCAGTTTGTTTTTCCTCTTAGTAGTACCCTCCATTTTACTAAGTGAAGAAAAAAACTTCCCCCTGGAACTATAAAACCCCACCACGCCTCTAATACTAACCAATGTTTTTCAAAAAACAACACCAAAACAAAAAGCCAACAGCAAAAGTCTCTGGAGGCAGATGATTAAGTTTTCCTATTTTTGCTAGCCTATCAAACATAGGGGGGGGGCGTGGTTGGAGTTTCTATAGTGATGTGTTTGTTTGTTTTTATCCAAGCTTTGGACAACTATATTTTAAAGTGACAGATCTGAGTAAAAACATGAAATAAAGCAGTACTTTCCACTCTCAATCTTCTTTTAAGGTCATAAATAAATTTAAAATTAAAATCAAGGCTTCCCGTTTGACTTCCTTGCCTTGGTGAGGATTCATGATTATGCCGCCCATTCTCCGGGAAGATTTACCTCAGCTGCTAGAAGGGAAGGAGTGGCCTGGTCCTGAGCTACACAGCTCCCCGCGGCTCATAGAGCACCACCTGGATTTACGACTCCCCATCAACAGTAACCGAAACCCAAAGGCAAATCCTTCATTTTCTTGGACTTGTCTCTCTTACTCTCCAAACTCCAGACATTTATCCCCCTCTCATTTTCTCAGTAGGAGCTCTCTGCTGGGTGGTGGGGATACACTGAACTGATCCCTGGGACCCAAGAGTCATAGTCCATATGTATTAGTGTCAAAGCCTGGCTTCAGGTTTTACTAGCACTGTGGCCTTGGGGAAGTTACTCTACTTTTCTCTTCCTCAGTTTCCTCATCTGTAAAACGGGGATTAGATAATATCTTCCTCTCAGGGCTGTTGTGTGTTTCAATGAGTTTATTTGTTTTTGTGCTGCTCTTAGAAAGTTCTTGGCACATAGCAAATACTGAATACATGCTTTTTCAACAAATAATTAAATTTTGCAGAGCAACCTCCTTCTAGTGGGATGGATGCTACCACAGCATCCATAAGACACTAAGAGAACAAGGCTTAATGCAGCCTGTGTTGGTAAGAAACGGGCACAGGGAGACTTAAAGAAGGAGGAAAAGTTATGATTATACTAGAGGCCTAGTGCATGAAATTCGTGCACTCAAGGGAGTCCTTCAGCCTGGCCTGTGCCCTATCATAGTGTGGGAGCCCTTGGGGGATGTCCAATTGATGGCTTAGGCCTGCTGCCTATGGGAAGTGGGCCTAAACCATCAGTCAGACATCATTAGCACTGCCAGGGAGGCAGGAGAGGCTCCTGCCACAGCTGCTGTGCTCGCCAGCTGTGAGCCTGGCTTCTGGCTGAGTGGTGCTCTCCCTGTGGGAGCGCACTGACCACCAACGGGCAGTTTCTGCATTGAGTGTCTGCCCCCTGGTGGTCAGTGCACGTCATAGCGACCGGTTGTTCCACCATTCAGTCAATTTGCATTATTAGCCTTTCATTATATAGGATGATGATACTTAATAAGGACATTGATAATAAAAGAGTATGACCATACTGCTCTTGAATAAAAAATAATACATAAAAGTTGGACTTGGTTACCTCTTATTAAATTGGTAGTCTCAGTTAAATGCAACCACATTTTAAAAACCTCTTTTTCTGATAATGAAGTCTTATTATAGAAATAAAAATAATGAAAGCATAAAAAGAACTCAGAGATCTATAAGTCAGAGACACTATTAAATTTTGGTGTGTTTTCATCTACCTAATGTAGTTTTGAGTGTTTTCATTTTTAATTGACGATTAATTGAATGCATTGTCCTTTTCAAATATACACAGGCACTCATGTATATGGCAAAAATCAGACTTTCCCTTTTTACCATCCAATCCTAAAGAATCTCCAGAAAAAACAACTTTAACTGTGTATAGTTCTGGATACTTTGCTATAATTTTACCTACTAGTGTTTATATATACATTGATAAAATTTTGAATTTTTAGCAACAAATCAGATTGTGTTATGCATGTTACTCTACACCTTCCTTTCTTGCACAATATGTTTTGGAACATTTTCTATATCAGTACATAATATTCTTTTTAATAACTGCTTGATATGGTTGTATCACTATTGATATGGTCTTTTATTTACAAACTAGAGGCCTGGTGCATGGATTCATGCACCAGTGGGGTGCCTTGGCTTGGTCTGTGCCCTCTCGCAATCCGTTTGGCCTGCACCCTCTTGCAATCTGGGACCCCTCGGGGGATATCGGAGGCCCAGTGCACAGATTCAGCCCAATCCTGCAGGCCAGGCTGAGGGACCTGCACCAAGCCTCTAGTATGCATATAAGATCTTTGGTTAATCTCTTCCCACCCTCCCCTCTACCCCTTCCCTCTGAGATTCACCAGTCTGTTTCATGTTTCCATGCCTATGCATTGAGTGTCTGCCCCCTGTTGGTCAGTGCGCATCATAGCTACTGATCGAACAGTAGCTTAGGTTTTTATATATGTATAGATACTTAAATTGCTTCATTTTCAATATAGCATCCATGCTGTATTAAATGTCTCAAATACCCTTTGTGCAAACATATTTCTGTAAATATATACCTGAAATAGCATTGCTGGGTCAAAGTGAATTCACATTTTAGATTTGCATAGATAACTGTCAAATTACCCTATAGAAAGGCTGCAGCATTTTATAATACAGTCACAGCACATGAGAGTATCTATTTCTTCATGCCCTCATTGACACTAAGTGTTACCATTTGTTTTACAATTTGCCAGTATAATAGGCATGATATGATATTTCATGGTTATTTTAGTTTATATGTCTCTATTAGTAAACTTGAGCATTTTTACATTTGTATTTCTCTACTATTCTGGGACAATTTATGTGAATTAAGGATTGGAAGGAAGAGATACACATGTACTTTGTAAGTCTATCACTAAACTTTGTATATAGTGAGGGAAAGAGATCTTACTGAAAAAAAAATTTTCTCACATGAATGGCTAGTTGTCAAAACATCATTTATTGATCAGATCTGTCATTATCTATTACTTTTAAATGCCATCTATATCATATATTAAGACTAAATGTACATTTGGCTCTATCCTTATATTTACTTATTACTGTCCCAAAATCAATTTTAATTAGAGCTTTGTTTTATTTAGCTATAATCACAGTAGTGCTCCATAAGAAAAAAACAAAAACAAAAAAAAACAGGAAACCTTATTGGTATACAAAAATAAGCATTTAATCTCATGGTTCTGGGACTTGGCTGTGGTTGGGCTAGGCCAGTGGTCAGCAAACTCATTAGTCAACAGAGCCAAATATCAACAGTACAACGATTGAAATTTCTTTTGAGAACCAAATTTTTTAAACTTCTTCTAACGCCACTTCTTCAAAATAGACTCGCCCAGGCCATGGTATTTTGTGGAAGAGCTACACTCAAGGGGCCAAAGAGCCGCATGTGGCTCGCAAGCCGCAGTTTGCCGACCACGGGGCTAGAGTAGACTGAGCTTGATTGGCCAGCTCTGCTTCAGGTGCGGGTAGGTTCTACCCTCACTGCATTGTTGTAGGGAAGCTCTGCCCCTGGTGTGACTCATTCTCTTGTGACTAATGGGCTTGCTGGGGTATGTTTTTCTCATGGTGCTGGCAAAATCCAAGAGCATATACTTAATTGCTCAAGCACATTTAAAACCCCTACTTGCATCACTTCTAACATCCCTGTAAACAAAGTAAGCCCAAAGTCAAGAAGGGGATATTCCACCTTTAGAGAGAAAAACAGCTAGTTACAAAGCAAAGAGCATGGTTACAGGAATGGGGTGAATTGGTATCAAAAGTTCAATTTACCATGAAGCAAGCTTCCAAATTTTCTTTTTCTTTCTTTTTTTAAAATATATTTTTATTGATTTCAAAGAGAAAGGGAGAGGGAGAGAGAGATAGAGATAGAAACATCAATGATGAGAAGGAATCATTGATTGGCTGCCTCCTGCATGCCCCCTATTGGGGATCGAGCCCCCAACCTGAGCATGTGCCCTTGACTGGAATTGAACCCTGGAACCTTCAGTCCACAGGCCGTCACTCTATCCACTGAGCCAAATCGGCTAGGGCCCAAATTTTCTTTTTCAACATTTTCTTTTTTGGCTATTTTTTCACATTGTCTTTTCAGATAAACTCTTTTTTTTTTTTCAATTGCAGTTAAATTTTAATATTATTTTATATTAGTTGCAGGTATATAGCAGAGTGGTTAGACATTTATATAATTTACAAAGTCATCACCCCATAAGTCTAGTGATAACCAGGCACTTTACATAGTGGTTACAATATTATTGACTATATTCTCTACCTGTACTTTACATCCCTATAACTGCTTCACAACTACCAATTTGTACTTCTTAATTCCTTCACCTTTTTAACCCAGCCCCCAGTAACCCTCCTATCTAGCAACCATCAGTTTGTTCTCTATTTATGAGTCTATTTCTGAACTCATTTTTTGTTCTTTAGATTCCACCTATAACTGAAGTTATATGGTATTGCCTTTCTCTGTCTGACTTATTTCACTTAGCATAATACCCTCTAGTCCACCTATGCCATCACAAATGGAGAAATGTCTATTCAGGTCTTCTGCCCACTTTTTGCTTGGATTGGTTTGTTGGTTTGTTAGTTTCTTTCTTTCTTTTTTGTTTTTTGTTTTTTTGTTTTTTGTTTTTTGTGGGTTTTTTTGGTGTTAAGCTGTATGAGTTCTTTAAAGATTTTGAATATTAACTCCTTATAGGGTCTACCACTGGTGAATATGTTCTCCCAATAAGTAAATTGTCTTTTCGTCTTGTTGATGGTTTCCTTTGCTGTGCCAAACTTTTTAGATTGATGTAGTCCCATTTGTTTATTCTTTCTTTTGTTTCCCTTGCCTTAAGATATGTATCAGATAAAACATTACTAAGAGTAATGTCAGAGATTTTATTGCCTATGTTTTCTTTTTGAAGTTTTATGGTTTCAGGTTTCTATTTAAGTCTTTAATCTATTTTGAGTTTATTTGTGTATTGGGGTCAGAAGGTGGTCTAGTTTCATTTTTTCAGGTATCTATACAGTTTTCCCAGCAGCATTTATTTAATGATTGTCTTCACCCCACTGTATATTCTTGCCTTCTTTATTACAAATTATTGATCTTATAGGCATAGATTTTTTTCTGGGGTCTCTATTCCATTCCATTGATCTAAGTGTCTTTTTTAGCCAAGTACCGTGCTGTTTTGATTGCTATAACCTTGTAGTATTGTAGAGGGCCGCCTGGGAAGACACATAGGCATTTTCCTTAATTATCCTCAGCTGAACTCAGGGCGTAGGCAAAGCCACGCCCTGGGAACATGCTTCCCCAATGAGGCTGGACATGTTAATCAGTTCTGACTTCATAGCAGCCCAGGTGTCAGTAGGGGCAGGACTAGATATGTAAATCTAGGCCTTTAAAATAAACGCGCTTCGTGGCTCGGGTTGTCGTTGTTGCAGCCTCTCCATCAGAGAGGAAGAATGGCGTCCCACCCAGCTCCCAGCTTTAAATCTATTTCTGCGTCTTCTTTCTTTCTTTCTATTATTTCTCAATCCCTGGTCGCCTCCACTTAGAACCGGTTCATTCATCTCTCTTTCTGTGCTGGACGCAGAAAAGGGAGATCCCTGCCATGTTTGGCCCCCGCCACATCAGGCCCCCGCATAGTATAGTTTGATATCAAGTAGTATGATACCTCCAACTTAATTCTTCTTTCTCAAGATTGCTGTGGTTATTTGAAGTATTTTGTGGGGTTGATTTTTTTAAATTTCTCTTTCTAATAGTTCATCATTAATGCATAAAAATGCACTGATTTATGAATATTAATTTTGTATCATGCTATTTTAATGAATTCATTAATCAGTTTTAATAGTTTTTGGTAGAACCTTCAGGGTTCTCTCTATATATTATTATGTAATCTGCACTTGATTTATTTTTACTTCTTCCTTTCCAATTTGGGTGCCTTTTACTTATTTTTCTTGTCTGATTGCTATGGCTAGGACTTACAATTCTATGTTGAATAAAAGTGGTTAAAATGCTCATTCTTGTCTTGTTTCTGATATTAAGGAAAATACTTTTAGCTCTTCCTTGTTGATTATGATGTTAGTTGTAGGTTTGTCATATATGACCTTTATTATGTTGAGGTCTGTTCCTTCTATTCTCACTTTGATGGGAATTTTTCTCATAAATGAATGCTGGCTTTTGTCAAATGCTTTTTCTGCATTTATTGATATGATCATATAATTTTTACCATTCATTTCTTAATGTAGTGTATCACATTAATTGATTTGTGGATATTGAACCAATCTTGCATCTCATGAATAAATCCCACTTGGTCATAGTGTATGATCAATTTAATGTATTACTGATTCAGTTTGCTAATTTCTAAAAATATATATATTTTTTTATTGATTTCAGAGAGGAAGGGAGAGGGAGAGAGAAATAGAAACATCAATGATGAGAGAGAATCATTGATCGACTGCCTCCTGATCACCCCACACAGGGGATTGAGCCCAAAACCTGTGCATGTGACCTAACCAGGAATCAAACTATGACCTTCTGATTCATAGGTTGACTCTCAACCACTGAGCCATGCCAGTTGGGCGGTTTGATAATTTTTTTTTTTGAGGATTTTGCATTTATGTTCATCAGGGATACTATAGTTTTCTTTTTTTATATTGTCTTTGTCTGGTTTTGGATTCAGGGCAAAGATGGCAACATAAAATGAGCTTGGGAGCCTTCCCTCCTCTTGAATATTTTGGAATAGTATAAAAATAAGTGTTAACTCTTCTTTGAATGTTTGGTAAAATTACTTTGTGAAGTTATCCAGTCCAGGACTTTTGTATGTTGATAGTATTATTATTATTATTATTATTATTATTATTATTGCTTTGATTTTATTAGTAGTGATCAGTCTGTTCATATTTTCTGTTTCTTCTTCATTTGACCCTGTAAGATTATATGTTTCTAGGAATTTATCCATTTCTTCCAGATTTTCCAATTTGTTGTCATGTAATTGTTATTAGTATTTTCTTATAATCCTTTGTATGTCTGTCATGTGAGTTGTCACTTCTCCTCTTTCAATTTTATTTATTTGGAACTTTTCTCTTTTTGCTTGGTGAGTCTGAATAAAGGTTTATCATTTCAACTAACCAGCTCTTGGTTTCATTAATCATTTTTATTGTTTTCATAATCTCTATTTTGTTTACTTCCACTCTAATCTTTATTATTTCCTTTCTTCTACTCATTTTGAGTTTGTTTGTTGTTCTTTTTTTTTTTTTTTAGTTTTGTTAGCTGTAACGTTAGAGTGTTTATTTGAGATTTTTCTTGTTTCTTGAGATAAGCCTTTATGCTATGAATTTCCCTCTTAAAACTGCTTTTGGTCTGTCCCATCAATTTTGTGTCATTGTGTTTTCATTTTCATTTGTCTTGAGGGATATTTGGATTTCTTCCTTAATCTCCTTCTTAACAATTAATTGTTTATTTGCATGTTATTTGGCCTCGTGTGCTTGTGTGTTTGTCAGTTTTTATTTTTTGTAATTAATTTCTAGTTTCATACCATTAAGGTTAGAGAAGATGTTTGATATGATTTCAATCTCTTTAAATTTATTAAGACATGTTTTGTGTCCTAGCATGCAGTCTACCCTGAAAAAAAATGTTCTGTGTAAACTTAAAAAGGATGTATATTCTGTTGCTTTGGGATAAAATGTTCTGAAGATATAAATTGAACACATATGATTTAGGGTGTCATTTAAGGCTACTGTTTCTGTGTTGCTTTTCTGTCTGAAAGATATATCCATTGATGACAATGGGTTGTTAAAGTCCCCTACTTTGACTGCATTATTGTCAATCTCTCCTTTATGTTTATCAATATTTAACTTCTATATTTAGGTGCTCCTATGTTGGGTGCATAAATGTTTACAAGGGTTATATCCTTTTGTTGGACTGATCCCTTTATCATTATGAAATGTCCTTCTTTATCTTTTATTTTAGCCTTTGTTTTAAAGCTACTTTTTCTGATACAAATATTGCTGTCTCAGATTTTATTCCTTCCCATTTGAATGAAATATCTTTCTTCATGCCTTTACTTTAAGCCTGTGTGTCTTTCAGTCTGGAGTGGGTCTCTTGTTGATAGCATATGTATGGGTCTTATTTTCTTGTACATTCAGCCACCCTATGTCTTTTGATCCATTTACATTTAAAGTGATTATTGATTAGTATGTAGTTATTGCCATTTTATTATTCATATTTATATTCTTTGTTTCCCTCTTCTTCTTAAAGAAGTCCCTTTAACCTTTCTTGTAATATTGATTTAGTGGTCATGAACTCCTTTAGTTTTTTCTTGTGTTAGAAGCTTTTTACTTCTCCTTCAATTTTGAATGATAGTCTTGTTGAATAGAGTAGTCTCAGTTCTTGATTTTTATCACTGTGAATATTTCATGCCAATCCCTTATGGACTGAAATGTTTCTGTTGAGAAATCAGTTGACAGTCTTATGGGAGCTCACTTGTAGGGAGTTAACTGCCTTTCTCTTGCCACTTTCAAGCTTCTCTCTTTGTCATTTGCCATTTTAATTATGATGTGTCTTAATGTGGACCTCTTTGGGTTCACCTTGTTTGGGATCTCTGCACTTCCTGGACTTGTGTGTATTTTTCCTTCACCAAGTTAGGGAAAATTTCAGTCATTATTTCTTCAAATATGTTCTCACTCTCTTGTTCTTTCTCTTTTTATTCTGGTTCCCCTATGATGCCAATGTTGTTACACTTAGTGTTGTTCCAGAGATCCCTTAAACTATACTCATTTTTAAATTATTTTTTCTATTTGCTGTTCTAATTCAGGGTTTTTCCTATTTTGTCTTTAAAAATTGCTGCTTTAAACCTCTGCTTTATCTAATCTGCTATTGTCTCCTTCTAGTATATTCTTCATTTCAGTTATTGTATTCTTCATTTCTGATAGGTTCTTTTTTATAATTTCTATACCTTTTTTTATGCTTGCTTTCTCTTTGTTGAACTTCTTTCTAAGTTCCTTGAGAATTTTTTATGACTAGTGTTTGAACTTTATATCAGGTAGATTTCTTGCCTCCGTTTCATTTAATTCTTGTTCTGGAGTTTTCTCCTATTCTTTCATTTGGAATTTTCTTTTTTTGTCTTTTCATTTTGGCTACCTCTTTGTGCTTGTTTCTGTGTATTAGGTAGATCTTCTGTCTCCCAGTATTTGCAGTGTGGCCTCATGTAGTCAATGTTCTATGGAAATAGTGGCAAAGTCTCCATGATCACCTGAGCTGGGTACTCCAGGAGTGTCCTTTGTTTGTGTTGTGTGTTACCTCTTATTGTAGTTGAGCCTTGATTGCTGTTGGCATGTCATGAGTGGGGTTGACCCTCAAGCTGACTGGCTGAGAATATTGGCCACAACCACAACATAGCAGCTGCTGTGTGTGGGGCTGATCCCATGGAGTAGGATTTGCCCAGCAGGCTCTGTTGCCTGCCAAAACTATCCTTAGTATGTGCCACTTGAGGAGCTAATTAGGTTGTGCTCTGCTATGGTATGAAGCCAGCCATTGTGTAGGTGGGTTCTGAGGCCTCTTGAGAGGTGCAGGGTGGTGGCAACTTTCCCTCTATTTCTTGCTCTAAAGCCACAAAACTCAGTTTCTCACTGTATGTATCTGGCACCCTCTCAGCCACTGTCCCTCTGCTAGAGCCCAGATTGAGTGCCTGGAAGTGAGTGAGTTTCTGTGTGGGACCTTTAAGAGGACACCTGGGTTTCCAGCAGCCTTTTATCTTATCCAGATGGACAGAATTCACGCTTCATACTTAACTATGAAGAAGTAAATGGGATCTATAAGTCAATGGGATTCCAGCTCCAGGTGCAGAGGGAATGATGGTGCACCAGGACAGAAACACCAATATTTTCATTTAAAAAGCTAATAGTGACTTTGACTTTGCACTTAATTACAGACCAACTACACCACAACCTTTTCAAATGGCAAAAGTACAAAAAGAGTGTTACAAAATATTTTAGGAACAGTGCATAGTGTAAATGCAGAGTAAATAAAAGCATTGAAAAATATCTTGCTAGAGGGAGTTCAACTTGAAAAAGTTATTACCAAAGCTAAATATTTCATGTAAATTTTATTTTATATGAATTATACTAAAAAATAGATTTATGAGACTAATTTCTGGCTAAAAATATCAAACAATATATTAGTCCAGAAACAAACACTTTAACTGACATGAATGGATAAAAAGAAACAAGGATGTTGCCTACCCCAAAAGTCCTTGCTCATTAAGATTTTTGCAGTATTACTGTCTGACATATATCCCTGATGACAGAATGTGATAAGCATTGAATTACAGTGGAACCTCATTTCTCAAACTGAATTTGTTGTGGAAGGCTGTTCAAGAAACAATTTGTTCAAAAACCTAATCATTTTTCCCATTAGAAATAATATAAATTGAATTAATTCATTCCAGACCTCCAAATGATTCCCTATTTTAACCTTTCTTATATACAGTACATGACTAATGTACTGTTTAATCTATAAGCAAACATTTATTTTCTTAAATTATTTAATCACCCCTACGAGCTTTAAAGGAATCACTTTCATCACTCATTTCAGGAGGTCAATGTTCAGCATCTTCGCTTTTTCACATATCACTGCCTCTGAAATGCTGTCACCAGCTAACTGCTTTTCCTTTATTCAAATGAACAACAGTTTTTCTACCTCTTCAGTGGCCTGTGATCATTGTTTCTTTCACACCCTTGGAAACATTATCACTCTTGATGGCCTCTTTATGTCATAAAATTGAGCTAATCCTCCATTTTGCCAACAACAGAAGCAAAAAAAAGCACAAAAATATTCACAGCACAATTTCCTGAGATGTTAACAAGGCAAGGTTTAGCTGTAAACTGACCCACAGTGGTGCCTTCTCTCCTTTGTTTTTGGCCTGAGAGATGCTTTTTGTGCTAGATCAGCATTAGAGGGCTATCAGTTCCAGAACCAAAGTTAACTAAGACTTTTTTCCATGAGCAACTTGGTTGAGAACTGAATTGTTCAAGATGGAAGGCATTCAAGAACCAAGATTTGACTAAAGTCATTTTCAAATGCAAAAGGAAAAGAAAACAAAACAAATTAAGCCTGATGCAATCTGACTAAACACGTATCAATTTAGTTTCAAGATTATTTTACAAAATACCTACATTTACACAATAGTCTCCAGACAGCATTTTAAAACAAAAGTTTTAATTTATCCTGATATGCTGTAAGTTAAAAAATTATACTAGTTAAGCAATTATTTAGTGTTTTATTTATTAAGTTGGTTTATTCAATAAATTTTTCTTTCTCTTGACTCAGGAAGAGAAAAAGAAAAGAGCACACATGTAAGATGGTGAGAGGAAGTGCAAGCACACAGAGAATTTACAGAAAAGGTGGTGGCTAGGGAGGATCAGCAATCATGTGAACCTCATGCAATGCAAAGCTCTCCAACAATAAAAATCAATCTTCTTAGAGCCAATTATCAAGGATTTTAAAGAAAAACTCCATTTTGTAGGCAAATCCCTTAACACTTTTATTCTGATTTAAAATCAGTCCAGCTGTTAGTCTGCAGCTGCAGTACTAAGTATCATTTTGTGTAGGAAAGTCATTAGAAGAAGAATGTCTTTCCCCTTCAGGTTAAAAAACTTTTTTAAATAAAAGAAGTAAGGAAAAGTAGTACTAAATCTAGGATGATTTGCAAAGGACCATTATATAACAAATGCCTTAAATTTAGTATACAAGGTTTAAATTTTCATTTCTTTGATTTCATTTATGCGTAGCTTTTATCCTGAAAATCTTGGTCTTTAATGTCATTAAGCTGGTTGCTTATGTTACATTAGTTTTAAAATATTAATATCAATATTATTACTAACTAGTGGCCCGGTGCACAAAATTCACGCACAGAAGGGGGGTTCCCTCAGCCCAGTCTGCACTCTCTCCAATCAGGGACCCCTTGGGGAATGTCCCTGAGATTGGGCCTAAACCAGCAGTTGGACATCCCTCTCACAATCTGGGACTGCTGGCTCCTAACCACTCACCTGCCTGCCTGCCTGATCGCCCCTAACTGTTTCTGCCTGCCTGCCTGATTGCCCCTAACCTCTCTGCCTGCCTGCCTGATCGCCCCTAACTGCCCTTCCCTTGCCGGCCTTATCTCGCCCCCAACTGCCCTCCCCTGCCAGCCTGATTGCTCCTAACTGCCTCTGTCTGCCTGATCACCCCTAACTGTCCTCTCTTGCTGGCCAATTTGGTTCTTATTGGTCAGTTTCTATGCCAGTCAGCATCAAAAACTCCGCTTCCTAGACAGCCACTGGCTCCTCACAGTTCACCCAGATTTGGTTCTGATTGGTTGGTTTCTATGCCAGTCAGCATCTCCGGGCCTATCTCCGGGCCTGATCAGAGAGGCGAGGCTGATCAGCAGCCCCCGCGGAGGCCTGGAGAGAAACAGAGGCACAGCTGCTGGCAAAGCCCAGAGAGAAAGAGAGAGGCAACAGCTGATCAACAGCTGCCACAGAGGCTGTGGATCACACCCTGCCTCTCTCTTCGGGCCTCTCTCCAGGCCTGATCCGCAGCCCCCTCGGCAGTCAGTGCTGGGTCGCCATGCCTGCACTGACTGCAGGACTGACTTCCGGTCGGTTGAGCCTTTGGTCGTTTTGGATATTATGGACCCTGGGTTTTTATATATTAGGATAATATGGTTACTAAAACCGCTTGCCTTTTTTTATTTCTTTCGTTTGCTTATTTTGCAGTTTTTCTTGTCCTTTTCTTATATTCTACAGGGAGTGTACAGTGAAATTGCTCTGTTTTAAAATAACTTGAAGCAATTCTCTGTGGTTAAGCCACCAACCTATTACACAGTCATGTTCATATATTTCATTTTGGTTTCATTTATTTAGAAAAGTTCTCATGGCATTAGGGTTTCCACCCCTAATGTATATCTAATTTTCTGTAATTTCAAGGAATCTGCAGAAATAACGGAGGTAGATGAATGCATCAGTTATCTTTACAAAATTATCTCAATTTTTAATTATTATTATTACATAATTATATATATTTTATACATAACTTTGTGTTTCAAATTTAAGTTTTCACTTGCTACCTGTGTAGTTCCATTGTCATTAAATATTTTTCCAAAGTATATTTTAATGGTTTATACTATTCTATTTTGTGAAGAAGTAATTTATTTGGGAGCATTTCAGATTTCCCCCCAATTTTTCACTATTATAAGTAGTGCTCTGATGAACAAACTTTATACATACATTTTTATGTACCATTTCTAAGAGTTAGATAAATTCATTACTCTGAATCAAAGACCACATATATATTTTCAAGGCTAAATTTTAAAAATTTAGAAAAAAATAAAACAAAAAAATATTACAATCTCATCAGTAGATTGGTGATTCACCACACAATTAGTATTGAGTATTAAGCTCAAATGCATAAATAAATTAATATATATGCATATATTTATTTCCTTTTAAATTTTTGAGTTCTTCAAATACTGCTTAGTTAAAATTGTTCTCATGAATATATGGTCACATTTTTACTTCTGTGAAATGCTTTCCCTTTGCTTACTTTCTTTTAAACATTTTCAGATTTGTTGTTGTTGTTAATCCACACCCCAGGATAGTTTTTCCACTGATTTTTTAGAGAGAGTGGAAGGAAGGGGGAGAGACAGACAGAGAGAAATAGAGATGTGAAAGAGACACATCGATTGGTTGCCTCCCACAAGTGTCCTAACTGGGGCCAGGGATGGAGCCTGCAACTGAAGTGTGTGCCCTTGACTAGAATCAAACCCATGACCCTTCAATCCACTGGTTAATGCTCTGACCACTGAGCCAAACCAGCTAGGAAAACACTATGATTTTTTAACGATTTTTGTATTTGCATCTTTCTCAATCAGCACATTTATAAACTTATTGTAATTTTTTACATATAAGGGAATTTTACTAACATTTCCCGTTGCTGCAAATGTTTTCCTAATTTGCTATATACTTTAAATTTTACTATATATGAAAATCAAGTTTTATATTTATATTAAATAAAATGCATTAATTTTTCTCTTTGATTTTTTTCTGTTATTTTTGTTTAGCTAAAACTTTCTCATCTAGAGATCAAATAAATATTGACCTTTATTTTATTTGAGATTTCTTATGCTTTCTATTTTTAAATTAGATTTAAATTAATTTTCAGTTTATTTTTATGTACAGAAAATTTACTTTTCCCAAGCAACCAATTTTCTCAGCTGAATTTAATACTCATTGCCTTTGATTTGCAATAGTGTCTTTATTATATATTAATTTCACAGGTATATATATATAGTAACATCTCTTTCTAGGCTATCCATTTTGACTCATATATTTTTGTACCAATTTAAATGTTTGTAGCTCTATAATCCAATCTACCATAAAATATCTTCGAGTCCATAAACATCTCATATTATAAGGAAAACAGGTTACAAACTTTCCTAAATGGCATTTCTCGACCTCAGTTGCCTTATGAGGAAATTTTTATCTCAACAACAGGCATTTGAAACCCAATTGGCTAAAATGTTTATTATTACAGTAGTCCCGACAGTTAAATCACTTTTTCAAAAGAATAAAAACAAGAGTAGCCTTTTCTTGTCAAGATGCTTGATAGCATCTGGCGAGTGCCATATGCATGTGAATGGTCAATGCCATCTCTCTTACACCCTCATGTTATTTTCTTTTAAAATGAAAATCTTCTTTCATGCTTTTCCCCAGAAATACTGACCTCAAACTCAGTTGTCACTTCTTCATGTGTTATCCACTTGGAACGAAGCTGTCATTTCCCTTTAGAGTCCTAGATGTGCTGGTAAAACCATGGCCTGCAGCCTCCAGAATCCAGCAAGGGCAGCAGTTTGAGGCATCAAAGCGCACAGTTGAAGGGCTCAGGGAAGGTTGACACATGCTTGTAACTGATTTTTCTAGAAAGATAAGATGACTCCGGATGAATAAACTATTGCTACACACTACAACAGGAATGAATCTCAAAATAATTAGCCTGAGCCTGGCCAGTGTGGCTCAGTGGTTGATTGTCAACCCATGAACCAAGAGGTCACCAGTTGGATTCTGATCAGGGCACATGGTGGGTTGTGGGCTCGATCCCCAGTGGGGGCCGTGCAAGAGGCTCAGCCGATCGATGCTTTTCTCTCATAGATGTTTCTATCTATCCCTCTCCTTTCCTCTCTCTAAAATCAATAAAAATATATAAAAATAACAATAATTAACCTGAGTGAAAGAAGCAAGACCCCTCCAAACATGTATGATTCTATTTACATAAAATTGTAGAAAATGCAAACTAATTTATAGTGACAAAAAGCAGATTAACAGTTCCCTGGCAGGGATTGGGGATCAGAGAGAGGTTCAGAACGTTGGTGTGATGAATATTTTTATTATTTTGATTATAAAATTGTTCAGTGTAAATGTATACAGTTTATTGGACATTAGAATATGTGTGTGTGTGTGTGTGTGTGTGTGTGTGTGTGTGTTTACAGTTGCATGAAACCAGCTAAATGGTAGGCAAGAGGCTGAGAACAGAAAGAGGAAGGGACAGGAAAGTCTTGGAGAGCAGGCAAGACCAAGGAATCTCCAAAGGATTCCATCAAAGCTATAATATATCCCAGAATGGGGATCGAAGCTGGTTGGGCTGAGCAATACTTTGCAAATCTTAATTTGTACACACATCCCCTGGGGCTGCTATTCACATGCAAATTCTGATTTGGTAGGTCTGAGCTGGGGCCTGGGATTCTGCATTTCTCATAAGCTTCCAGGTGGTGCTTGTCTTCAGTCTTTGAGTAGCAAGGGCTAGAGGATTTTTGTCAACTTTGGTTTCATATCAGAATCACTGGAAAGCTTAAAATAAATGAATAAATAAATGAATATTTTTAAAGCCCCGATGCCTGGATCGCATCCCAATCCCAAAGATTCAGATTTAATCGATCTTGAGTTCAGTCCAGAAGTTTTTAAATCAGAAGTTTTTAAATCTCCCCAATGATTCTAATGTGCAGCCAAGATTGATAACTACTGTTCCAGAGAGAGTGATAAAAGCCTTATTCGGGAATGAGGAGGAAAGAACCCTGAAAAGGTGGGAGGGATGGCAGGTATGAGCAGGGCCAGAGAAATGTAATGAACCAGGTCCCCAATCAAAATGCAAATTGACCCTGTTCCAAACATGAAAATTTACCTGAGTGTAATTCATACCTGCATGGTTCTGCCTTTGGTAAAGATGCTTTTGCTGCTTCCACACCTGCCCTGGGAAGAAGTTCCAGACTGATAGCTAAGTAGGCAGATGGGTAGCATAGCCTTCCTCAGATTAGAGCCACAGGGAAGAAAAGTCCTTGCAATGGAGGAAGCTGACCAGAGATGCTCGTTGGGCTCCTCCTTCCCGTCACTTCCACAATTATCCATTGAAAAGAAACAACCCCCAGCCTCCCTCTTCCCATCAGTGAGGGGCCATAGACCAGGCCTGACAGACGATGGGTCTTCTAATATGTCCCAGACTTGTTTTAAAAATCACTTTCAAATAGGTTGAAAATTATTTTTTATCTGGTTACAGAATCACACCTGCATCATAGAATTTTGATTCTGACACTACGGATGCATCAGAATCCTAATTGTTTAATGAGACTTGCCAATTTCATTGTGCTGTTTGGAACTTAAAGAGCCAGCATTTGTCGGCATTTTGCTGACAAATGTCATCATTTACAGACTGACCTTGTCTACTGATTAGGTTCACCATTGCTAAAATTACATATTGGCAAAGGAGTTACCTTTAGTGAAAGAAAACACTTTAATTTTTCATTTAGTTGGTTAAGTTGCAGTTTAGGAGCAAAACAACCTTGAAACATATGACTGCAGCCTGTTTTGATAATGCTCATTATGTTTGCCTTCCGATGCAGAGGATGCTGTGTACCTGGAAGATGACAGAGAGAGAGAAGAATACGTCCTGAATGACATCGGGGTTATTTTTTACGGAGACTTCAATAACATCAAGAGTAGAAGCTGGAGCTATGGTCAGGTGAGCCATTTAAAATTTGTCATTGTCAAGGACATTTTGCTTAATATTTTTGTCACATGTATCACTGCAGGGTGCCATATGTCAATATGAGACAAGCATAATTTCCTGCTTTGCAGGATCTGAGACTCCAAGACAGAGAAGCCAGGAGTAGAGACTTAGAAAGGCAACTGCATAATTCATCAGCTGAAGTCACATATCTTAGGTTATTGCGATGTTACAGAGTCTATAGAAAGCGTGGCATTCTAGGGAGAAGTGCTGAGGCATCTTAGTGCAGGGACATCTCGTAGCTCAGACCTGGCCCGGCAACCGGGAGGGGACTGAGCTTCCCTTTCCTTACAAGGAGCGGTGCCTTGATAATGATGCAAAGGGTACCGCAAGGTGTGTGCCCAACTCAAAGAAATAACTTTTTAAAGTGTTGGTATAAGATACAGCTAAAAGAAACGGGTGTTACCATTTGGTCAAAGGGCTTTTATTTAAGGACCTTTTCTCAGCTGCAGCTTCAAGTGTCTGTCCAGATATAAAACATCGTACATGGGTTTCATTTAAAATATTGAATAACACGCACTATTTCAGTTTGGTATCTTTAACGTAGGAGCAAATGGGTATTTTACCATATTTCCAGAAATTAATGCATATCCTGTGATTCAGAAGCAACTTTTCATCAGCAGCATGGGAGGGTGAGTGTGCCCTTCCTCAGAGAGTCTTGGCTGAGACGACTGGGATGGGCACCATTCTGGTGCCCAGGGCGGGGAGTTCACGGAGTCTGGTCTCACCAGGTCGCATGACGCTTTCTTGGCTTCTTGATGCTTCGCTTTGACTTCCACAGGGGCGCCCCCTTCATCCATCACCAGTGCTCCAGACTGACCAATGGGACCCAGGTCATCACCAGCTCCTGTCCACTTGCTTTGTGTCCTGCTCCTTCGCCCTGACTCCTAGGAATCGCTGCCCACCTGTATTTCTGACATCCTGTCAAGCTGATGACCTATGTTTTCTTCCCCTGTTTTGGATAACTGCCTGAGTCCCTGCTTGTAAGCCCTCCCCTGCTCAAGTGGCATACAACTCTTGATTATTGCCTGTTGTCTGGTGCCCTAGCTCTGGGTCCCTGATTCCGAACCTCTAGTGTGATTCTCTCTCTGTTTCCCAATGTGACAATATAGAGAGATAATAAGAGACAAGTCACCAAGGTGGGAGCAAAGAGGACTGGAAAGGGTCCTCCTCAGCCAGAATCCCTTTGGTAGTCACCCTTGAACACAGCCACTGTCTGTCTCTACTCATTCGGAATTCATTAATTTGGTCCTTCGGCATAAAGAACCAACTAACCCAGTAGTTTGCAGTGATGCAGAGAAACAACCAGTTCTATGACTATTCTTTTACCGCTCCAGTTCTTTGATATAGTGTCCCACAGACACCGTTGAGAGATGCTGCTTAAGAAGCACCAGAATAATGAGTTCTTTTTATGCCTGGAGAACAAGGGCATTACCCATTACTGCATCCATCACATCTGTTTAGGGTACATGCAGAGTTGGTATTTTCACTGGATTTAATAAATTATTACTTGGTAATTAGCCATTTAGATTGTGGTTTCTGTCACAAGTGCTTGCGTGGATAACTGTAAGATACTGTGTTCAGGAAAATCTGTACAGTGAGGTACAATACAGGTGAAATCTTCCCATTTTGTCATTTTATTACTACTTTGTCTTCATTCCTTTCTTAGAAAATGCTAGTGTTGCAAATGGCTAGCTTCTCCCTCCAAGGAAATTGAACTGCCTATTAGGTTGTTCCCTGGATAATATAATCTACTTTGTCCTGCACTTTCTTTGAGTCCACCTTGTCTCCAAAGAGGGAAAACCTTAGACAGACATTCACTGCACAAGGTCTCCTACTATTTGCCATGGAAGGTATGGTATATCGACCTGAAGTGCTTTCTTGTGATATACCTGAGAGCCATTGATTTTCTGGATGCACAGGGACTCGTGTTACCTTTGAGGTCTCAAGACTTTGGCCTGACTTTGGTAAATCGTTTATTCCTTTGCCTTGGGCACTGGAGCCAATATGTTGGAGAGATCCTCTAAATTAACTGGTAAAATTTTCTGAAGAACTTCAAGTCAGTTCACGATCCTTAAGTACATCAGTTCTTCAGTAGTTCTGTTTCTATTTCTAGCTTGCTTTTAAGTTCTTATTTATTTTACTGAGAAATAAAAGAAAATGTCTCCTTCATTCCACTTTAATATGAAATATTAAGTATAAAAGATTATGAGCAATTACTATATAGGAATACACATTTCTAAACATTAGGTTGTGGTTTCATTTGGGTTTTTTTTTTTGCCAGAGAATATCTTGCTTACAGAGTGGACACTGAGTAGTTTCTCTTTTTTTTCTAAATAGTTTGAGGATGGCATCCTGGACGCTTGCCTGCACATGATGGACAAAGCACAGATGGACCTTTCAGGCCGAGGGAATCCCATCAAAGTCAGCCGCGTTGGGTCTGCAATGGTGAGCAACCACGACTGATTGCTAAAACTAAGTACATGTCATTTGCCTCAGTTTAGATGTCAGTTCATTATGAGCTATTGAAATGGTGACTTAAACTTAGTAAACTTTTATTTGTAATAGCCTGGAATTCCCTGAACTTGTCATGTGCTAAAAACAAAATTCATACCTCAGTACTATATGTTTCTTTAGCTTCAGACAAATAGTGAAAGATGACATGATACCAAAGACCACTTAGTGTTAAGAATCTCTTGCCTAGGGACTAAGGAGTAACCAGGACAAAAGGTCAGTGACTATAATCAACAAACAAACAAACATCAAGGAGCACCAAAAAAATGTACAAGACACAGCTTCTCTCCATTTTCATACCCACAGTAAGAGTCAAGGAATAAATGACTCTGTCTAATCTCAGCTTCTATTACAATAATACCTCACCATAGGGCTTTATTGTTTACTAGAGGCCTGATGCACAAAATTCGTGCAAGAGTAGGCCTTCCTTCCCCCAGCTGCCAGCACCGGCTTCCCTCTGACACCCGAGGCCCAGGCTTCCCTCTGGCTGCGAGCAGGTACCCGGGACCCAGCTTCATCTGGAAGATGGTCTGGAAGGACATCCGGTCTAATTAGCATATTAGGCTTTTATTATTATAGACTAGAGGCCCGGTGCACAAAGTTCATGCACTGGGGCGGGGGGGGGGAGGTGGAGTCCCTCAGCCCAGCCTGCACCCTCTCCAATCTGGGACCCCTCAGGGATAGGGCCTAAACTGGCATTCGGAATCCCTCCCACAATCCAGGACTGCTGGCTCCCAACCGCTCGCCTCCCTGCCTGCCTGATTGCCCCTAACTGCTTCTGCCTGCCAGCCTGATCACCCCCTAACCACTCCCCTGCCAGCCTGATCGACACCTAACTACTCCCCTGCCAGCGTGTTTGCCCCCAACTGCCCTCTCCTGCCAGCCTGGTCTCTCCTAACTGCCCTCCTCTGCAGGCCTGGTCACCCCCAACTGCCCTCCCCTGCTGGCCATCTTGTGGTGGCCATCTTGTGACTACATGGGGGTGGCCATCTTGTAACCATATGGGTGGCCATCTTGTGTGAGGGTGTGATGGTCAATTTGCATATTACCTCTTTATTAGATAGGATAAAATGGGTTTTGTTTCTTCATAGTAATCACATGAGATAAGTAGGGTGGGTATTACTCATGCCACTTTACAAGTTAGGAAACAGTGTGATGACAGGCTGTCAGTGACAAAGCTCCCCCTGAAATCCAGGTCTGCTGACCCCAAATCTAGAGCTCTCTGCCTCGCGTCTGCTCTCTGTAGGAGATCCAGAAGCACCATTGAGGGTACAGAGATCCTGCACTGCAGCAGCTCCCTGAGAGAGGGAACAATTCCCATGAGTGAGGAGGTTGGGGTCAGGTACAGGAAATGAACTAAAGTGATGCCCAGGTCCTGTGCAATCCTGGGCTGGATTGATATACACAGCACATAGATCCTGCCCGTGGTGCATAACAGCACATTAAAGCTGATGCATGAGCAGAATATTCCTGAAGATACACTAAGCCATGTGCTATTTTATTCCATCAAAGACTGAGCAAAACTAATTCTTGTATCACCAAATTTTAAGGTTTTTTATAAAAAACTAGCGTTCCCGTTGCAGGAAAAATCCTGCAATAGGGTTTCCTGCTGCACTCTACCCTGGCCCCGCCTCCGCTCCTCCCTTGTCCGCCAGCCCGCCCCGCCTCCACTCCTCCCTTGTCCCCCGGCCCGCCTTCTCAGCCAGCCCGCCACGCTCTCCTTCCTTCTCCCCCGGCCCCGCCTCCGCTCCTCCCTTGTCCCCGGCCCACCTTCTCCGCCAGCCCGCCCCGCCTCCGCTCCTCCCTTGTCCCCCGGCCCACCTTCTCAGCCAGCCCACCCCGCTCTCCTTCCTTCTCCCCCGGCCCCGCCTCCGCTCCTCCCTTGTCCCCTGGCCCACCTTCTCCGCCAGCCCATCCTGCTCTCCTTCCTTCTCCCCCGGCCCCACCTCCGCTCCTCCCTTCTCCTCCCCCCCGGCTTGCTTGCTTCTCCACAGCTTTGCTCCCTTCAGCATCTCTTGGCTTCTTTCTACGCTGTCTTGATATGCAAATTAGCCGCCATCTTTGTTGGGATAATTTGCATACTCTTCCTGATTGGTTGATGGGCGTGGCTTGGGCGTAGCGAAGGTGCGGTCAATTTGCATATTTGTCTATTATAAGGTAGGATTCTCTCTTTGGAAAACATAATGAGTTTTATTTGAGCTCAATAAAATCAATATTGTCCAATCAACCAATAAGAGACCGAGAATGATATGAAATTTAATTTCTGGTTAGCTCATAAGAAAGGTGTTTTTTTTTTAAATATATTTTATTGATTTTTTACAGAGAGAGGGATAGAGAGTTATAAACATCGATGAGAGAGAAACATCGATCAGCTGCCTCTTGCACAACCCCTAATGGGGATGTGCCTGCAACCAAGGTACATGCCCTTGACCGGAATCGAACCTGGGACCCTTGAGTCCACAGGCCGACGCTCTATCCACTGAGCAAAACCTGTTTCGGCAGAAAGGTTGTTTTTATTAATAACTAAGCTACATGTGAATTTATGAAATAGTGGAGCTTAAAAATAGGAGCTAAAAAATAACTTCTAAAGGCAGTTTTGCTTTCTGTTGTTAGTTTCATTGCAAAATGAAAACAGTGAATTCTAAAGAAAGAATTTAGGATTTCTTTACAAGAAATACTTATAACCACATGCATTAAACTTGCAGTCAATCACTATTTTTCCTGTTTCTCAGACAAAATTTTATTTTTTGTTCTCCCTTGAAGTCACCATGACAGGTTTGCAGTGGGAAGGGAAGCAATGGCTAGAGTGGCTGAAAATAAATGAATTCCCTCGTAAGCATTCTAAAAAATGGCCTGCTCATCAGCCTAAGCTTCCTCGCATGCTGTGTGTATCTTCACCAATCCAGAAGCCACTGCCAACCACAGCCAATGCACAAGGGAAGCAAATATGAAGCCGCCAACCCAACGCTTCCCTAATGGCAGCTGGCCAAGTGGAAGCTGTCAAATTTTGAATTAATCACATAATCCTAATACAAATTGCCTTGCATTTTATGAATCATAAAAAGCTATGAAGTTCTAATTTTGAAATCTATAACCTAATTACAAGATTTAGCACTAGACAGAATCTATCTGGGGGATGGTTTGCTTTGCTTTGCTTGTTTTGGGGAGGGGGAGGTTTTAGGTGTTGGGGCCAATATCTCCATTTTCACCAACACCATGCTTAAATACACAAAATACACGTTTGATAATTTTCAAAATCTCTTCTCAACTATTATCTCTTTTCATCCTTAAAAGAGCTCTGTGAATGTTTCCAATATCTATTCAGTTATAATGATTTTAGAAAATAAATATTGAACCTCCAAAAATCAATTAAAAAGGTGACACTTTAAAATAAAGTCAAGCCCTAACCGTTTTGGCTCAGTGGATAGAGCGTCGGCCTGCAGACTGAAGGGTCCCAGTTTTGATTCCGGTCAAGGGCATATATCTTGGTTGCGGGCACATTCCCAGTAGGGGGTGTGCAGGAGGCAGCTGATTGATGTTTCTCTCTCATCGATGTTTCTAACTCTCTATCCCTCTCCCTTCCTCTCTGTAAAAAAATCAATAAAATATATTTAAAAAAATAATAAAGTCAACTGTTACCCTGACCAGTGTGGCTCAGTTGGATGAGCATTGTCTTGAAAAGTCACTGGTTCATCTCTGGGTCAGGGCACGTGTCCAGGTTGTGGGTTCAATCCTGGGGTCAGGGTGCATGCCAGAGGCAGCCGATCGACGTTTCTCTCTCAAATCGATGTCTTTCTCTCTTTCTCTCTCTCTCTCTCTCTCTCTCTCTCTCTCTCTCTCTCTCTCTCTCTCTCTCTCCTTCCCTCCCTCTTTCTCATACTCTCTCAAATCAATAAAAACATATTTTTATAAATAATGAAAAAAATAAACTTTTCTATCATTCAGGCAGTTTCTCTCCTGTTAACAAATCCTGGAAATCTATCATGAAATGTCTGAGTGAAGTTAAGCAATGACTGAGAGAAAAGAAAACAACAAAAAACTCTCAAATTCTCAGTTAGAGATTTGCTTCAAAATATGAGATGTATTTGGAAAGCTCGGAAGGAAAATGTTCTGAAGTTGCCAGTGTAGCCAGACCAAGGCGGACGGGCTGTGTGGCTTCCCAGGGCTGGCCCCGTCCACGGCGAGAACAGAGGCTGTGGCAGGGTGTTTGGGGAGTTCTTCTTAAACATCCCCCAGCCCGGCCACTGAAGCTGGGAGTGCCTTTCACAGATACAAGTACTGGAACAGAGATGCGTCGTAACACAGAAATGTTCTGGGGAGGGTAATGGCCTGACTTCACTCCATGCCTTGATGAAAATGACAGGAGGCAGAAATTTTCTGGGATCAATTGCTGTCAGGGAGGAGTGGAGATGAGCAGCCTGGCACCAGCTGGGCACCTGGAAAGGTGAAGTGGGGACAAAAGGCAGGAGCAGAAGCCTGGGGCCCCAAAGACAAGTTGCTTAGGATGGTCACTGCAAAGTCTAGCACTGAATGTTGGCAAGGAATTTGAAGGGAATAGGTGGGGGCATGATGCTAAATGAGCACTGATAGTAACCCATGTTGTGAAAACTTTCTAATAATGATAATAATAATCTACACTAATAAAAGAGAAAAATGCTAATTGACCATACCTTCACTACGCCCACAGCCAATCAGAGTGAGTATGCGAATTAACCCAACAAAGATGGTGGTTAATTTGCATACGCTGAGGGAGGGAGGAGTGAAGACTGAAGACAACTTAGAAGGAAGAGGGAGGGAAAGCAGAAAGCAAGGCGGCTGCCAGAGGGAAAGCGCAAGCGGGGTGGGCGGGGCGGGCGGGGCGGCAGCGGCCGGTGGGATGGGGCGGGCTCCTAATAATAATAATAATAATAATAATAATAATAATATAAATCTGGATTTTACACACACAGTCCCCAGATAAATATCATTATTGTCCAGTGTCTACGGCCTTGATAGTGCTTTGTTGTGGGGGATGTCCTGTGCACTAGAGGATATCTGGCAGCATCCCTGGCTTCTATTAAAGAAATATCAGTAGCATCCTCACACCTTCTGCAGTCACAATAAAAAATGTCTTCAGATATTGCTAAACGCCCCCTTGGGATCAAAATCACCCCCGTGAGGGCCACAGCAATAGACCCCTCCTGTGGCTCAGTTTCCCTGCCTCTGCAATGAACAAAACCCTCTCTTCTTGACTGCATAAGGTATCTGTCTTTTTACCTCACTCAAACCTGTTGGTTTTCATTCCGCCACAGAAAAGAAAGAAGAGGCCGCATTGATCTGATCTGCCCATGTCAGGGGATACCTCTCGCTTCTGACCAGGCCACCCTCTATGTGACCCAGGGCAAACCACTAAACCTCTCCAGGCCTCACTTCATCTTTAAAAGGAAATTTTGCCTCTGTACTCAAACCACATTTGTTATTCCCAGTGACAGCAAAATATCCTTTTATTCTTCAAAATGATGCTCTTCTTTCTTCTAGTATTTCCTCTATAAAGTCAGTATCTTATTTGGTTCTTCTTTTATGTTGCATTACTTCACTTAGATGTGAAAATAGGAAAAACTTATGATAATTTGGATAGCCCTGGGCTATTGGATTCTCCCAGGAGAAAGTCTAAAAGTTTTGTAATTTCATTGTCTGGGGTTTGGGCCGGAGATGTTATAACCTTATATAAGCTACCTTTTATGTAGGCTTTCCTAAATACCGAGTGGTCCATTTTACCACAGCTACATTGCAGATTGGTGAAAGAGAAAATTTTTAGAAAAAGAAAATTATAAAATAAGAAACTTGCCCAGAGTTATACTTTCTCCTTTAAACTACATTGCTTCGCTGCTGTTTCCTTTGCACCTCATATCTGATGTGGCTGTACCCACCAGGACAATTGCCAGGAAATGTGCCGGGAGAAAATTTAGAAAGATGCTTTGTGCCATCTGAAACATATTTTGCTCACAGGGCATTAATAAAGCATTCCATCGTTGACCCTGGGTTACTGTGAAGAAGCCACCATAGACTCTGAGCCCCAGTCAGATGCCAAAACAGCTGTTCCCTGCCATGTTGTGACCAGGACAGCATGGTCCTGGGGAAAGGGAACACAGTGACAGTAGCTGGCATTCCCGCTGCATGGTGGCCTGTCTCTGTCAGTTTCTACCCCTTGACTGACTGGATCGGGCTCAAATGTGGGTAGAGTTCTCCAGGGAGGCGCACTGTTGCTGCAAATGGGTGCTGTTGCTTATCATAAGTTTATCTGCTTGTTAAGCAGATACCACTTGTTTATTCACTGTGAAACCCCGAACTTCTCACCTGAGTGCAGGTTTGCTCCTTTGGGTTGAGACTTTGTCAATGGAAGAGCTGTGTTCAAATGCAGAGAACATGTAGTTGAGATCTGGATGATGCTCCAGGGGTCTTCTGGTAAAGAACAGATGGCCTCAGAAATGATGTCACTCAAGGTCACACAGCAAAGAGGTGACTGAGCTAGAACTAGGTATGGTCCTTGCTCTCAGATCATATTACCTCAGAGGGCCATTACTAACACATTAGTACTAATAACATGATTACTATATCAAATTAAGTAGCTGTTTCCTAGGAGAGGGAAAGAACCCAAAGAAATGGGGTTCAGAGACAGGTGAATTTTGAAATAGGGGAATACTAGTATGTGAAGAAAGGTGTAAATCAGAGAATTCTTAATAGCCAGAGGTACTGGGACCTTGGAAGAAAAAGTTCTAAAGAGAATTAGGTACCAAATATGGTTTGATGGTGGTAGTGGTGGTGATGATGGTGGTAGTGATGGTGATGGTGGTGGTAGTGGTAGTGATGGTGATGGTGGTGGTAGTGGTGGTGATGGTGATGGTGATGGTGGTTGTGGTAGTAGTGGTGGTGATGATGGTGGTGGTAGTAGTGATGGTGGTAGTGGTTGTGATGGTGCTGGTGGTAGTGGTGGTGATGATGGTGGTGGTGGTGATGGTAGTGATGGTGGTGATGGTGATGATGGTGGTGGTGATGGTGATGATGGTGGTAGTGATGGTAGTGATGGTGGTAGTGGTGGTGATAGTGATGATGGTGGTAGTGATGGTGGTAGTGGTGGTGATGGTGATGGTGGTGGTGGTGGTAGTGGTGGTGATGATGGTAGTGATGGTAGTGATGGTGGTAGTGATGGTGATGGTGATGATGGTGGTAGAGATGGTAGTGATAGTGGTAGTGGTGGTGATGGTGATGATGGTGGTGGTGGTGGTAGTGGTGGTGATGGTGGTGGTGTTGATAGTGGTGGTGGTGATGGTGGTGGTGGTGGTGGTGGTTGTGATTGCTGTAATGATGTTGATGGTAGAAAAACAATATTAACTCACTCATTTAACAAGTATTTATTGAGACTCTACCAGTCTAGATACTGGGAATAATTGAAAACAAAGCATAGCTTCTTCCTTCACAGAGTTTGCAGCCCAATAGAGAAACAGAGAGGTAAATAGACATTTTCAACACAGAAAGGCAAAATCTCTGATGAAATAAACATATGGGAAAGCAAATCTCTTAAGCTTTGCTCAGAGTTTTCCCAGAAATAAATACTAGCTTACCAAGAGTTAGGATATTAGCTCACGGGGTAGAAGAGTAGTTGGCAAGGGCCCATAGCAATCATAAACCATGCTATTACTCATGGGAACCCTTTCTCCATGATGGAAATTATACCCAAAGATCCAGTCACCAAAAGCACTGAAAGAAAATGTAGGCCAGGGTAATTTGCTCCTCCGGGGCCTTGTTTGATTTAATTAAAATAATTTTTAAAAGGTGACATTATTGGGAAATTTTTGAAAGAAGGAAAAGAGAGGGGAAAAGGTCAATATAGTTATGTATTTTAAAATTCCAGTCCTGATACTGTTGCCAGCTTGAACTTTGCTATTTCCCTTGAGGTACACACATTTATTTTTAACCCTGGGTCTTTTGCTAATATTGAACCACAATGCCATCATTAATCCCCATTAATACCTGTTCTGACTGTGCCTTTTGGAAACTAACTCAGATCGAACTTTTTTAAACCAATCGATGTTCAGTGTACTCTTTCGTGTTATAAAAAATCATCTGGAACTCCAGCTAGTAAATCAAACTGACCACACTGGAGGCAGATCCTGAAGTTTCCTAGGGCCCAGGACAAGATGAATGACCATAGACCTTTGAGATAAAATGGACTTCAGGGCTCTCTGTCTAAGCATATGCGATCTCGTAGACAAACTGAAAATAAAGTTATTTTTCACTTTGTCCATCTTTATTCCCCTTCTCATTGTCTCCGTATTTAGAAAGTTATTTTTTTTCTTTCCGTGCATGAAAAAATCAGTAATGCCTTCACTCCTTTGAAATTTTGTCATGCAGCTCCACAAGACACTTACTACAAAACCATGTTTTTATTTTTATCCAGTTGTTTATCTGGGCATCTTATAGGAAGCTTCACATTCAGCAAACCTCTTCATGCAACACCCTATTATGACTATTAATATTGTGTTTGAAAATTCATTGAGCTAGAAATTCTACCTTTCAGTATTCCAAGTGAACTTCAGAGTCAGAAATAAATGCATGAGGTCTATTCCTGATCATACAGACCAACCACAGCACAGCTCCCTGACCCTTTTATTTTAAAAAATGAAATAAAAATTTTTAAAGCACTATCTAGTAGTTCCTTTGGTTCATAAACAGCTATAGCCCCCTTCCTTGGAATGAACTATCCTGAAAAATCATCACCCAGGCGCTCAGTGGCCATTGTGGGCCACCATTTCACCCCTGAGGAGCTTTTTCACACTTCCCCATGTGAATCTTAATTTTGGAAAAGTGAAATCTATCACAAAAGCTTGATTATCCTATATATTAAGAGAGGAATGTGCAAATTATCCGTTACTCCGTAACATAATGACCATTTAACAGGCTGCACATGCAGCAGGCTTGGGTGGGCGGGCCATGGCAGCCGGGGGACGTGAGCCTGTGGTGCCTCCTCTGGAGTTGGGGAGCTAATGACGACGGGCCCTGGTCCTCCTCCAACAGCCCTCTCCAGCAGGCATGGGGCTGCTGAGACCCAGGCTGGGCCTCTGGCCACAGATCCACAGGTTCACGGAGGCCAACTCTACCAGGCCACCCAGAGGCCATGTGGCTGGGCCGCAGGGTGCCGGAGCCTGGTGCCCATTCAAGACGTGAAACAGAGAGGAGGTGCGGGAGGAAATCCAGAGAATGGGATGTGGGGGTTCAAGACTCACTCCCTTTGGGCTTTGTCCTTCTTGGCCTGCCTGAGGGGCGGCTCCCCGGTGAGTACTGTGGCTTTGGCGAAGCTGCTGGCCAGGAGGCGGGTGGCCTAAGGGTTGCAGAGTGGCACAGAGGTGGGCCGGGGGCAGAGGGCTGGTGGGCGGGGATCTGCCTCACCCACAGAGAGTGAGGTTCTGCAGTGGGTCGACCCAGTGGGAAACAAGAGGCGATGACTGCCGGCATGGAATGATGCCTGGGCAGAGGGGTGTGGACCCGTAGCCCTGAGGCAGGGGTTGAGGGGCGGTGCCACCTCAGTGGAGGGGTGCTGCACTGCCGAGTACCCCACTGCAGCTGTTTGGTGAAGCTCCCAGCACTAACTGGGCCTTGCTCCGGAGACCTGCTCACTTGAGAGGCAGCGACTCTTGCTCCCCCCCCCCCCCCCCCGCAGCCCAAAAGTAAGCTCGTCCTGCCCCACCCCCACTTCCCGCCCCACCACGCCCCACATCAGTGCACGCCTGCACAGTGAGTGCGAAGCCTACCACCTGCTCCCCAGAAAAGGGGGGGGGGCGGGCAGTAAAGAATGAGAGGGGGGGGGAAGGAAGAGGAAAGAATTTGGAGCATCCAGAATGAAGAGGTGCTTGAGAATGAGGCTCAGAAGCCTGACAGGAGGTTTGTTCTGTGTGCCCTGTGGCTGTGCCTTGGAAGGGTAGAGAGCACGGCTGTGAGGTCTCCCTGCGTGCTGAGTCCACTTCCTCAGCCAACTGGAATTGGCCTCAGTTTCCTGGTCTGTAAAATGGATTAAGCGTGTCCCAGTGCCTTTGCTAAGCTTTGAGGACCAATTGAAATACTACATAAAGAAAATGAGTGAAGAAGTGAGAAAGAAAAGGAAGGGCGAGCAACACAAAAGAAAGATTGGAAGGAACCTGTAAACCTATTGTCACTTAAATAGGGAATATAGTCAATAGTGTTGTAATGATGGTATGATGCCAGGTGGGTACTGGAAATATCGGGTAACACTTTGTAAAGTATATGATTGTGTAACCACTATTCTGTAACTAATATAAAACCTGAAACTAATACAAAATAATATTGAATGTAAAGAAATTAAAATAAGAGTGAAATTTTATAAATTTCAAAGTTTAAATAAAGGCTGTAAAGGAAGGAAAGGGGAGAATAAAGTAGGTTTTTTTTCTTTTCATTTTACCCCTTTATTGTCTTTTCAGTACATGAAAAAGACAGTTGTCTTTATATGGTGCTTTTATACTTTTCTAAGTCATTATCTCATTTGATGTTCAGGGCAACTTAAAGACAAGATAATTATTCCCTCCACTATTCAAAGAAAGGAAATCTTGGTGTCTGATTCAATCGTCAAGCCCTTATTGTAAAGCAGGATTAGTGAAATTTTCTGTGAAGGGTCATATCTATACTAATATAAGCCTTGGGGGCGATCAGGCCAGCAGTGGAGGGCAGTTGGGGGTGATCAGACTGGCAGAGGAGTTGTTAGGTGTCAATCAGGCTGGCAGGGGAGCAGTTAGGGGGCTATCAGGCTGGCAGGCAGAAACAGTTAGGGGCGATCAGGCAGGCAGGCAGGCAAGCAGTTAGGAGCCAGTGGTCCTGAATTGTAAGGGGGATGTCCAGCTGCCAGTTTAGGCCCTATTCCTGTGGCCTAAACTGGCAGTCGGATATCCCCCGAGGGGTTCGAGATTGGAGAGGATGCAGGCTGGGCTGAGGGACATCCTCCTGTGCACGAATTTTGTGCACCGGGCCACTAGTCCTATATAATAAAAGGCTAATATGCAAATCAACCAAACGTCAGAATGACCGGTCGCTATGATGCGCACTGACCACCAGGGGGCAGACGCTCAACGCAAGAGCTGCCCCTTGATGGTCAGTGTGCTCCCACAGGGGGAGCACCACTTAGCCAGAAGCCGGGCTCACGGCTGGCGAGAGCAGCGGTGGTGGCGGGAGCCTCTTCCCACCTCCATGGCAGTGCTAAGGATGTCCGACTGATGGCTTAGGCCAGCTCCCTGAGGGGTCCCAGACTATGAGAGGGCACAGGCCGGGGGCTGACTCACCCTTTCCCCAGTGCACGAATGTCGTGCACCGGGCCTCTAGTGTAATAATAATTTGTTTCCAGATTTTTGTATCAAAGATTTATGTAATTGCCATCAGAAGCTCCCATGGAGGGCAGTGGTGGCCAGCCCCAGATCATCAGTGCAGACACTGCATGGGCTCCAGTGCCGCCTTTGTGAAAGTGAAGACACAGCTTCCACTTGGCATTTTAGAAGAATGGCAATGACTCACACACCTGCATTCTAACTTTGCAAATGACTAGAAGCTCAAAATTCCTGGCTGGTGACCATTGTCAGATGTGGGCTTCAAGATGGATTTAAGTCTCCATCCAGAGTCTGGGTTTCCAACCCTATGGGCTTTCTTATTTTATTTTATTTTAAAATATGTTTCTGTTTATTTTGGAGAGAGAGGAAGTGAGACAGACAGAAAGAGAAACATCAACGAGAGAGAGAAACATCAATTGGCTGCCTCTTAAACACCCTACTGGAGATCGATCCAGCAACATGAGCATGTGCCCTGACCACTGGGAATCCAAAAGCAACCCTCTGGGTGCAGGAGACGATGCTCAACCAACTGAGCCAAACCAGCCAGGGCCTGGCTTTCTTATTTTAAACTAGAGGCCCAGTGCATGAAATTTGTTCACTCGGGTGGGGGTTGGGGGTCCTCAGCCTGGTCTGCACCCTCTCACAGTCCGGGAGCCCCACAATCGATCACCCCACAGAGGGAGGCCCCACCCACCCAGCCAGGGCTCTGTGATCAATCGCCCCAAAGAGGGGGGCCCCACCCACTGCCGCAGCCCACTGGTCGTTGGTCTGGGCTTCCCTCTTTGGGGCGATCGTGGAGCCCCGATATTGATTGCCCCGTCAGCCGGTGGCCTGGGCCTCCTTCTGGGGGGCAATCATGGGGCAATGGCCAGGCCCCCAACCAATCGCATTGCACCCGCCTTGGCTGGCCTGGCGCCAGTGGGTGTCATAGCACGGTCATCCAGATGGTCATTCCTCTGTTTGGCCATTCAATCAATTTGCATATTATGCTTCTATTATTATAGATTGTTATTTTCTCTCTCCATGATTTATGCTCAGGAATATCAGGAATGCTGTTCCTCACTTTGGGATGGTCAAAAAAATAGAGGTCTCTGGTGCTCTTCATAACCTTTTCAACGGTGACACAGCTCAATCGGTAGGGGCTCCCAGAGGTGGCCACTTGGAGAATCTATCAGTGAAGATTAATAAAAAATGTTATTGTGGTCCAGCAGAGTAAAATATTAAAATGCCAATTCTAAGAAGATTTTTTTTAACCCTTAAAGTTGAAGCTTCAAGGTATCCCTAAGGATGGGAATCCAATGACGAATGGGAGATACAGTCAGGACAATCTCTAGGTCACCTTGCTCACTACAGATCTTTATTTCCATGTTTGTTTGTTTTTGAAGAATTTTTGAAATTTAATAAATATATTGGAAGCCAGTATGAAAATAGAATTTACCTAACAGAAAATTTGCCATAGTCACTTTTGAGAAATTACATTTATTCCATAAATAATCAAAGTGCAGATAAAAAGACTGAGGTCTCAGGAACTTAAATGACTTACACAAGGTCATTGGTAGAACTGGAAATGGACTTCATGTCGCCTGCCCAGACATTCCATTCTCAATGTTCTATTTCCCTGGCTTTTCTCTTTGTCTGTCCTCTCTTCACATCGGATGAGCTCCTTGGATACAAATATAATGTTTTCTACAAACTCTGTCTGATTTAATCCTTCTCTTTCAGAGTGGGGAGCAGGAGGAGGGAACAATGAATTGTTCAGACATCATTTTTCTCTCTTATGGTAAAAGCCTGCAATGTAATAAAGTTTTCATTTGTGGGCAAACAGCTTGGTTTCTCAATTATTAAGGGTACATTTCTTATGCCTGTTCTCCCCATTTTTGTGGGGGGAGGAAAAAAAACAGACATTTATTACAAACCATCTCTCGAATGTGATCATCATAGTCAATCTAAATGTCTGCTTTCCTTGAATTGCTTCCTGGAATGAGGTTTCAATGCTGCATTTATTTTGAAATTGCATGGGCTATTTCTTAAAGGTGGGGATGTTTTGAGCACTGAGCAGACATCCCCAGGACAGATGGATAGAAATGCAGCAAAGCCACAACAGCTCGTTAGGATATGCCCTCACAGCTTTATGCATCTGGGATCCCCTTCTTACCCTCTTTCCTTCCTCTCTCTCCTCCCATGAAATCCTTCTTTCCTCTTCTCTCTCTCTGCTTTTTTCCCCTTTCAAAAAATTTTGGAGACCTGTTCTACACCTGCCCTGCACCATGCAGCAGTGGTATAGAAATTTTTTAAAAGCAAACATTAGAAAAGCTTAAAATATCGATATATCTCTCTCTCAATCCACATTTGGTTATTTCTCTCTTGATGGTCAATTAGTAAAATATGTTTTGGCCAAATAAGGATCCTTAGTTACTAAGGGAAACAAGGTTAATAATTTCTAGTTGTGCCGAAACCGGTTTGGCTCATTGGATAGAGCCTGCGGACTGAAAGGTCCCAGGTTCGATTCCGGTCAAGGGCATGTACCTTGGTTGCGGGCACATCCCCAGTAGGGGTTGTGCAAGAGGCAGCTGATCGATGTTTGTCTATCATCGATGTTTCTAACTCTCTATCCCTCTCTCTTCCTCTCTGTAAAAAAATCAATAAAATATATTTTTTTAAAAATAATAATTTCTAGTTGTAATGGTTTCCATAAAAATGAATCTAATGACTCACCCTTGCCAGAGCCTGTGTCAAGTGTGTATACTAAAGAACATTTGCACAATAGTGGTCAGCCATTCCAGGAGCCAATATAGGTTAGGGTTAATCCATGTTTTTTTAATTGAAGTAAAACTTGCATACAGTGAAAAGTATGGGTAGTAAATGCAAAATTCAGCTAGTTTTGATTAATCACCACCCAACTAAAATATAAACATCAGTCCAGAAATTTCCCTGTGCTCCCTTCCTAATCAATCCACACCCCCATAGGCAACCACTGTTCTGATTTCTTGCAATAGATTAGATTTGCCATCTTAAACTCCCAAAAAGTGGGTACATATATTTTTGGGGGCTGGTTTCTTTTACTCAATCAGTTGTCTCACATGTCTTTAATTTTTTTTTATTGCTGAGCAATATTTCATTGTATTTTCTATATCACAAACTGTTTATCCACTCATCTGCTGATGGACATTTGAGATTGTTTTCAATTTAGGGTTATTATAAATAAAGCTATTATGAACATTATTGTAAAAGTCTTTTTATGTACATATGTTTTCATATCTCTGGAGTAAGTGGCATGTCTAAATCATAGGGTATGTATATGTGTATCTTTATAAGAATCTCCAATGTTCCAAAGTAATTGGACCATTGTATATGTTTATCTTTATAAGAATCTACCAGTGTTCCAAAGTGATTGGGCCATTTTACACTTCTGGCAGCAATACATGAGAATTTCAGTTTTTCCACAGCTTCATCTATTCTTGGTGTTTTCAGCTTTCTTAATTTTAACCTTTCTACTGGGTGTATAGTGGTATCTCATTGGGATTTTCATTTCTCTGATGACTAATGATACTGAGCACCTTTTTATGCATTTATTGACCAATTACACATCTTTTTTGATGTGGTATCATTTCAAGTTTTTGCCCATTTTGTTATTGGATTATTTATGTTTTTATTAATGAGTTGTAGCTGCTTTTTCTCTATTCCTAATACAATATATCCTATGTCAGATATATATTTAAGATATTTCATTCCAGAATATGGCTTGCCATTAAATTTTTTAAATATTATATTTTAAGGAACAAGATTGTACATTTTATGAAATTCAATTTTTAAGAATTAGCCCTAGGAAATATGTTATTTCCACAAGATCATGAAGATATTTTCCTATATATATTTTTAAAGCTTTATAATTTTGGCTTTTATGTTTAGGTCTGTGATCCATCTTGAATTATCATCCTATGTGGTATGAGGTAGGGGTCTAGGTCCCCCTACTTCAGTTTACCCATTTGTTCTAGTACCATTTGTTAAAAAAACTGTTGGAAACTAATTTTTTTAAAAGATTTTAAGTTTTTGAAAAGACTGTCAATTACCCCCCTTTCCCCCCCCCCCCCACCCCTCATTAAATTGCTTTGGTGACTTTGTTGAAAATCAAATGAGTATAAAAGTGTGGATCTATTTCTGGCCCCATTCTGTCCGATGGTCTATTTATCTATCCTTATATAGCATAGTGTCTCAATTACTGTAGTGTTATAGTAAATCTTCAAAGCACTTATTCCATAAGCTTTGTTCTTCTTTCTCAACATTGTTTTGGTTGTTCTAGAACCTTTGCATTTCTCTATAAATTTTAGAAACAACTTGTCAATTTCAACAGAATGTCTGTTGGCATTCTGATTGACCCATTTGTCTTGATCTAGTAAAGAAATATTAAAAGATGGCTTACACCCACCTTCCACTGATACCATATCTATTCATTCAGCGAAACTTATTTAGTGCCCACTCTGTGCTAGCAATGGGAATTCAAAGTCAAAACAGCATGGTACCTTCCTTCCTTGTGGGAATGTACATCTGGTAATGGGAACAGGGGCAACCAATCAATGACACAAAGCAACATACTAAATAAGAGGGCAGTACTAAGCAAAGAATACTACATAAGCACAGAGAAAAGACATCCAAATGAAAAAGATCAGTAAAGACTTCCAGAATGAGATTTAAAAATCAGTAGGTAAAGAAAGGGTTTGAGTATGAAAGGGCATTCCAGAAAGACAGAATACCCCTTCCAATAGCACTGGGGTAGAAAGCAGCTTGTGGCTAAGCCCACCACAATGAAAAGTGAAGGAGATGGTAGATGGCTTTCCTTTTCTTTGTTATATGTGTTGTGAAAGTCCAAAGAGAATCAAAGATGAGGATCCAGGCAAGGGACAAAAAGGAATTCTTGCCACCCTTATTTTTCTCGTGTGTGTTTGCTGGGAGGCCCGCCCATGGAATAACCTGTCTAGGAGTACTTCATCTTCAGCTCATTTCCCTTCCTATCCTTAGCACATAATTTGGAAAATGGCAGAGAAGACATAAGAAACATAACTCCAAATTTCCAGACCAATGGACTTTCCAATTTTACTTTCTGGAACTATTTTTTTTAAACAAATATCAATTGAACCTGAATATATAGAAGAGAAAAGCAGAGCTGTTGCTATTGAAGAGTGATGGTGCCTGAAGACCCCACCATCCCCACCACTTGGTAATCTCATTCCCCAAACCCAAAACAGTGACTACTGAGGTTCTTTGTAGAACCTTTGAGTGTCATAGCCCAATTTGACATCTTTACGACTTCTCCTTACAATTAAGATTGAGCCCTAGCCAGTTTTCTCAGTGGATAGAGCATCGACTGGCCAACTAAAGGGTCCCAGCTTTGATTCCAGTCAAGGGCACATCCTTTGGTGGCAGGTTCCCCAGCCCTGGTCGGGGTGCATGCAGGAGGCAACCAATCAATGTGTGTCTCTCACATGAATGTTTCTCTCTGTCTCTCCCTCTCCCTTCCACTCTCTCTAAAACTCAATGGGAAAATATCCCCGAGTGAGGATTAACAACAACAACAAAAAAAGACTGATCACCACCAGATAGCTGGGGGCTTGTGGTTCACGTATTTGGAAAGGATCTTATTCAAGAAATAACCTTTCTCTTTTCCAAATTTAACTCTCCACATTCGAAGCTAAATCATGTTACCCAAAATTTATAACCAACAGTCTTTGAGAAACTATTATAGATAAGATTAGATATACAACTGTATTATACAAGAGTTACAGTAATCCTAGCCTTTATGGGAACATAACTTTTAACAGTGAAATTTAGCAGGATACCAGTTTTAACAGAAAATTTTTATAATCATATAAAATGTGCACTCAGGATAAGAAAAATACATTTACCTTTTAAAAGAAGCAGAAAAAAGCAGTAATTTTTAAAAATGTAAAGGTATGTGCTATAGAAAATTAGAGAATCAAGAAATATCACTTTTTTTTCCAGCATCAAGTTAAAATCCGCTCAATCCCCTTTAACTGACATGGAGAAGTCCAGTATTGGTCATGCTTTAAGGCCTGCCCTGTCCTGTGAAATGTACAGGGATCCAGGGCTTATTCTGAGCTTAGGGTGAGGATTACTCAATGTGACTCCAATGCCAGGCCCTAAAGGCAGGTGGCTCCACTTCAGAACCAAGTACAGGCCAGCCATCGTATTTAAGGGGCCTCCCCCCAAAGCATGGCATTTCCTGGCTGGTTTCCCCACTGCTCCCCAGTCCCTGTTGGCCCACCTCCTGAATGGTTGGCCTCCCTTGTCAGCCCTCAAAGAGCCTTGCCTCTGTCCCTCCTCATAGTTGAACAACCCCAGTTTAATCGCTCCCCGTGGACCTAAGCCTTGACTTCAGGGAGGCAGTCCACCCCTCTCAGAGCACAAACAAAATTTTATCTGTTCTGTCCTCCATGGTAAGTACTTGGGGGAAATTCTAAACATTTTTAAAAGTAGAAATAAAAAAATAATTATATATTTGCACTATAAGAATTGAACATAAGTGGTATCTTGGTGTTTCTGTTTCTAATCTTTTTATTTTTATGGAAGAAGGCAATGTTCTCTCTAAAAAGAATTTGAACATTCCAGAAACATTTTTAGATGAAACTTAAAAAAAAATTTTTCTCTCCAAGAAATAGTCACTATTATCATTTTATGTACATTATACCAACTAGATATCTAAATTTATTTTTATCCTCACTGAGAATGTTTATTTCCATTGATTCTTAGACAAGGTGGAAGGGAGAGAGGAATAGGGGAGAGAAAGAGAGAGAAACATGCATGTGAGAGAGACACATCTATTGGTTGCCTCCCACAAGCACCCTGACCTGGGCCAAGGATCAAATCCACAACTAAGATATGTACCCTTGACTGGGAATCAAACTTGTGACCCTTCAGTTCATGGGCCAATGCTCTATCATTGAGCCAAACCGGCTAGGATTAGATAAATAGATACTTTAAGAGAGAAATATAATTTAAAATCATAAATGGGATTATACTAGAATGCTAGTTTAATTTAAAAGTATTATACTATTTTTTATGGTTTTTTTGAGATACTAGAGGCCTGATGCATGAAATTTGTGCAAGATTAGGCCTTCCCCCAGCTGCCAGCACTGGCTTCCCTCTGGCACCTGGGACCCGGGCTTCCCTCTGGCACCTGGGACCCAGGTTTCCCTCACAGTCCCAGCTTCATCCGGAATGTCATCCGAAAGGATGTCCAGAAGGACGTCCAGTCTAATTAGCATATTACATTTTTATTATTATAGATTTTTGATATACAATAAAATGTACAAATTAAAATGCACAATTTGATTATTTTGAACTCATGAAACCATCATCAAAATGAAAATACTGAACATGTCCATCACTGCCCAGAAGTCTCCTTTGTGATTTCTCCTTTTGATGACTCCTTGCTTTGTCTGCCATCCCCAGGTATCAGCACTCTGCTTTCTGTCTTTAACATACATTTAATTTTCTAGAATTTTACATGAATGAACTAATGCAGTATGTGCTCTTCTTTGTCTGGCTTCTTTATGCTTCTTTATCCCCTTTTGAGGTTTATCTATGCTATCATTGTGTGCATCAATAGTTCATTTCATTTTTTCTGAGTAGTGTTGCATTGTGTAGATGAACCACAATTAGTTTATCCATTTATTTGTTGGTGGACATTTGAGCTGTTTCCAGTTTTTAGAATAAAGCTAGGAATATTCATGTAGAAATCTTTGTATAAACATATCCTTTATTTCTTTTAGATAAATACCTAGGAGTATGGTGGCTGAGTCATATGGTCAGTGTATGTTTAATTTTTAAGAAACTGCCAAAGTGGTGTACCATTTTACATTCCCATCAGCAGTGTGTAAGAGTCCCAAGTGTTCAACCTTCCCCAACAGACTGTTATGATCAGTCTTTTTAATTTCAGACTTTCTAATATGTGTATTGTGTTATCCCATGGGAGTTTTCGTTTGCATTTCCTTATGACCGATAATGTTGAGCATCTTTTGTTGTGCTTGTTATCCATGTATCTTCTTTGATGTATTATCTGTTCAAACAGATTGCCCATCTTTTATAATTTTTTTTTCATTTTCTTATCATTGAGTTTCAATATTCTGGTTACAAGCCCTTTATCATATATGTGATTTACAAATATTTTTGCCCACTCTAAACTTATCTTTTCATTCTGTTAACAATGTCTTTCAGAGAGCATAAGTTCTTAATTCGATGAAGTCAAATTTGTAAATATATTCTTTATGGGTTATACTTTTGGTATTATATCTAAGGAATCCTTAACTAACAGAAGGGTACAAATTTTTTTCCAATGTTTCCTTCTTGAAGCTTTATAGTTTTAGGTTTTAAATTTAGGTCTATGATTCATTTTGAGATAATTTGTCTATGGTGCAAGGTATAAATCAAAGTTTATATTTGCATATTAGTATCTAATTGTTCCAGCAGCATTTGTTGAAAAGATTATTCTTTGTCCCTGAAATTGCCTTTACAACGTTGTCAAAAATTAGTTAACTATATTTCTGGAGTTTCTTTCTATGTTTTCTGTTGTGTTCTATTGGTCTGTTTGTATTTATGTCAAACAGTGTTGTGCTATTTAATTTAAAATACTGCACTTAATTGTATTCAAATTCTATTAAATTTTAAGTTTTATTTAATTTTATTAAATTTTACTTTTCACAGAAGAGGAAAATTGAATTACCATAGAAGAAATTGTTAGCTTTAAATAAACGTTTCTTCACTACCAGAAATACTATTTTCTAACAGATCCCTCTAAGGTTATTAAAAATGTATGAAACCATTAAAAGAATAAAGTAATTATATTTTTAAATTATATTTTAATGTTAGATTATGTCAGTTAACTAAGAGAGATCAACACGTTAAAACATTAGCAATCCTATTCTTTCTTTCCTCCCTCATGTCTAATTTTTCTTAGGATCATTACTGTTTTTACATTATCAAGTTTTATATTATAGTTCATATTCATTCTATAACTACTTTAATTCCCAAAGGTTTTTATACTCAAATGAATTTTCTTACCACTGGATCCCTTCCACCACCACCACCACCACCACCACCACCACCACCACCACCCCACCACCACCACCACCCCCCCCCCCACACACACACACACACACAGTCTCTGCTTCTGGATTCTTTGTTTGATTCAGCCCTTAATTTTTTTGATGTCACTTTTCAAGTAGTTTGGTTTTGATGGATGCTATATTTCCTGAGATGCTTCATGTTTGAAATCTGCACTGATTGTCTTTATATTTGCAGAACATCTTAGCTCTGCATAATATTCTTGGGTCAACCTTTCTTTCTCTCAGGACTATTGATTGACTGTGCTTTGATTGACTGTGTTTTGCCATTGAATGATGCTATGGAGAAGTCTGAAAGCAGCCTAATTTCCTCCCTAGTTGCTAATTTGCATTTTCTGTCTGTATTATTTCTTTATCCTTAAGTTCAAAAAGCTTAATTAGTTCAAGTTTCTAGGCAATGAGCATTCTGCATCAAGTTACCCTGAAGCACAGATTCTCTTTTAATGTATAAATGCAACACTTTCTCAATTGGTAAAATTTCCTTATATTATGTCATGAATATATCTTCTGTTTCATTTGTTGGGTTCTCTGTTTTAAGGATACTAATTATCCTTGTCTTTCATAACTATTAGCTTTTCTCTAAAGAACTTCATCTCTTCATCTTTTTCATTGGAATGTTCTTTATTTCAAGCTTTTCTTCTGTCATTAATTATATTTTTAGTAGTATCTATTCTGTTTCTTATAGTTTATCATTTTTTAGTTCCATGATGATGTAATTTGTCCCTCATTTTTTTCCTTTCTGTGATCTCCTAAGAGATTATGTTCCTTAATTTTGTTTTCATCTGAGTATTATTTTAATATTCTCCCTCTCCCACCCCTCTCTTCTTTCCTCACTGCTTCTTTTCTTTTTATTCATGTTCATGCTAGTATAGCTCTTCTTCACCTGGTCTATTTGCTCTAATATAATGTAGATAATATCTTTACTATCCCCAATCTAAGATTAGTTTGATTTCTCCTCTGCATATCAGCTTGAGGCCAATGTATTTTATTCTCTCTACTGGGAAAGACTGGAGCAGGGAAGGGAGTTTAGCTGAAGAGATGGCCATCTCTTTTAGAATACTTGGGGTCTGCTTTTTGTTTTAAGATTCTGTCAAATTTCTCATTCCAGAATCCACTTCACCTGGTTGGAGGCATATCTCACTCCCATGGGTGAATAACGCTCAGGCTTTGTGTCATTTCTCACTGTCCCATAATCTCTATCTCTTCAGAGATTAGACTTTTTTTCTTTTTTTTTTTTACCAATTTGTCCACAGCATTTGTGTCCACTATCCTTGTCAAAATAAGAAAAAGAACTGCATTTTCATTCAGTTTGTTTTTTTCAAGATTTTCAATTTCAAATGAGAAATATCAGGATTGTGTTGAGTTGACAGTAAGGCTTCTGAAGAGCTGATGGTTAGGGTTAGGGTTAGGGTTAGGGTTAGGGTTAGGGTTAGGGTTAGGGTTAGGGTTAGGAGCTGAGCCATGTTATCTTTCTCCTCACTCCATAATCCTCATCTTTTCTGGGAACCAGATTTTAAAGTTTACTGAATTACTAGAGGCCCAGTGCATGAGAATTCATGCACTGGAGGGGGGGGGGTCCCTCAGCCAGGCCTGCCCCCTCTCACATTCCTGGATCCCTTAGGGATGGGAGGTGACCCGACGATCAGGGGAAGGCGACGCCCACATCACACCTCTGGGGCTGCCACTGCCGGCAGTGCAAGCCTCTGCCGGCCCTGGTTACCTGAGCTCTGGTGGCCCTGGGAGGCTGGGCAGCTGCCGTGCGAGGCTTGCCTGCACCTCGTGTGTCAGCTGGGCAGCCACCATCTGAGGCTTGCCTGCACCTGGGGCCAGCCCTAGGAGGCTGGGCAGCCGCCATCTGAGGCCTGTCTGCGCCTCGGGCGTCGGCTGGGCCACAGACATCCAAGGCTTGCCTGTGCTTTAGGCTGGCCCTGGGTGGCTGAGGGGCTGAGGGGACTGGGGAACTCTGGAGGCAGGCACACAGAGCAGCCAGGCCCACCTGAGGGAAGGCCTGGCCATGCTGCAGGCCTGCCACCCTGGTGGGGCTAAGGGGACTGGGTGCCACCATCTTGTGGCTGTGGATGCCGCCATCTTTGAGGGTGTGGCAGTCAATTAACATATTTCCTCCTTATTGGCTGTGGGTGCCGCCATCTTTGTGAGGGTGTGGTGGTCAATTAACATATTCCCTCTTTATTAGATAGAATGTTATGTACCTGAGTTGCTAACAATGACTTTTTTGGAAGGGCTGGTATTTCATGTTTTCATATTGTAGCTATTATGGGAGGACAATTTCATGCAAACCTTATTTAAGTTTAATAATGCTCCCTGTCCAAAGTCCTGGGCTCATGTTGTCTCCTTGACCATCTGTAATGCGAGACATTTCATTCTGTTACTGGTCTACCTATGAGTTCATGATAGGGTGTTAAAACAGCCCAGTGTGGCATAAAAATGATGCCTTTGAAGTGTCCCAAACATATCTTGTTATATAGGGAGGAAGTTATTACTTTAACCCTTCCCATATGTAACTAAAGACTTATCTGTTTCAGTGTCTGGGCTCCCCAGAAATCAATGTTCTAATTAGAAAACAGTAGCTAATCTGGCCAAATGCTAATAAATGATAGTTGTGATTTATCTAACAACAGGGGAAAAGCTCAGCATTAACAATTAAAAGGTCTGTAGAGGAGATGACTTTTTTTCTTCCTCTTCCTCTTAGTTTATTGAGTTCAACCATAAGCTATAAATAGCTTCTAATTAATGGCTTTCTGTTTGAAAATCAGTCATCGAACCATAGTTTAGTAACTTTTACCTCTGAGATTCATAAGACCAATTCTATTTCTCAATGATAAGGATAAGGAAATGGTCATGTGAGTTAGAGCTGAATCTATCTGTCCACAAAGACCACACCTCATCATTGCCCTCGAAGGCACTCTTCAGGCTTCGTTATAATGGATGCAGAATTTTAAATAATCAACTGCAGTGAGAAGTAGTGATCATGAATAGAGCCAAAATGGCTGGTTAACTGCTGCAACTCAGTCATTTCATGGTGTTACAGAATGAAGTCAAAGTTTACATCAAAGGCCTGAGTTTGCAATTAGTTGAAGAAGGTCTTTCATAAATCTTCAAAGAATTACATTTTTTCTACACTAAACAAATTAACTGGATAGTAACCTTCACTTTAACCTGGTTGGACAGAGTCGAAGGGGGAAAACAGTATGTCTAACTCAGATTGAATGGGGATCTTCTAGAGAACACTCCCAGAAGAACCCTCTTTGGGAAATGCCACTCAGTGGTAGAGTGAATTTCATATTTTAGTGGAGGGTTTGTCATTGAGAGTAGGAGGTATTTGTACATCTTAATTGTTTTCTTCTAGAATTTTCTATTTCATCCAACATTGCCTTCTTACATGATACCCAGGCAGAGCTCCTAACAGGTCCCTGAGACTGCCATGTTGTTTCATGACACCAACCATTTATTGAAACTGTTTCCATTATATAGGTGGCCTTTTGTAGTCACCAGCCCCTCAAAACCTAGCTTTCAATTCATTCCCATATTCAGCCCACCACCACCACCATCACCATCTTCCAGCCAGATAAAACAGATTACACCCTCCTTGAGCCTCCATTCCACCTATACACCTTTCTGTCTTAATACCAGTAACCTTTACCTGCACTTGATTGGTTTCTTATCTATCTCTCCCCAGGGAGAAGGTCTTATTCTTATCCAGTGTTGAGTTTATGAGTGATTATTCAACTACTTGAGCACCTGTTCTTTGCCAATACTTGCTAGAAATCAGAAAGACAGATGTTTATATCTGTTCTCAATTAGCTCATGGCCTACTGGGAAAGATAGACTCTTATATAGCTAAACTCAGCAAGCCTACTAAGAGTCTGGGCAAGTGCTGATGCTGAGTCATTAGTGGGCAAGGTAGTGACCACATAAAAACTCACCATATTTTAATAAATCTTCTGTGGTTTTCACAATCCAAACAAATCTGTTTCGATTGCATGTTTCACTTTGCCTACTAATGTCTTCTCAGTCTAGTCTAAACCTATGCTTCCAAAACTAATATAGACACATATAACCTGGGGATTTTGCTAAAATTCATACTCTGAGTGAGCAGATCCATGGAGGTGACTGAGATTCTGCATTTCCTGGTGTGGAGCTGGGACCCCCCCCCCCCCCCCACTCCTCAGGAGGAACCTCCATCAACTGAGATATTCCTTCTAAGTTTTATCAACGTTGGTGTGGGATAAGACCATTCTGCATCTCTGCCCCTCCTACCAGTCTAGATATGACTTCTTCTTTAATTCCCTTGTTGTAGGACTTCCATCAGCTCAATTTCAGGTGATTCTAAATGATAGCTGTTCTGTAGTTCAGCTGTAATTTTGATGAGGTTGTGGAAGGAAGTGAGTACCATGTTTACTTATGCTGCCATCTTGACCAGAAGTCTCTTATTAACTTTAAATGGTTCCCATGTCAGCATCTGTTTAATTTTTCAATTCATTAGAGTTTGCCACTCATCATCAAAGTCAAAATCCCTTAAACCATGAGACTTTGGCCCCTCACTCTAACTATACATCTTTTGCATTTGTCAGTTTTAAATTATCCTTCTACAAAATCCCTACTTGATCCCTACTTGAACTGTTTTCTTATGTAAACTTCTTCCTCTCTTCCTCTCTTTCTCACATCACTCTCCAGCACTATTTCAACCAGACCAAATACCTTATGTGCATCTCCTCCTAAGCACATGGAGAAGACATTACAAGTCTTCCTATCTGCTATTCAGCACCACCTTACTACAATTATATGCTGTTTAAGAGGCAGTCTAGTTATTTGGTTTGCCCTTGCACACTTAGTCATTACATCACTTTCCCTGACAAAACAACAGTGGATTAAACAATAGTGAACAGTTTTCATCACGTAGGATATATGGAAGACACTGGAAGCCTTATCTTGCCTAATGTCAGAATCTGGAGAAAACTTTTCTAAATGATCTTTCTTTCTTCTCACCACCTGTGGTCTCATTTAGGTTAATTCCAAAGATGATGAAGGTGTGCTGGTTGGATCCTGGGACAATGTCTATGCCTATGGCGTGCCCCCATCAGCCTGGACTGGAAGCATTGACATTCTGTTGGAATATCAAAGTTCTAAGAATCCAGTTCGGTATGGTCAGTGCTGGGTTTTTGCTGGTGTCTTTAACACATGTAAGTATCCAACTGAGTAATATGTTTTTAATGTAAAGGAAATTTCACTTCATGGCATTTTATCTATAACCTGGCAAAGAGACCTAGCAATCTCTGTTGGCTCTATAGAATTTATAGGTGACTGTTCTGGGATGTAGTCAATGTGTAATTAAATTATTCTGAGCCATATATGCTCATAGTTTCTCTTTGACTGCAGAGTCTTTATAGAAAGAATGATGGACTATTTCCTACATAATCCATCATTCTACTTCCAGAGAAATGGAGGGTCCCAGGGGCCAAGTAAGGATGTGGAGGTAATAATATGGCATTTTCTTTTCAGTAACCACCCCCCAACATTTAAAAAAGGTTTCTTTTCGGTAACCCCCCCCCCAACATTTAAATAAGTGAAAATTAAATTAAAAAAATAACAGCAAATGTTTACTTGTTATCGAGAAGTTTTATAAATATGCTTAGTTGCTTATGGTTTATCACTGAGAGGTTTTGTAAATATATCTATTTAATTTTTAGCCTAACGATGGAAGGGATTGTGGCAGGTGGTCTCATCTCCATTTTTTAATCTCCCTTTTTACACGTGAGTCTCGATGTCCCTGAGCAATTAGGTATCAGAACTTAATGAACAATCCTCACTCCCCAGTTTCCTTTGTGGCTTTTAATTCACCCAACATCCAATCCATAGCAGAAAGCATATGGGAACAGAATTATTCTCTTCAGCCTCATGCATCATTTTGTGAAATGCAATTTGCTTATCTAGGACCAATGTTATTGTTAATTCAGTGAATACTTTTTAAAATACATTTATTTCAGTGTGTCTTCATCATTGGTAACGATTTTCATTCACATGCCATTTCTACAGTCTTGGAGAAAACATCAAGCACAAATTTCTGCTTATTCATTAGTAAAGAATGTTTTACCAAGCTAGCTTTCTTATTTTTCAGAAAAATCAAGGTGGGCTCAGAGGCTAGAAGCAAAGATAAGACCATTTTTAAAAAAATAAATGATTATGAAGCCTATCAGTTTCAACTCAAAGTTGTTATAGTCTAAGAACTAGCCTGGCCTGTATTGCTTAGTGGCTTGAGCATCATCCCATGGACCAAGAGGTCCCAGTTTCAATTCCTGGTCAGGGTAAATGCCTGGGTTGCAGTCTCAATCTCCAGTAGGAAGCGTGCAGAAAGCAGCTGATCAATGCTTATATCTCTTTATCCCTTTTCCTTCCTCTCTCTCTAAAATAAATTTTAAAATATTTTTTAAAAAAAGAACTAGCCAGTGATCCAAGTGAGGAGAAATCATGAGTTTTGTATTGTTTGTTTTTTTTTTCTTCCCGCTGGCATCAAAATTATTAAGATTATTTTCTTAGCCATTTGAGTATACCCAAGGACTAAAGGAAAATATGTATATTTCCTGAGAGCAATCAAGGTCAATGTATCTGTCTCCTGAAAGGGCTGGTCTCTGAAGTTCTACAGAAAAGCATGAACTTCAAGATAGTAGTTCCCCTCCCTCATGGTTTGCAAGCTAAGACTACAGCACCCACTGGAGGCAGCCACTCTTATGAAATAATTACAGGAAAACAGAAAGGGCCCTCTGTCTCCGCATGTCCTGCTGCCTATAATCTCATTATCCCAGTGTAATTCCTTCAGGCTTAGAACCAGATAAAATAGTGAGCACCTTCCATCCATTTATGCCTTTTGTATAAAAGGGTCACTAGATCTACTCCAGGCTTTTATGGACAGTTAGAAAAGGCAGAAGCATGATATGGAGAAGCACAGTGGGAATAAACCCAAAGAGGGAAGTTGGAGGGAAGGAAGTCCTAATGCCCCAGTGTCAAGCTCCACCTTTCCAGACTCCAGTGTGGACTTCCAAGGTTGTTCTATTGAAGGAGGTGGATAGTCTTTGGTTAAAAATGCTAAATTATTCTGAGAAAATAAAAGGCAAGCCAAGTCATTAATCTTAAAATTGTCAGCAGAATTATTTCTAATGAGCCCTGATGTGTGGTGTCCTGGGAGCCAAGGAGGGCATGTGGATTAAGTTTAATCAATAGGTACATATGGCAAGAGATGCATCCTGGCAATTTGTTATCTAAGAATTAAAATGAATCTGTGGTGTTACCCTCCACCAAGTGTCACAGAGAAAATTCCACCCGAGAAAGCAAACCCCACTGAGGACCTGCTTCATACATTCCTAGCTTCCTATTAGCTATTTTTTAATTTTATTTTCAGAAACATAGTCCCCTTCGCTGAACTAAACTAATACCACTTTGACAATTGTATGGTTTGCAACAGACAATTGGAACGCTGTTACTGGGCTTCTGTTCCAGCTGACTTCATCTGGCCCAACTGCAATTCTGGATGACCCTGCAGCAAGGTTTCTCTCTGCAGCATTGGTCCTGACAATAGCCCCTTCTCCAGCATGGAATATTTGAGGACAACATGTTGGCATTAAAATGAAAAACAAACAGAGTCCAGCCTTGGAAATTTCCTGAGCAGAAACACAGTTTGCTCATACAAAGCTCACTTTAGCTTATTTTGCAAGGTTAATATGACCTTGATCATTTCTTGCTTGTGCATATGGAAATCATGGGCAGACCTTGAACTGCTTCCTAAGGTCGATATAAGGTAACCACTGACCAATTCCCTATCTTTTAAGAATATCCTAATATAACCAGTCACTATGAAGAATAAACAGGCACTGATTCTTCACTCTATAAGCTGCTTTGTGATAATATATCCTTGTGCCTCCTTTCATGTTTGTTTTGAGTGTTCCTGGTTAGTGAACTGTCTTTTTGGTACATGCACAATAAACTAATTACTACTTTGGCGATTCATTGGTTTTACTTTTGTTATTTCTGGCCTTTGACATTGTCGAAGAAGAAAGTTCCTATGAGAAGGGATTGCTCCCTATGTATTTATTAATTTTTGGTGACGTGATTCATTGTGGTCCTTCTTTCCTGCAGTTTTGCGATGCCTTGGGATACCAGCAAGAGTTGTTACCAATTATTTCTCAGCTCATGATAATGATGCCAATTTGCAAATGGACATCTTCCTGGAAGAAGATGGGAATGTGAACTCCAGACTCACCAAGGATTCAGTGTGGTGAGTTTGATTTACAAGGGCATTTGCTGATATCAAATTAAAGTGACATTACGCATTTCCCACAAGACAGACTTGGTCTACTGTTTCTTTCTATTCTATTTTAAGGACTGTTCGATACCATAGGCAGAAATGTCTGATTGTCAGAGAGTTTTTTCACCTAAAGAATGAGAAATGTTATTGAAAAGGCAGTTTGGGTTCTTAGTAATAAAGATGGGCCAACTCATTATGACAGAAACCACTGATAAAGGCCATTGTTTTAGTGGCTAGAACCTATACTAGCTCTTCTCTACTTTAGTTTATGAACATTATGGTGAATGGCAGAGATATGGGAGCCAAGCATTGTCTATGTCAATACTCTCAGGGTCATATAGTTAAGCTAACATTTATTAAGCAATTATTGTGTACCAGTTTCTGTATGCATGATCTTATCTAATTCTTATCAAGTCAGTGCTTATTAATATCTCCATTTACAGTGAGGAAACTGAGGCCCAGAGAGGTTAAAGTAATTTACTCAATGCCACACATCTAGTTCACTGAGAATAAAACCCAACTGAACTTTGACCACAATTGTTTTTTGCCTTGGCAATATAGGATTGATCTTTGAGTGTAAAAATGTTGTTCTCCTTGATTTGTGACATCATCATTTATTCAGAGATAGAAATAAGAGTCAGGTTGACATTGTTACCAAATACCAATCACACAGTTCTTTCACTGCCCTGAACAACTGCATAACAGCTGGCTACAGGGAGTTTAACATTCCAAAGGAATTTCCTTTTTCCATGGCACCCACTAAGTCTTAAAAATATTCTAAAAAGATGGGAAAAATCACCCTGGCCAGTGTGGCTCAGTTGGTTGAGCATTGCCTGGTGCACCAAAAAGTCGCCAGTTCAGTTCCCAGTCAGGGCACATGCCCAGGTTACGGGATGATCCCTGATCAGGGTGAGTGTGAGAGGTGGCCGATCAATGTTTCTCTCTCACATCCATGTTTCTCTCTCTTCCTCCCTCCCTCTCTCTCTCTAAAAAATCAATAATAACATATTTATTTTTTAAAGAATTCAAATTTAAAGGACATTTATGAAGGTCTGTATGGGAGGAAATTGCCAGGCATTGAACTAGGTAGGATTTCCAAGCCAAAAATGTGTCTCCTCTGGGTGTTCTTTCAAAGAAATAAAGCTAAAACACTGTCAGTTGTAAAAGCAGCCAAACGGGGATGGTAAGAAGTTATAAGCTGATTTTAAGAGAAATTAAAAGTTAGAAGTGCCTTAACTCCCCCATGTTACAGGAATGGATCACAGTTGTAGGAGTGGTATTAACTCGCCAGAACCAGTAAACGCTCTTTTGAGAATGTTGAAAGAAGGAAATAGCTGAACTAGTAGCAAAGTGCCACTATGAATAAAAACCAGCAGTTCATTTGCAGGGAATGAGCTGAGCAATGGTAAGCTGGAGAGTTCAGGCAAGACAAAACCTCACCTCTGCAAACTGAACAGCAATTTAAAGCACCATTTAAGCCCTTGGAATCGCAGTATAGCAGCCCTGCATGTATATGAAATGAGAAAAACAGACCAAAATAGCCTCCCCAAAAGCCTGTTGTGACAGTTGAAAATGGCAAAATGAGAATTATTTGGCCTTCTGCACTGCGTGCACACACACACACACACACACACACTGCCTTTGTAGTCAACTGCAGTTCGAAATTATTCCTCCCTATTCCTTCATCCAAATGCCTCCCATCATAAATCCCTAGGAAGCATAAACAAAACTGATACTAAATTGTGAAGCTGTTGGAGCTTGATCTTGGTAACCCTTTCATCTTCCAGCTCCCTCTCCAAATTCCTTTCCCTGTTCCTGCCACCCTTTGCTCCTTCTTCGCCTTTCCCAAATTTCCCATCACCCTGGGACCATGTTCCCTGGTCTGGAACCCTCACTCATCCTCCACAGCCAGGCTGCAGCCCTCGGCTCCTTTCCCCTCCCCGCATTTGGTGCTGGCATAGCAGGCTTCTAATATATAATGACTGACCATCTGACTAACTGGATGGCTGACATTAAAACTCAGGGCAGACCAGACCATGTGGCACCGGGAAGAAAGGGCTCAGTCAGGTCTACGTCCAAGGCCAGGCTCTGCCACTGACTAGCTGTGTGATCCTGAGCAAGGCACAACCTCTCTGTGCCTTTCTTTTCTCCTTTGGAGACAAAATTTTCTACTTGACTCAGCACAGAGCCAAGCATAATAGGTGCCTAATGGGTGTTAGTTGTTATCACTGCCTTCGTCATTAGCCACACAGCTGGAATTCCTTAGAGGCAATATGTCGCCATCAACTCAAGCACAGTGAAGCAGCCAGAATAAGAGGGGTGCCAGTGTGCTAAGATGACTGTGCTATTTCTATTACTTTGGGGTATTTTTTAAAGCAAAAGCAGAAATTTGTGCCTCCCCTGTGCAAAAACACTAGTGGAGCCTAGAAGCTACAGATGTTCCGGAACAGAAGTATTTCTAAGCCCTTCGTTGACTGGGGGGCTCATGGGGCCGCCCTGATATATGGCTAGCACATGGCCACACAGTCACGCTCTGTCTTGGGGAGTTACTTGTGTGGCCTTGAGAAAAGGGTTTTACCGCTCGGAGCTTTAGCTTCCTTATCAGTAGAATGAGGGTAATCTTGATAGTGACATTTCCTAATGGGGTAGCTGTGACAAATGAGGTAATCCAGGCAAAGTACTTACCACAGTGCTAGGCCAGGACTGCTCAACCAGCGCCTGCTAATGAGATGAGAAACAGGGGCGCCTGAGCTGCAGGGAGGTCACTGGGGGCAGAGGTTCACGCGGGAGGATTTGGTGGGCATCCGCTGACCCCCGAGAAGCCAGCGCAGCGTGCTGGCAGCACATGGCCTAGGGAATTTTCTTGCCGAGCTCTCAGGAGCAATTGGTCTCACCCAAGCCCCCAGACTCACTTCCCTCCACAGGCTCCAGTCAAACAAACTCGCCCCAACGCCCTCTCAGTTTGTTAAGTGGCTCCTGTCCTCCTTGTACTGCCTCTTTCCTCTCTTCCCAAGAAACCAGGAGAATGATTTCTGGTTTCTCTCGCTTGTGCCTCCACCATCTCTTCACCGAGGTCCTGATGGTACAAATTTTGTGGTGAATGAATGTTTCTGGTTGGGTCTCAAAGCCCAGGGTGTCCTCTTTTCCACAACTCAGCCAGGTCCAACAAGCCCGGAACAGAAATAAGCCAGCCGGAGGGCTCAGAGGGGAGCACAGGAATGCGTGTGGGGAGAGGGCGTCACTCTCCAAGCACTCCTAAGCCAAGAGAGGTGAGGTGTGGATTTCACCCCAGGTCCAGACTCTTCTCCCTTTGTCAACACAGGGACTGGCTGCTTATTTGCCTGCTTTCTGCTTTGCATGGTGGGTTTCCCCTCTGAGGTGCCTCCCTCACAGGGGGCAGCAATTTTGTACAGAGTGGGCACCGTGTTGATGCCAACAGAGGAAAGAGTCAGCTTCTTAGCCATTCAGGAGAGAGAGAGGCCGAGGAACTTAGCTGGGCAGAGTAATTGGACCTCAGGGTTTCCAATGAAATTCCGAGTGGGCCAACGCAGGTAAGATATCCTGGAAGGAGCAATTTAAGCCGCCTGTCCCCAGTGTGCTGATGGGTTTTGAATTATGCGCAGCCTCTGGGGAAGGTATCAATGAATCACTGTGGACACTTTAATGAAGATGCTTGAGCAACATTGAGCTGCAGTTCACAGTGAATATGGATATGAGGGCTCATTGAGGAGGGAGAGTCTGGACTCAGTCTGATGGGCAATGGAGAAGTCTCTTTTGGCCTTACCTTGAAAAAGGTCAGTTTAGTCACCTCATTACATGACAATCACAATGGAAATGGAAGCAATGATAAAAGGGATGGTGGCACTTGTTGGGGTTGTGAAAGGTATTTCAATGAAAAGCTCCTCTAGTTGATGAAAGCATTGTCCTGGGTATTTTTGCTGGAGAGGACGGAGCAGAGTTGGTCATTCTAGGTGAAAACTCTGCCCATCTTTTGACTTGCCCTCACCAGAATGCAATCCCTACCATGGGAGCAATGTCCCATCTAATTTATTTTTGTTTGTTTTGCCAGCATGTAACAGAGCGCAGGGCATAGAACAAGAACTTAATAAATGGAATTAGTTGAAAAAATTTAAATGTTCATTTAACTGAATTCATTCAACAAGCATTATTATGCACTATGTCCAAATACCTGGATGCGAAGGATTCAGAAAGAAACTAATAGGTCACTGCCCTTGAGGAGCTCCATCCAGTGTTGGCGGGTGAGATAAGCACATAGAAAACACTCCATAAATCACATAAGGTAGGCTGTAATGTGAGCCAGACGCCACGGAGAGGAGGGGACGGGCTTTCAACCCGAGCCCAGGAGGGTAAGGGGGCAGGCTGCTCACATGCTGAGATGAGAAAACCACAGATCAATCAGTTCCGAAGAGCAGGCAGGAAGGAGTGGAGTTTCATACAGAATTATGCTGTATCATCATGACCATAGCTGTTGAATATGAAACTCACTCTAACTCTCATGATCCAGCCCCTTACAGCTCCTTCACATGCAACATCAAGGACGCCTAGCTCTTCAACTGCCTTTCTGAAGGGGCTAACTCCTCTAGGCCATGCACTCACAAGGAGTGGGTGAAGTTAGTACTGTTTAGGGGTGGGGATGGGGTGTTATTACCTCTCTACACCCCTCTGTCACTGCTTTTGCTCCTCTACCCTCTAGGCGCTGTCTAATTCTAGGTTCTGACTCCTCTGAGATAAACCCTCCCAACCCTCTCTTTGTTTTAGAGGGTCCAATAGTCAATAGTTCCAGATTCCCTCTTGGAGCCAACTGCTTTCTAGACCCTGTGACTCCTTTTTGTCCAGCTTCTAAGCCCCTTCTTCATGCAACCCTTTCCCTCCTGCTTTGTGTGAAGACCTGCTCATCTGCACAGGGCCGGGCTGTGATCCGCTTACTCACATTTAACACCTGCTTTGCAAATTGGCTTCACATCAGCTCCTAGGAAGGGGGGGAAAAAAACAAAAAACAGAAATCAAACATATCACAGAAAATGTTTGTAATTGTTGGCTGGCCTCAATACATCTGGTTCTTTAAAAAAAAAGTTCCAAAGTTCCAACTTCCTTTAATACTTTTTAGGAAGAGTATAGCTGCTATTTTGTTTTGTTTTGTTCCCTGCAAATGCAAACATTTCTATGCTGCAATGGGTAGTAGTGAATCTGTAAACATAGTTCTAAACAAAGCAAGCTTTAGAACACCTGGGAGTCAGTCCTGGATTCAAAACAGCCACCAATTCTAATTCCCGTTGCAGTCTCTGCACTTGGCATGGTGGTTGGCACATTGTGGGCATGGTTTTTTGGAATTTAGACTAATCCACCTGGTACATCATTTGTGTGTTCCAACTAGTTGGACTTTCATATTGCTCCATTATCCTAAATTTTAGTTACTGTATGTGAAAATAAGTATCTAAAAATGAACCCAAGTTTTTAAAAAAGTAGAAAAAATTCTACAAACAGACCAAACTACTTCAAGATCCTTAAGAGTTTATAAAATTATCCTATGATGCATCTAACTACCAATTTTGCATATCTACCAAAGACATTTAATTTATTTTCTAATCGTTTTTATTAATTTTAGAGAGAAAGGAGAAGGAAATAGAGGGGGGAGAATATTATTTTCAAACTAGGGGCCCGATGCATGAAGATTCATGCACAGGGGGTGGGTCCCTCAGCCCGACCTGTACCCTCTCCAATCTGGGAGCCCTCAGGGGAGCCCTAGCCAATCCAGGAGTTTCTGTCTGTCTTTGCAATCATATGAGCGAATTGTCTGAGACCCCAACCCAGTTTGGTTTGGTGCTCACAGAATAATAGAGGCTTTTTTTTTCTTTGCTTCATTGGTGGAGATTTCCTGGAAGTTTTAGGTTATCTTCCCTTTAATTTTTCCTCGACACTCTGATTTTACTTATGTCTCTCACCTTTGCTTCCTCCCCATCCCCCACCCGCAACAGTAACTTGCTCCAGGCTCACTTTGCTCTAGTGTCTAGGACATTGATCAGCAAACTCATTAGTCAACAGAGCCAAATATCAACAGTACAACGATTGAAATTTCTTTTGAGAGCCAAATTTTTTAAACTTAAACTTCTTCTAATGCCACTTCTTCAAAATAGACTCACCCAGGCTGTGGTATTTTGTGGAAGAGCCACACTCAAGGGGCCAAAGAGCCGCATGTGGCTCGTGAGCCGCGGTTTGCCGACCACTGCTCTAGAGGCCAGGGCTGTGGAGCCTGCACTTGTGGGGGGGGGGCGGGCGGGGGAGGGCTGGCCAGCCGGGGAGGAGGGGCCGCAGAAGGTTGGCCAGCTGTGGGGAAGGGCTGCGGGAGGTTGGCTGTGGGAGTGCACTGACATATACTAGCTCATCTAATCCTTTTAATTACCTGTTAAGGCAATTACTGTTATTGTCTCCATTATAGATGAAGAAACTGAGGTGTAGAAACTTAACCTGGTTACCAGCCAGAAAGTGTCAAAACCTAAATTACAAACCCAAGACGGCTCACCCTAGAGCCTACTTTTTAAAAAATAATACCTTTATTGAAATACAATTCACATATTAATAATTATAAAATAGTGTTGATGTTTTAATAATATAGAAATATGTAATCTGTATTACAATAACAGAACAAAGGACTAGAGGAATGGATCAAATTTTTTGTATGTTATTGAAGTTAAGTTGCTATTAATCTGAACTTGTCACCAAAGTTTCTCTGCTGAGTTAACTTAGTAGGCTGCTAACAATTGGACAGATTTTCTTAAATACCCTGAACCAACAAGTTCCCAGTCTTACATGGAGCTCTGTGTGCATGTATGTGGGGGAATGTATTCAATGATCCAGCAGGAAGTTTACAATCAATTCTGCTGTAGCCATTGCTCCCTGCTTGTACAGAGCCTCAAGGTCAGCCAAAGGTGAGAGATTAGGACTTTGTTGGGCTTTCCTGGGTATGCACATAGCCCCATACACCAGGGGTCCTCAAACTTTTTAAACAGGGGGCCAGTTCACTGTCCCTCAGACCGTTGGAGGGCCGGACTATAGTTTAAAAAAAAAACTATGAACAAATTCCTATGCACACTGCATATATCTTATTTTGAAATAAAAAAACAAAACGGCAAAAACACCCGCATGTGGCCCGCGGGCTGTAGTTTGAGGACGCCTGCCTAGACTCTCAGAGTATGTTAGAGTTGTTCAAAACCCCCATGGGCATCTCAGTGCCTAGGTTTTTATATTAAGTTTTTTGGAGCAGACTTTTTTATACCCAACTTGTATCCCTTCTTCAGGCAGTTATGGTGTTAAATAGTTGCTCCTAATTCTTTTTGGAAAACATCCTAACAATAGGGCTATTTGCACAGAGTGATCTCTGAATCTGATCAAATTAAAATAATCCCTGAGAATGGAGCTTTTTAGAGAGCTTCCAGACAGGTTAAATAGTGACAATTCTTTGAAGATGGAGCTTCCAGAAAGTTCCAAATCCATTTTCTCCCCTTCATTGGTTGATAGGCTACACTTCTTTTTTATCACTACTATAGTGGTGAGGCTGTTGGATTTCAAGACTACCATGGAGAAATGGAGAGAGGTGTGGGAATAAGGCAAATTAAAATGCCACCAAGGTCACTATTCTTATTGAAATTCATTTGTTTTTAATGAATAAATTCTCCTTAGATTGTTGAAAGTCTTTGGTTCATTTTCAGAGCTCTAGAAAAGTTGGTCATGTTTACTAATATTCTCATTGCTTTTATGGAGGAGCAAGTTTTTGGAGGTCCTTACTCTGCCATCCTGGTAGTGTTTCCCAAGAGCATACTCTTAACCACTACAGTGCTTCCAAGTTGGGATCTACCATACTCCTTAAAGGTTTTACATTTTGTAGGAATATTTTGGTGTCTATTATCATCTTCCTGACATATATCCTCTTATTTCTCTACTTCCTGGTACATTATAGGGCATTATATTGATACCTGAGAAATTATGTGTATAGAAAGCTATCTATGGATTTCATTTCTGTATAATAAAGTGGTGTTGCAAAATAATTGTTTTAAAATTAGGAAGGGACTTTTTTCTGCAGGTTGAAAGTCACTGTTCTAGACTCTCCTCTCATGCCTATTATATACCCACCCTAGTCCCACATCTAGAATATCTCCTAAAAGGGCCTGTAGTCCCTATTCTACCCAAGTCCCACTTGAGAGTGAACAAAGAGAAAATTTGGGAGGTTAAAAAAAATTAGAGGTTATTACAAATACCTCTCAAGATAGTAGAATGAAAAGAAAGTGGAAGCCAAAAGACAAACCACATAGAAAGTAGTAAGGTATTTCTATGAAGATATTCCAAAAATAGAAATAAGAAAAATGTCATGTTTTGGTTAATCATAAATTCTGCCTAAGAGAGTCATCATATGCACCAAAGTTTACCAATTTTCAAATAACTAAAAGCTAATATAATATGCACCACCTATGCTTTACTGAATGTAAATTAATTTCTTCTGATGATGAATAAGACCTCTAGAAAAGCTTCATATAAATAAGATCTATCAACCTTAGAACTTTATACTCATGAACAGCTTTGTAATGCAAAACAGTAACTTTGGTACCTACAAAGACTGTTGCTTATGTTTTTAAAACACTTTTTTCAATAATTATTGATAAACTTAGCCAGAATTTGTTACAGAACATTTTTTACAGATTAGCATTATCCAAACAAATACTCTGGAAATCCAACCTTTTCTTCATTTTCAGGTAGAATATAAATTCCTCATTGCTATTACAGAGAGAGTAGTGAAGAGGAACAGGGCCTTATTTTCAAAATGAATCCAGCAGAGGGAACCCCGCAGAGTCACAGAACTTCTACTAAGTAGTGGTGGGAAATGTGCCTTATGTGAATGAGCGCTATCTACTTCCTGAGCATTTGGGAGGGTTATTTGTTTATTTGTCTTGTTTTGCATTGTTTTTTTTGTTTGTTTTTTGTTTTGCCTTATGTAGTCTTATTCTGGCTCTTCCATTTTCTGGTGCCGGTGAAAAAATAAAACAGATAATTACAAAAGGGGAACTATCAGAAGAGGGGGGGGGGGGGGAGAAATCTACATGATCATCCTCCAATTTTCTAAAAATCGTTGTGAATAAAACTGCTATAGAATTCTCTTAATAAATATTTAAAAAATCAATATCTGGAAGCTTAAGAGAGTTGAAAGGCTATACTCTCAAGACTGAGGAAAGACACACTCCCAGATAACTATGAAAATGGAAAGAAACTTAAGCACTATCATACTTATACGTAATTTAATACATTGGGGTTGGCATTTGTCCGGTTTGCAATGGCAGGGCTTAACGGGCATGAAGAGTGAGTGTCCTTTCTGATTGGTTGCAGCTTCCAATTGGCTCATGTCTGCGTCTGGGTGGTCACTAACTATTTTGATTATCACCATTATTATAAGTATACCTCCTAGTTCCATTTTAGAAGTTACAGTACATATTTAAGCCTGCCCCCCATCTTCAACCCCCTCAAATAGGGTCTCTCCTGCTATATCAGACTGTGCTTAAACCTGCTTCCCAATGAGTGTTGTAGGGCCCTTCCCTGCTTGAGACAAGCAAAAGCAAACACCTTCATATCTTCTCTTTTTTCTTGATAGTCAGTTGGTCCCTATAAGGGGGACTGGCCTGGTCTCCACCTGACTGGGCCTCTCGCCTTTGACTGGCATGACCCCAGAGAGACCCTGAGTGTCCTCCTGGTTCCAGCACTCCGGTAGCCCTGACAGTGGGCAGCTGCACTTGAGGCAGTGTGTGCTCCAGCTCTCAGCTCTCAGCAACTCCGAGGTTCCTCTGGCATACCTCCCTTCCTCTGCGCCATCCCTTTTGTTGTCTAGCTTCATTACCTTTCCTAAGTGACGAGTTTTTTTCTGGGTCAAAGCTTTCATTTCCTCTTTGGAATGTCTTCTTAGACACACCTCAGAATCCACCAGCTTGTCCCCACTTCTTTCCAACAACTCCGACCCCACCCCAGCCCTGCTGCCATTGAAACGGCCAAAGCTTCCCAGTTCCAGGATGTGCTGTCGTTTTAGCCACCATAGCACTGTCTGTATTAGAAGTACATCAGCAGGTCCAGAGCGGTGGAGCTGAGCTCATTTTCTATGAATATACAAGCAATTTGCAAGTTAGATGAGTGCCTTTCTTCCACCCCTGCCATTTTTAATATAAAAGAATTCAAACACTTGGTTGACATTTGAAGTTGGTCCAAGGCATCTCCTCCAGGACTTTCTCTGGACCTTGTTTGTGCTCTCCCTTGAGCCCTGGCAAAGCTGCAGAAACAAAGTTACAAGCTCATACCTCTTTCTTCCCTTTTAGGGAATCCTTTTCTCTGAAGCCTTTCTGGACAGTTTGTAAATGAGATGACCTAGGGAAGTATTTAAGCAGTTAGCAAAGTTAAAGGCAGTAAAGGACTCTTGGCTTCAATCATCCATCCTATTTTCTTTGAATTAATAGCACACGGAGTTCTGAAGCCCGTCATAGTCTCAGCCATGTTCTCGTCCACTTTTCCACCCTCCCATGGGCTCTAGCAATCTGGATGTGACCTTACTCAGCTGTTAGAACCAGGGCAGATTCTGAACTGTGCTCTACCTTCTTTTAATTAAAAAAAAAAAGTCCTCTTAATGTTTTTATTGAGAGAGGGTAATTAGTACGTATTTGTTATAAAAATGTCAAACATTGCAGGAAAATACAACAAAAGTAAGAGTCATATTCTAACTACTCAACATTATCAACATTTTGGTAAACATTCTTTAATATGTCTCTGAATATTGTATTAATTTTTGTATTGCTGCATAACAAATTGCCAAAAACTTAGCAGCTTAACAAGAATTTATTATCAGTTTCTGTGAGTCAGGAGTTGGGGCACAGGTAAACTGGGTCCTTTGCTCAGGGTCTCAAATGATGGCAAAGTGTTAACTGAGACTGTTGTCTATCTGATGTTCAGGGCTCATTTAGGTTCATGAAATAACTCAGTTCCTTGCAGCTTTAAAATTTATGTAAGTGCCCTTCTTCTTCAAGGCCAGCAGTCAATGTCTCTGATGCTTTGAATGTCTCTGGCTTGTTCTGTCTCTGAACTCTAAGGCTCATTTAAAGGACTCACCTGATTAGGTCAGGCCCATCTTGGTAATCTCCCATTTAATTAACTCAAAGTCAACAGATTAATTACCTGAATTATATCTGAAAAATCCTCTTTGCCATTTAAAGTAACATAATTTCAGGAGTGATATCCCATCTTATCATAGATTTCAAGGGGAGAAAATTATACAAGAGTGGAGGTCATTTAAAATTCTGCCTTTCACACTTGAACATGTACATATACACACATGTATATGGTGTTCTGTAGTGTGCTTTTAAAAATTAATATACCATAGATATATTTTCTGCCTAATAAACATAAATCTGCATTTGTGTGGCTGAATAGTTTCCTATCTTGTGTTTTGGATCACTAACCATGTATTGGATAGTTGCGCTGTTTCTGATTGTTCCTTCTTACAAATAATGCAAGGATGAACATTCTTATATACTTCCCATTGCATCCCGTGATTATTTCCTCTGTGCAAATTCCAAGGAAAAGGGTTTACTGAGTCAAAGGGTAAAATTTGGCCTCAAGAGTCCCCAAGCAGTGCATGGCTGTTTTTCTAGCAAGGCACTGCCTTTGGTGGAGACTTTCTGGGTCCTTTGTACCGAAACTGCCTATTTGAAAGGTGCCCCAGAAATCACTAACTGTCACTACAGGAAGAGTACAGAAAATGACATAAAGCAAAAATGTGTTCTTCACTTGTCATCTCCATCATTATCCACCCTAAAAAGTTATCTTCAACCTGATTAAATAACAACACTCAATGAAATTGGGGCTTCGTTTTAATTTTGACACTGCTACAAGGCAACAAGGAAAATAAATAACTTTGAAGGTTTATGCATTTTTTAACTTTAAAGGAACACTGCACATTTCAATGGTATAGTGCAAAGTCAGGCTTCAAATGAAGCTCTGAGAAAAATATAAAACTTGGAATCTTAAAAACAAACAAAGGTTTAATTATACCTGCCTGACCTTTTAAGCAACCATGACTTTGTGAGTGCCTCCCGAGGGCCGGCTCTGGTGCTGGGAACGTGATGGTGAACAAGACAGAGCCCCAAATTGAAGCCACACACTCTACACATACGTTGAGACTACAGGATGAAAGCAGAAAGACTAACGAGCATCTAGATAATGAAGCTATAAATAAGAAGCATGTAGATTTCCCAACCTGGAGAGGAGGTAAATGGAATTCGGAATTGTCTAATTATCAGCCTCTTTCATGGAGGAGCTTGAAATATAAAAGCGAGTACGTATACCCAGACATACTCAACATCCAGACAAAAGGGAACCCTCATGGCAGGGGTGGTCCAGAACATACTTTCCCTGGCCCTTCTGGAACAGAGAACAGCATGCTGGAAGTAAGACCCGTGGCTTCGGAGGTGTCATCCCTCCCTCTGCTCACCGCCTTTCTGGGAGCCCAACCATTGGCTTTCCAAGCACTGACTAAGACCCAACCCCACTGGAACTCGTAGGCTCTGGGTGAGGTGGACAGCACATAATTAGTTCTGTTCATCTCGCCCACTGCCTACAAGTTCCCGATCCATTTAGTAAACTCTTCCACCCTAAATATACAAGTAAGGCCTCAGTCATAGGTTAAAGTGGAAGAGATTGCAAATAGGTAGTTAGATATCATAATGAGAGAAAATAAAGATTTACCCATCTCCTGCTTATATGAAAAAATATTGCCTTCAAATAAAAGTTTTTGTCTAAGATCTTTACTGCAAATCTTGTTTACCTTGCTTAAGGCTTAACCTTGCCCAAGACACTTACATTTAAGTCAGGAGGTTCTGGAGCCTCTTCATCTAGGGTGGCGGTGTAAGTCAGGGTTGGCAAGCAGCACGCGTTGTGTAGGAAGCAAGCCTGTGTCCATGTGGGGTTGCAAATGATTTATTGCTTTGTTTTCTGGATCTCTCTGCCGATGGTGCAACCTTCGCCGTTCAAAAGGGAGGCCAGCAGTCATTGTTTAATATGGTGACCTTTCTCCCAGCTTCAGAGCAAAGATAGAGGCTCTCAAGTAGAGCCAACCTCATGTTCCTACCCCAGGGCCTCTATACCCCACCCTGATCTATGTCTGTGCCTCCCTCCCCTGCAGCCAATACCTCACTCACCACACCTGTCCATGGTGCTGCTTTTGATCCCTTGCAGCCTCCTTATTGGAGCCTTCTTTTTTCCATCTCTCTTTAGTCTTTCTTTCTTTCTTTTTATTTTAATCCTCACCCAAGTTTATGTTTTCATTGATTTTTGAGAGCGAGTAATGGAGAAAGAGAGAAACATCGATGTGTGAGAGAAATTTCCAACGGTTGCCTCCCCTATGCACCCCAACCAGGGATTGAATCTGCAACCTAGGTATGTGCCTGCTCAGGAATCGAACCTGCAACATTTTGGTGGAAGAAACTATACTCCAATCAACTGAGCCATTAGGCCAATGCTCTTTGTTCTTCTTTTATTCTCACTCCTTCTTGACTGATGTGTTTCTCTACAAGCATGACAATCTCTCCTAATGTAAAAATAATCAAAACAATCTTCCTTACATTGCATTCTTTCTAGCCATTGCCCTATCTTCTCTTCTTCCCTTCACAATCTAGATCACTTTTGGCTGAGAAATCTACACTGCACCTCTCCCCTTCCCACTCACTCCTCGTCTGGCTCTTTTCCTCACTCTCCTCCATCACCAGGGGCTTCCTCCTCATCAAATCCTGAGTGCCACATGTGAATATAAAAATTCCTCTTGGGGTTCATCTCCTGGATTTGCCACAGGCACTCAAGTTCATCATATCCTAAATGAACTTGTCACCCACCCTACACCACCCCCTTCAACACAAACCTTCTTCCCTTCCTCCTTCCTTCAGTCTTGGTAAACAGAACCATCATACTGCAAATGTGAAACTCTTCCTCAGCTCCTCTGGTTCCTTCACATCTCCATAAGACATCAGTTGAACCTCTCAGTGGCTCCTCTCCCTCTCCACTGTGAAGACCACCTCTTTAGTGAACAGATTTTTGATCCATTGCAACTATTGCACTATTTTGGTGTGTGTGTGTGTGTGGTGGGGGGTGGGGGGGTGAGGTAACTTGACTCAATCTCCCATATTGCCTCTTCACATACCTTTCACAAATACAGAACTGCAAATTTAACTTTCCCAAGAATAAAACCCAAATATTTAACTTGGGATAAAGGATTTCAAAATCTCATTTTTACCTATGGCATAAGTCAACATTTAAAAGCATGGACCCTGGAGTTTTATTACTAACTAGTGGCCTGGTACATGAAATTCGTGCATGGGGGGGGATGTCCCTCAGCCCGACCTGCACCCTCTCCAATCTGGGACTGCCAGTAGTTGGACATCCCTCTCGCAATCTGGGACTGCTGGCTCCTAACCGCTCACCTGCCTGCCTGTCTGATCACCCTTAACCACTTTGCCTGCTGGCCTGCTGGCCCCCAACTGCTCCCCCCTGCCAGCCTGCTCGCCCCCCAATTGCCTTCCCCTCCTAGCCTGATCACCCCTAACTGCCTCTGCCTCGGCCCCGCCACCATAGCTTTGTCCAGAAGAACGTCCGGAAGGTATCCTGGAAGGTCTCCTGGTCTAATTAGCATATTACCCTTTTATTAGTATAGACTAGCTGTCTGTGACCTTGGGAAAGAGTCTTAACCTCTCTGTGCTTCAGTTTCCTCCCTTGTAAACTGGGGATAATAAATAACAGTGCCCTTCTGATAGGGTGCTAGGAATATCCGATGTGTCAATATACAGAAAGGTTTTAGAATGGTGCCTGGCACTCAGTGAGTGTCATAGGTATTTGTCAGTGTTGTGATTTCCTGCCCACCTTCACCTGCCATCTCTCTTCTCTCATACACACAAATATGCAAACAAGCTTCCCTCCAACCACAGGGACAGCATACAGTTCCCCAATACACTGTGTTGGCTATTTCATGCCTCCACAACTTTGTTCTTACTCCTTTTGCTGACCTGCTAACCTTCCGGGGTCAGTTCAAATCTCACTTCTGCTGTGAGCCTTCCCGTATGCCCTAAGAGTTTTTCACAGAGACCAATTGCATCTCAGATGAATTTCCAGTATAGCATGCATCACATCAATTATTTTTTAATGTCTGAGAGTTACCATTTTTGAGCACTTACCACATGCCAGACGTAGAGTGTTTTACATGGAGTATATTGTTTAAGCCTCACAGAAACCTTATGAAATGTTTGACTAATTGGTTTACTAGTACATGTTTGCCATTTCTCCTAAGTTGTGAGGCTACTTATGAGCAAAAACTATGTCTTGATCTTTGTTGATCTCCAGTTCCTAGCATGGTGCCTGACACATAATGGGTGCATAATTAAATAAATACCTCTGAATTGAGCCAATAAACGTTGAGCTGTTCTCAGAGAGACAAGGGGAGATGCATGAATTACTAATGTTGAAGGACATTTAGGAAAAGGCTGGATGGTAGTTGGAGCTGAAATTCATCAGTGCTATAAACAAACACTGCTGTAATGACCTCCCCACCGTTAACTGTTGTTTCTCTATGAGGATTTTCTGTCATATAGTCGGGTTCATGTGCTCATTTGTTCCTGTATTGTCACATAATTTCAGGTCTTTTCAGGGACATAATAATATAATTCATGATGACATTATTTTCCATGCTCTTGTCTCCAGGGTCATATGCAAAGTTGGGAAAAGTTTTGCATGGCCCTTAGTTCATGGGTTGCCCACCTTTGTTTGATAAAGGGTAAAGAGACACTTGCCCTGATAACCTTTCCATCTTGTTGAACGGAAAATGGAAATTTGCCACAAATTATAGACAATTATAATCATGAATTAATGTTATAGTTTCCATGGCAATGATCTAAATACAGGCATTTTATTGCTTAATGGTTACAAGGAATATGCTTTTTATAAATCTAATGTACATAAATATAAAAGAAACTCAAAGATATGTATTTTGTTTTCAATTAACTTTTCTTTCCTACCCCCTTAGCAGATAGTAATTTTTGTTTCATTAGGCAGCAGAGAATAGTTAAGATCAAAACTGCTTAATGCACTGATTAGAGTATCTCTGAGGGTCCTTGAAACTGATATTAGCAGGAGAAGAGCTATGTCCAGTTATGTGAGTGCCCTTAGGGATACCCATGGGAATGGATCAGCTTTGCAAACTCAATTCTAGAACCCCAGGACATCTCTGGAAGTCCTGGATTTAGTTTAATCTAGTCCAATATTAGTAGACTAGAGGCCTGGTGCATGAAATTTGTGCATGGACGAAATTTGTGCATGGGGGGGAGGGTCCCCTTAGCCCAGCCTTCACTCTCTCCAACCTGGGACCCCTCAGGGGATGTCCGACTGCCGGCCGAAACCGGCAATTGGATAGCCCTCTCACAATCCTGGACTGCTGGCTTCTAACTGTTCACCAACCTGCCTGCCTGGTCACCCCTAACTGCCCCCCCTGCCAGCCTGGTCGCCCCCAACTCCCCCCCACCCCCGCTGGCCTGGTCACCCCCAACTGCACCCCTCACCAGCTGGTTGCTCCTAACTGCCCCCACTGCCAACCTGGTCGCCCCTAACTGTCCCCCTGCTGGCCTGGTCGCTCCTAACAGACCCCCTGCCAGCCTGTTTGCCCCCAATTTCCCCCCCCCTCTGCTGGCCTGGTTGCCTCTAACTGCCCTCCATGCCAGCTGGTCACCCCTCACTGCCCCCTCTGCCATCCTGGTCGCCCCCAATTGCCCCCCTGCTGGCCTGGTCACTCCTAACTGCCCCCTATCAGCCTGGTCACCCTCAACTGCCCTCCCACCAGCCTGGTCCCCCCAATTGCCCCCCCACCAGCCTGGTCGCCCCTCACTACCCCCCCCCTTCCGACCTGGTCGCCCCACACAGCCTGCTTGTTCAGTCGTTTGGTCATCCTTCAATAACCCCCCTGCCAGCCTGGTCACCCCATGCATCCTATTTGGTCATCCATCTGGTTGTTTCGGTCATGAGGGCCCTTGGCTTTTTATATATATGGATGGCATATCCTCAGGATTTTGGGTCACTTTTTTTATGTTTTGGAGTACTGAGTGTGATGGGAAATTTAATCTCACTGGAGTGGTGTTTTCCAAGGAACTACCACTGCTGGAATGAAGCCTGGATGACGAGGCCTGATCTTCCCGTTGGATTTGGAGGCTGGCAGGTCGTGGACAGCACCCCCCAGGAAAACAGTGACGGTAACCTGCATCCTCTCTTGAGGGAGCTGTTTGACTGCTGATCTTCATGTTGCTTTTGTGATTGCACTTGCTGTGTGGGAAACACTCTCAGGGGAAACCCGTAGCAGAAGGGTGTTCCCTGTGCTCACAGACAGTACTAGCCACCTGCCAGTCAGGTTTTACTTCAATTCAATGGTTGCCTTTCCCTGGATTACTTTATAACTTTCAGAAAAAGAGCATAAAACTTAACATACATGATTCTTCTACTCCTGCTTTGATAAGCAGTTTTGAAGACAGGAGAAAAACATCTGTGTCAGCACTTTAGGCTGTAAAACATACCTGCACCCTCCCTGGTATACAGTGGTAAGAAACAAGGCAGGAGAGAAAATAAAGGACTAAAAACACTGGTGTTTTTCCAGAACCAGTTTATTTTTATATTGCATGATTTTGTTCAAAACTTGAGACTGTGGCTATTTGTTGTCTAACTTGCAAATTATGCTAAGCAAAGAGTGACAGTATGACCCCCTGGATTTTTATAAACACATCATAAGCCTCCATTAATTTTTGATGTGGTGATAAAAGGTAGTGGCCTGGGGACATTATATTTATTTCCTCAGGTGTTGATATGAGATACTGGTGTGTGTGTGTATACACATACACATAAACATTCATCATGCAATTACAAGAGAGTCTTAGTGGGTTCTAAAGGAGAAAGCTCAATGCTTCCTGGTGTTTTAAATTATACAGGGTGGGGCAAAGGAGGTTTACAGCTGTTAGGATGGAAAATAATACAATAATTAATAAATAATAATAATACCAGAATAAACACCGTGTTTCGCACACTCACAACTGTAAATCTATTTTTGCCCACTCTATATCTTGATGAGACTCCAGAATGACTAATAGCAAATCTCTTATTAGCTAGAGATCACTGGTTAAAATTTAAAAACTTTATAAATTTAAACGTGGGCCTATTGACTTCCTCGGTGCAGATGGCGCATTGGTCAATGTGTGGCTAGTGTCTGAATTCTCCATTCAAACTTGACATGTGGTTTGTTGTCTTTTTCTTTTTTTCTTGTCTATTATTTTTTTATTGAATTTATTGGGGTGACACTGGTAAACAAAATTATACAGACTTCAGGTGCACAAATGTTCAAAACACAAATCAACAACACAGCACAGAGGACATCATCACTCCCAACACTGCAGACACCCACTGTGGAAGCATAAATGTTATGTGAGCCAACAGCTTGGCACCCACTCTCGAATGTGTGTTGGTAGGTGGAAAAATAGACATGGGAATGGTGATGCCCTGCCTTTTTTTTATGGCTTCAAATTTTGGATTGAGGAGGAGTTTCCAATGAAACCATCCTGATTGCACACACTGGTCACCTGCCCTCTGGCATGGAAAGCATCTGGGCTAAATCAATGCCACACTTGCCTCTGCAGAGCCTCCTCAGTGTCGCACCTGTCCTGTGTTTGGACAGACGTGAAGACTCACACTCTCTCCTCTGTGTGATGCAGGGATGTACCGGTGTGGCCCGGCCTCTGTTCAAGCCATTAAGCACGGCCACGTTTGCTTCCAGTTTGATGCACCCTTCGTTTTTGCAGAGGTAAGTGGGAAGCCGCGGAACGTGCTGCTTTCCTCCCCACCTCTTAACACCTCAAACAATAGAGCACTGGCATCTTTCCAATCAGGCTCTTCATTCTACATGCAGTTCTTAGCTAACATTTTCTTTCCTAGATGTTTTGAGATTTTTCCCCCCCTCAAAAGAAATTGCTTTTCTAATCATCATACTCTAGGACTAGAATGAATAACTATTATTAATATGTGAGGCCTAAATGTAGCAGGATACAAAATTAACGCCAAGAAATCTATGGCCTTTCTATACACCAATAGTGAACTTACAGACAGAGAGACTAAAAAGGCAATCCCATTTACCATCGCACCAAAAAAATTAAGATACCTAGGAATAAACTTAACTAAGGAGGTAAAAGACCTATACACGAAAAACTACAGGACACTGAAAAAAGAGATAGAGGAAGACATAAACAGATGGAAGAACATACCATGTTCATGGATTGGTAGAATCAACATCATTAAAATGTCCATACTACCCAAAGCAATCTATAGATTCAATACACTCCCCATTAAAATACTAACGGCATATTTCACAGACCTTGAAAGAACTCTCCAAAAATTCATCTGAAATAAAAAAAGACCCCGAAGAGCCACAGCAATCCTGAGAAAGAAGAATAAAGTAGGTGGGATCTCAATACCAGATTTCAAGCTGTATTACAAAGCCACTATTCTCAAAACAGCCTGGTACTGGCACAAGAACAGACATATAGATCAATGGAACAGAATAGAGAATACAGATATTGATCCAAACCACTATGCTCAATTAATATTTGACAAAGGAGGCATGAACATACAATGGAATAAAGACAGTCTCTTCAATAAATGGTGTTGGGAAAATTGGACAGATACATGCAAAAAAATGAAGCTAGATCACCAACTTACGCCATACACAAAAATAAACTCAAAATGGATACAGGACTTAAACATAAGACGGGAAACCATAAAAATACTAGAGGAATCCACAGGCAGCAAAATCTAAGACATATGCCAAAAAAACTTCTTCACCAATACTGCCCCTAGGGCAATGGAAGCTAAAGAGAAAATAAACAAATGGGACTACATCAAAATAAAAAGCTTTTTTACAGCAAAAGAAACTATCAACAAAACAACAAGAAAGCCCACTGCATGGGAGAACATATTTGCAAATGGTATCACTGATAAAGGTTTAATCTCCAACATCTACAGGCAGCTTATACAACTTAATAAAAGGAAGATAAATGATCCAATAAAAAAATGGGCAACGGACCTAAATAGAATCTTTTCCAAAGAAGACAGAAGGAAGGCCAAGAGACACATGAAAACATGCTCAACGTCACTAATTATCCGAGAGATTCAAATCAAAACAACAATGCGGTACCATCTCACACCTATCAGAATGGCTATCATCAAGAAATCAACAAACGACAAGTGTTGGCGAGGATGCGGAGAAAAAGGAACCCTCGTGCACTGCTGGTGGGAATGCAGACTGGTGCAGCCACTGTGGAGAACAGTATGGACTTTCCTCAAAAAACTGAAAATGGAACTCCCATTTGACCCAGTAATCCCACTCCTAGGAATATATCCTAAGAAACTGGGAACACCAATCAGAAAGGATATATGCACCCCTATGTTCATAGCAGCACAATTTACAATAGCTAAGATCTGGAAACAGCCTAAGTGCCCATCAGCAGATGACTGGATCAGAAAACTATGGTACATCTACACAATGGAATATTATGCTGCCATAAAAAAGAAGGAATTCTTACCATTTGCAGCAACCTGGATGGAATTGGAGAACATTATGCTGAGTGAAATAAGCCAGTCAATGAAAGAAAAATACCACATGATCTCACTCATTTATGGATAATAAAGAACATTATAAACTTGAACAAAAAGATAGATACAGAGGCAGTAAAGCATCAAACAGTCTGTCAAATTACAGCAGGAAGGTTAGGGAGAGGTGGGGAAGATAAGTGATCAACCAAAGGACTTGTATGCATGCATATAAGCATAACCAATGGACGCAAAACTCTGGGGGGTGAGGGCATGTATGGGAGTGGGGTGGGGTGGGCAATGGTAAGATATGTACACATATAATACCTTAATAAAAAAAATTGGAAAAACAAACAAAAAACTGAAAAGCAAAAAAAATAAATAAAAATATGTGAGGCCTATGTCCTTAAGAAACTTGATTCTTTATGGGAGATGGAGTACATAAACACATCAAAAGTTAAATAATAATAGCACAAGAGATGCTATGGAACTGGCAGGTGAGTTATGTCGGTGATAACTGGTCTGCATTTATATATACAGATTCATTAACTGAGAAATATGGGCTGGGAACTGAAGTAGGACACCAAAGACCATGTCTAGGGTGGGAGGGTGACATGGGGACAGACAGGAAGGACACCTTCGTGATAGCCACCAGAGGAGACGTTGGCGGCAGGAGCCCTGGGAGGAGCGTCTGGATGCTCCCTCAGGGGTTGGTGCCAGAGCTGAGTCTTGAGAGGTGATCAGCAGTTACTCAGGAAAAGAGGCTACGAAAGAAGCCGGAGGAAGGGAAGCATTTCAGGCAGAGAGGACGGCCAGTGGCATCCCAATGGTGTGTATCTATGCAGGCTCACAAAATGTGGTGCTGGTGTCAGAGATGACAGCTGAAGGAACTAGACGTGAGGAATTTAGGTCCTGAGAAATGGGCTCTTCATCTTGTAAACGAGAGTCTCCACGGAGAGGACTGGGCAAAAGGCAATCGAGGGCGAAGAAGGAGGCAAGACTGGAAAATGTTTAGGGAGTACAATAAACGTAAATATTTAGACAGCGCCATCAGAAATGGGAAATGCACAAAACGAGCAGGGTATCTTCCACCACACCTCCCTTCGCAGTTGCTAGAAGCCGGGGAGAGCAGGCGTTGCCGTGTTTGGATTTTATTCCCTCCTTTTCACTTTGGGATTTGAAGATTTATCCAAACCTCCCAGCTGCCATCTGAGAGTTTATGCTGCTATAAGAACCTCTTAATAGGAAATCACTCTAAAATTCACAAAGCCTTGTTTCATATTTTCATTACGCTTTATTGCTGCAAAGAAGGAGAGAGGAAGGAGCCTCCCTCCAAGAGCAAATTGCCTAATAGCTGTTAATGCAAAGCTCTTGCCATTATTAAATATAGATCGGGTGTTATGGATGACATCGGGATGTGCAGATTATAATTACTCCTCTCACCGCTGCAGACTCGTCTGACAGAGTGTACGTTTGTTGCTCTGGCACAGGCTGAGCTCCAGGGCCGAGTCATTTATAAGAGCTGTTTGAGCTGTTAACTAGGGTCTGAAGAATCTTTTCTCAAGGGAACCTAAAGTCATACCCCATGGGGGCGCCTCCATGACTCAGGCTTTGGGCCTTGTCCTCTCTTCCCACTCCCACCTCCTGACTGGGGCAGTTGGCCTCTCCCTGCAGGCAGGCGGGCACCCGCTGGAGTCTGCCCCTCCTTATCCCCTGGATGCTGATGTCCCTGGTCACTCCCCACTCACTTCCGGGCCAGAGCCAGCATCATGCTTACTGACTTTTTTGCTCTTCTCCTTTAGTGACAGCAGAAGCCCAAATAAGAGGGAGCATGAGGGAAAGCATCTTACCTCTGTCCCTTTTCCTCTCCTCTATTTAGGAAATTTATCCTTAGCATTTACAGATTCCTTTCAGGGCTTAAAACTTACTTCTCTCCCCTGCTGCCTTCTCATGCCCTCGGTGCTGGGGTGAGTTTCTCAGTTCTGAAGGGCCCTCTGCCTTTTCTCTCCCCAAATAGTGGTGTCCTTGGGCCTCCAAAGAGGTGAGAAGGGAGCGGGACAGTCCTGGGAGTCTGCAGTCGTCTCCTGAATTCCACCGTCACTAAGCTCTCAGGAGCAGCGGCTCCTCTGCTAGCTTAGCTTCCTCTGCTTGGATCTGTATTCTCCTTCACACCATCCCACTCACACCCACACACGCGCATGCACACACATGCATGCACATGTGCACATACACGCACACGCACACACGCCTACCTCCCCTCCCCGGCACTGGGCTGGGTTTGCAGCAGTCATGACGGATCCCTCAGGGCCACAGTAGCCAGCTCCTTCCCCAGCGCTGGGCCATCAGTCCTCTGTGACAAGCTGTGCAGCTGCCTCCCTGCAGATTCTTTATTCTCAATCCAAAGTTGTTTATTTGGCTACCACTTGTTATATGCAGCCCATTTTCTGGCATCTTCTCTTCTGACCCGAAATAATTCTTTCATTCATTCAAATAACATAAAACTTGGAAATCATCTTGGCTTCTCTTTTTAACCTTCCTCGGGCATCTCGCCAGAAATACCTTTAAAAACTGTCATTCATCAACCCTGTCTATGATCCTCATCGTTACCCTCTGAGCTCTGTACAGCTCTGAGCCCTGGGGAGTTGCCTGCTAATTCATCTCCCTCCTCCTCTCTTACCCCCTTTCCGATCTATTCTCCACAAATCAGCCAGAATTGTCTTTTAAAATGTAAATAAAAACCTGTCACCACCCTGCCTCCAACCATCTAACAGATTCCCATCACCCTTAAAATAAAATTGGACATCAATCTTCACAAGGTTTGGTGTGATCTGGCCCCTGGCTTCCCCTTCACTCTCACCCCTTCCTCATTTCCCTTCAGCCACACTGACCTTCTTACTGTCCTGGAAACATCCAAACATGCTCTCATTTCAGTCTGGACACACCCCGTTCCTTTTGGTGCAAAAGCTCTTCCCCTTCTGTATGTTAGGGGGATGTTCTGCTCTCTCACTGTATCCTGGTCTCTGTTCCGGTCACCTCCTCAAAGAGGCCCTCACTCACCCCACCCCACCTGAAATATCATAGTCTGCTCTGTGCTCTGTTGTTTTTATCCTTCTATCCAGCCTTAGTGTTGATTATTTCTCTCTCTGGCTTCTCATTGCTGAAAGCAAGTTCTGGACATAGTAGTCATGAATGAATGAAGGAGTCAAGCAGGCAAGCAAACAAAAGCTGACACTGAGTACACTGCTAAGAAGAGTATCTCAGAGAGATTGGGGCCAAATGGCACCCCCAACCGCTAGTGGGAGATGAGGCACACAGGACGTGGCACATGGCCAGCTGCAGGCTGCAGGAATGGTGAGCACAGGCAGATTTACAGCAGGTGGGCCGGGAAAGCTGGTGGACCAGGCAGGTACCCACTGCCTCCATGTGTCCTCAGAGGACCACCACTTTCCCTACACAGCTATGTGCCATGCAGTTATCTCCATTGGGAACCAATGAACAAAGAAAACTCTGTCCTGGGTTCCGAAGAAAGTCTCCATCCTTTGTGGTGGAGTGTGGCCTCTGGCAGCAGTGGACATGTGTTTCCATTCCACGGGCACAGGCAGGAGTTTGCAGAGAGGCCCCTGCTGCCTTCTGCCCCACCCCTCCTTTGCTGAGTCCCCGGGGGCCTGAACCTCACTCAGGCTGTGCAGGAAGTGCCTGTGCCTGTGCCTGTGCCTGTGCCTGTGCCTGTGCCTGTGCTTGTGCCTGTGCCTGTGCCTGTGCTTGTGCCTGTGCCTGTGCCTGTGCCTGACCCTGAGGCAAGTCTGTGATATGCTGAAAATAGCACCAGATTCCACGGTGGGATGCCAGGCTCTGCGTGACCACAGTCCCTTCAAATGTGGAGGAAGGACTAGGTGATCACTAAGACTCCTTCCATTCTAAAGAAATTGGTCTTAAACATAGGGTTTTCACAAGTAATACTGATCTACCTACCAGCCCTGCGAAGACAGTGTTCTTAAACCCAGAGATTCAGTAACTTGCCCAAAGTTACACAGCCTGGGTCCTATATTTCTCCCAGCATCCCCTGTTCTTACTATTCCACTGTAGAGATAGACAATGAAGACATTAAAATCGTTAAATATTTTGTTTATCTTGACTTAGTCATCACTTCAAATGGAGACTGAAGCCAAGAAATCAAGAGAAGGCTGAGACTCAAAGGACAGCAATGAAAGCATTAGAAAGATCACCAAGAGCACAGATGTGTCCTTAGAGACCAAGGCTAAGATCACCCACACCCTCTTATTCCCAATTACTATGTACAGAGTAAGGCTGGTAGGAAAAAAATAATTATTTATATAAAATATGATGTTGGAGGATACCCTGGACCACAGAAAATGAACAAATGGGTTCTAGAGCAAAAATGACAAAACCAAAGCTGTCCTACTTCAGGCACATCATGAGAAGGGCAGTTTTTTTAAAAAGACCGTAACTGCCCTAACCGGTTTGGCTCAGTGGATAGAGCGTTGGCCTGTGAACTCAAGGGTCCCAGGTTTGATTCTGGTCAAGGGCATGTACCTTGGTTGTGGGCACATCCTGAGTGGGGGGTGTGCAGGGGCAGCTGATTGATGTTTCTCTCTCATCGATGTTTCTAACTCTCTATCCCTCTCCCTTCCTTTCTGTAAAAAATCAATAATATGTAATTTAAAAAAAAAAAAGATGACAAAGCTGGGGAAAGTAGAAGGCAGTAGGAAAGAGGGAAACCAAATATGAGATGGGCTGGCTACATAAAAAAGGCTGTAGGCATAAGTCTACAGGAGTTGAGAAGGACTGTTGAGCACAGGACATTGTGAACATCACTCATTCACAGAGTCACCAGGAGTCAGAAGTGGCTCAGTGACACATGACACACACCTGAAGTAGGTATCCCAAGGTTGGCTTAGCCATTTAACAGCATTGTGAAGTCCTCAAATGCTTCTTATCATTCTACTCTACCAGCTTTGTATTGCTGGCAATGTTGCTTTTCACTGTCTCAGGATGATTAAAGCAGCTCCAAGTGTCACTTCACTTCACATGAAAACATTCAAAAGCAGAAAGAGTAGGGAAAACTCACCAAGTACTGCTCTCCTTTTATAAAAAGTCATTCCCAGAAGCCACCCAACTGAGATTCTCATTTTCCAAGAAGTAGGTCACACGGTTACTGCTGGCTTAAAAGAAGTCTGGGAAAGCAAGTACCAGACATGGTACTTTCAGTTCTCTCTTAAGAGGTGGGATTCACCAGCAAGAGAAAAGGGAAGAGCCTTTGCCGGGTGGCTCAGTTGGTTGGAGCATTGTCTTGTACACTAAAATGTTTCAGTTCCATTGTGAGTCAGGGCATATACCTAGGTTGTGGGTTTGATCCCTGGTCCGGGCGTGTATGGGAGTCAATGTTACTCTCTCTCTCTCTCTCTCTCTCTCTCTCTCTCTCTCTCTCTCTCTCTCATCAATAAACATATCCTCAGAGTATAAAAGAAAAGAAAAAAGGGGAGAAAGAAGTGATTGATGTTTAGACAACTGAGAGTCCCACTTCTAAATATTCTTAATTAAAAATACCTGATTATTAATCTAGACTAGATTCCCATATAGAATAGCTTTTAAGTGAGTTTATCCCTATGAATCCAGTGTTGTTGAAACATACCAACTCTAAGGGTATTAGATGACTACACCATTGAGAGGTAGAGATTTTGGTAACAAAGACACTTCATGACAGCTAATGCTCTCTTTTCCTGTTTTTAGGTCAACAGTGATCTTGTTTACATTACAGCTAAAAAAGATGGAACTCATGTGGTGGAAGCTGTTGATACCACTCACATTGGGAAGTTAATTGTGACCAAACAAATTGGAGGAGATGGCATGAAGGATATTACTGATAACTACAAATTCCAAGAAGGTAATCCTATATAATAAAGAGGTAATATACAAATTGACCCTCATACCCTCACACAAGATGGCCGCCCCCATGTGGTCAAAGATGGCCACCCCCATGTGGTCAAAGATGGCCTGCAGGGGAAGGCAGTTGCGGGGGACCAGGCCTGCAGTGCAGGGCAGTTGGGGGTGACAAGGCCGGCAGGGGAGGGCAGTTTGGGGGGACCAGGCCTGCAGGGGAGGGCAGTTGGGGGTTACTGGGCCAGCAGGGGAGGACACTGGGGGCGACTGGGCCTACAGGGGAGGGCAGTTGGGGGCAACCAGGCCGGCAGGGGAGGGCATTTAGGGGTTACCAGGCAAGCAGGTGAGGGCAGTTGGTGGTGATTGGGCCAACAGGGGAGGGCAGTTGGGGGTGACCAGGCTGGCAGGGGAGGGCAGTTGGGGGCGATCGGGCCGGCAGGGGAGCAGTTAGCCATCAATCAGGCTGGCAGGGGAGTGGTTAGGGGCAATCAGGCAGGCAGGCAGGCGAGCGGTTAAGAGCCAGCAGTCCTGGATTGTGAGAGGGATGTCTGACTGCCGGTTTATCGGCAGTAGGACATCCCCTGAGTGGTCCCAGGTTGGAGAGGGTGCAGGCTGGGCTGAGGGACAACCCCCCCCCAGTGCACAAATTTCATGCACCGGGCCTCTAGTTTACTATAATTGAACGACAATTTCTTTGCCCAAGTCCATTTTGTACTTACTAAGGTCACTATGAGATGTGTCCCAGAGAATGCACTGGCATTTATAACATATGGTAGTCAGAGCAGAAGCATAAATTCTCAGGAGTGAAAGACACATCACATCCACAATTTTTCATTGTAGTTTCATTAGTATGTTTGCTTTGATTAGAATTCCCTCCACATGGCTTGTGAAATGATTTGATTTTAAGTCATATTTACTTTAACAGCATATAGAATATATGAAAGGACAAAAATAATTTTAAATAATTCTAATGGAAAACACTATAATTTTAGTTCAATAACATAAATTTAAATAACTATTCACATCTGTTTAGTACTTTATACACTATTCTTACATACATTATTCCACTGAATGATCATGGAAATCCCTTGAGGTAGATAATACAATATTAATAGGACAGTGCAATCTTACTAGTCAGGCAATTAAGCTGAAGGCCTGTTTAAATCCTATCTAATAAAAGAGTAATATGCAAATTGACCATACCTCTGCTACACCCACAAGCCACACCCACCAACCAATCAGGAGTAAGTATGCAAATTAATCCAACCAAGATGGCTGCGGCCACAGAGTGAGCAGGAGGCTTGGGCTTCCCTGGCAATGGAGGAAGCCAAGTTTCCCGCACACCCTGGCCGGCCCTGGACTCCACGCAAGGCTACAAAGTTTCAATTATAGAAGATAAATAAATCCCAGATACCAGGACCTCCGCTTGGGTCGCTGGGGGGCATGGCTGACCTGCAGACCACCACAGGCCCCTTGCCCAGGCCACCCCATGCCCCAAGGGAACCCCCAGCCTGATCCAGGACACCCTTCAGGGCAAACCAGCCAGCCCCCACCCATGCACCAGGCCTCTATTCTATCTAATAAAAGAGTAATATGCAAATTGACCATCACTCCAACACACAAGATGGCTGTCCCCGTGTTGACACAAGATGGCCACCACAAGAAGGCCAGCAGGGGAGGGCAGTTGGGAGGGACCAGGCCTGCAAGGGAGGGCAGTTGGGGGCGATCAAGCCTGCAGGAGAGGGCAGTTAGGGGTGACCAGGCCGGCAGAGGAGGGAAGTTGGGGGGGACCCAGGCCTGCAGGGGAGAGCAGTTGGGCGGTACCAGGCCTGCAGGAGAGGGCAGTTAGGGGTGACCAGGCCTGCAGGGGAGGGCAGTTAGGGGTGACCAGGCCTGCAGGGGAGGGCAGTTAGGGGCAATCAGGCTGGCAGGGGAGTGGTTAGGGGGTGATCAGGCTGGCAGGCAGAAGCAGTTAGGGGCAATCAGAAAGGCAGGCAGGAGAGCAGTTGGGAGCCAGCAGTCCTGGATTGTGAGAGGGATGTCCGACTGCCCATTTAGGCCCGATCTTATTGGGATCGGGCCTAAACGGACTGTCGGGCCTAAACAGGCTTTTGGACATCCCTCGAGGGGTCCCAGATTGGAGAGGGTGCAGGCTGGGCTGAGGGACACTCACCCCCATGCACGAATTTTGTGCACCAGGCCTCTAGTTATAAAATAATGGCAATGTGGTTTTGTTCACTTTTTTTGTGCAGAATATTTCATATGGAGCTGTTGAGTTGGTACTAGACTGATTGCCTACTCTGTGCCTGGAATAGTGTTTGATGCTGGGATCATTTTAGTGAGCAGGACCCAATTTCTGTTCCTGGCCAAGTGACAGGATCATTATGCAGAGGGGGCTTTGATAAGAATAAGAGGAACACTCAGTCCAACCAGGAGATTCAGAAAAGACAAAGCAGGGTGAGAGAAATCACATAACATAGTTAAAGCTGGCCAGGGGTTTCCACACAGTGGTAACACGATCAAATCATGAAGGTTTGAAGCACCTGGTATGCTTGGGGTCCTGCTTGCTCAGAGTGCCCAGGGGCTGAAGACAAAACTGCCCAAGGTCAGCAATGGACAGGAAATGAAGGAACTTGGGTATCTCGATAGGAAATGAGGAGTATATTTCATAGATAATTCATCATCAGAGTTCTTAGGGGTAGCATTTATTTTAGTGAAGAGATAAAAATGATGATATTTAGCATATACCTAAATATCCATCAGTATTCCTGAAGTGCTATGGAGTGCTGAATTTCTCTTAAATATTTTAGACAGTCTCTGCACTCTTATTTACAAAAGCAATTTGCACTATAAAGAGGAAGTTTGCTAAACTGAGAACTCTTGTGCATAATATTAGAAATTCAAAATTTCTGTCATCTGAACTAGTGAATTTTTGCTGTATTTCTAAAATGATTCATTCTTTTTTTTCTGTTACATATCCTTCATTGCACAACATAGATCAAAATATTTTTTCTTTCTTTTTTTCCCCTAAAATGAGGGGAGGAAATAATAAATTCAAAGACATAGCAATAGAAACAATCTAAAAAATGTTTTTGTGCTTAAAAAATAAGCATGGTAAAACAAAACAAACAAACAATGCCCTCTTGTTATTACGTTATATGCGAAAAGGTTTGGAAAGGAAATATAAAAGTCCATAAAAAAGATAAAAGAAACTAGCTGTAATATTCATTCATTCATTCATTCAACAACTGCTATTAACCATCCCCATATTTTCAACACCGGGTACAAACAGAGACATGCATAGCCCTGCCTTCCCATCTAGCTGGAGAGACCAGCAGGAAGCAAACCCTCACCAGGCTGTGGGATGTGTGCAGGGCACAGAGAAGGTAATCACAAGCCAGTCTCGGGGATTCTGGAGGATGTTAGTGAGGCTCACCGAGATGGAAGAATGAAAATTGGCTAGGTGAAGCATGGGGAAGGAGTTCTTCAGGAAGAGGCAGCTAGACAAGGATTGTGGATAAACTCTCCTAGTGTGGAAGAAATCCTGATCAGACAAGAAAACAAGCGGTGAGCCTACAGGGGGCTGTCCAGGCCATCAGCTGTCTTGTCTAACCTCACAGCAGAATGCCATTAGCTGTCAGCAGTGGAGGTGGCAGTGAAGTCCAAATCAAGGTCAGATGTCAAGAAAGGGAGGACCCAAAGGCAGTCTACAAAAAAGGAGTCAGGGCTTGGCCAAGGGTGGACAACAGATTAAAACAAATAAAGTGTGCCAACTCTGAATGAGGAAGACATTTGCAATCTGGGCCACAGAGTTTGGCAAGAAGGCAAGGCTCAGATAGGTGGACCATGTGGGGGTCTGGTCTAAACAGAAGTGCCCCTAAATTCCCATAGGTAGTTGTAAGAAACACCCATCTGGTTCTGGATTAGATTTTAATCCCAGGTAGATGGATAATTGGCCTCTTAATCAAAGATGGCGTATGCATTTCAAATTCCAGCTTTGGGAATGACTGAGTGGAGTACTGTTTAGAGGAGGATGCTGAGACTGCTCTCAAATGTAGTGGGAAAGAGTGGGTGATTATCGATGTCTGTCATGGGCATCTAGGAAGGGGCAGCCAGCATCCATGGCTGTGTATTTGCCACACTGATTCTCATTATTGAATCTTTCATACAATTTCTCTATCCACAGATTCTGAGTGAGGCCACTAAAGTTTGGAGATGAGTAAAAACCTAAAAGAGGAATTATTACCATATTTAGGAATTTACTATTTTAATTAACTAAATTGTGGATAGATCATTTTTCACTTGGACAAACTAAAGCTTAACATTAATTTTATACCTTTTATACTATAAAACTTTGAAAACCAGAATCCTTAAAACTTCTTCTGGGCAATATATCTTCTTCATGATGGTATCTGGATCCCATTTCCTCATCCCCCCATCAATGATTCCCTGTCACTTGTATTTTTCTCTCTCCTTTTCTGTTAGCTCCTTTCCATTAGGATTTCAGTGTTTAAAGAGTTTACAAAGTCTTTTTCAACAATATATCCCCCACCAAACATGCCCACACTTTCTTCCTCCTTGCCTCCATGGCCAGGTGTCCTGGGAGAGCTGCCTGTACCTGGCAGCCTGCCATGTTCCTTTCCCTTATATTCCTCACCTACCATGCCCTACATTTTGCTACCAACATATCCTTGAAGATCTTCTCAGGGTCACTGAAACCACCTGACTGCCATGTGGAAGAAACATTTGCAGACCTCAGCTTGCCTAACCTTCCTATACCTTTTCATGCTATTACTCCCAAGTCTGAAATTCGGTTTTCTTCGTTTCTATGATGCAATGTCTCCTGGTTCCATCCCAACCTGCTTGGTTCTTTGCTCTGTCTCCTGTCCCCCCGACCCAAGCTCTCTGCTTTCCTTACTCCCTCCGAATGTGACTTCATTCTAGGCTTACATCCTTGGGTTCATGCCCATTTCCTTGTGTTCTTTCTATAGCTGGTGTTACGTCCACATATACACTGCTCACTCCCAAGTCGCTGACTCCAATTTAGACTTCACTTTTCAGCTCCACATTTACCTAAAGTCCCACAGAAACTTGAAATGGAACCTTCCCAAATGTCACCTCTCTCACTCCCTTCCCCTCCCTAGATCTGTTTCTCATCCTCTCTCTACCCCAGTGAAGGGAACCATGATCCACCAGGTGCAACAAACCTGAATGTCCCTCTGAAACATCTTCCCTTCCCCGCCCCTCCTGATCTCCATGGCCACTCTGAGAATCGGGTGGTATCATGTGTGGAGAACTCTTAGCATTGTGCCTGCTACCTAGAAAGTATCCCATAAAAGTAAGCTTCTGCTACCGCTACTAATTGTATTATCCCTACCATACACTACTATTAGCTTGGGCTATGATGGCTTTTCTCCTGGATATCTGCTACAGCTTCCAATTCCCTGTCCTCTTATCCTCTTTCCCTCGTTCTAAACCCTGCATTGCTGCCAGAGTGGCATATTTAAAATGTAAACCTGAGCCTGGTTGCCGCACTACTTAAAAGCTCTCCCTCTCTTTTGTCATCTCCAGGGCATTTCAATCAGAGCGTGGCCACACCCCTGCCATCTGCCCTTTTGCCCCCTCACTGCCCCTGCTAACCACATGGGCAGTTATCATAAGTAGCAGCCAGGTGAGCTGCACAGTTCCTCTAATAAGCCAAGCTGCCATTTGCCTCCAGGCCTTTGTTCTCCCTGTGGAGGGAAAAATGCTGAGAAGCCTTCCCTGCCCCTGGGTGAATGGTGACCCCTCTTTACTGCCAGACTGCTACAGGAAAGGCTGTGCATCTCACCTGAGCACAGCACCTGACATTAGAGCATGAACTATCAAATGAGTGGTAACTCAGGTGGCACTTTCACAGGTGAGCCTAATTGAACATAAAATGTCCTACACTGGACTGTTTGGTATCTACACTAATAAAAGAAAAAGATGCAAATTGACCATACCTTCACGATACCCACCAGTCAATCAGGAGTGAGTATGCAAATTAACCTAACAAAGATGGCGGTTAATTTGCATATGCAGGTGCTGAGCGGTCGGGGGCAGGGTGGACACTTGCATCATTGCCATGGCAACAACGCAGGCATTCCGCATCACCCCAGCCACTCTGGGCCTCTGGGCAGCATGGGAAGGCGGAAAGGCAGCTCCAGGCCAGAGCAAAGATGGTGCTGGCAGCCAGGGGAAGGAAGGCCCATTCTTGCACAAATCTCCATGCATCGGGCCTCTAGTCTATATATACTGAGTAGCCAGATTATTATGATCTCTGAACGCATAATAATCTGGCCACTCAGTGTATATCCTATATAATAAAAGGCTGATATGCAAATTGTCCCCTTGACCAGGAGTTTGACCAGCAGGCAGGCCAGCCAACCGCCCATGTCCCCTCCCCCTGGCCAGGCTGGCTGGACCCCACCCATGCACGGATTCACCAGGCCTCTAATAATCTGGCCACTCAGTGTGTGTGTGTGTGTGTGTGTGTGTGTGTGTGTGTGTATACACACACACACACACTGAGTGGCCAGATTATTATGCGTTCAGAGATCATAATAATCTGGCCACTCAGTGTATATAAAAGGTTAATATGCAAAGTGTCCCCTTGGGAGTTTGACCGGGAGACCGGGAGTTCAATTGCTCGCTATGATGTGCACTGACCACCAGGGGGTGGCATGGAATGAAGGAAGGCCCCAGCCAGCAGCCAGAAGGCCCTGATTGGCCCTGATCGCTGGCCAGGCCTAGGGACCCTACCCGTGCATGAATTTCATGCACCGGGCCTCTAGTCCATTATAAATATGAAAGTTTGGTCTGGATGAAAGCAGAGGGCTTCTCCGAACCGCAGTCCTTTGGAGCCTCTGTGCCAGGCTAGGTCCTAGGTCTGGAGGACATGGAGCTTGCATTGTAACAGGGGAATAACATCACATAGTGACAAGTACAGGCAAAAGGAAATAAAGCCAGGTGATATGTTAGTGAGAGCTGAGAGGACTAGGGACATTTACACAGGAGGAAGGAAGGGAGGGTACTCTGAGAAGGTGACATTTGAGCTAAGATCCAAACAATGGGAAGAGTGCGCTCTCATTGCATCCCAGTTAACAGACCTTCCTCCTGGGGTTGAAGGAGGAGTCTCAGACAACAGAATCTGGCTGTAGGCCATTCTCTCCCAGCACTGAATCCATGGCCTGAATCATATGAGACATCAGGGCACCAAGCACAACTGCAGAGTGACAGGGGTTCTGCCTGCTCCAGGAGGCCTGCAGCTCCTGCCTCCTATCGGGGCCTGTGCTTCCTGTAACAGCCCAGCCTGCTCTGCCTGGCACCCCTGCTCACAGGGACAGGCTCATCCCTAGCAGAAGCTAGAGGTCCCTCCATCTACGACATGATATGGAATAAAGTCTCTTATCCCCACAAGCCTCCACTGCCCCCTCCCCTCATCCCAGCCAGCTCAGCTTCTCCCTATCAAGTAGGCACCTCTCTGACCATGTTCCTGCTGCTGCTGCTGCTCACCCCCTGCATTTCGCCTAAATGCATATTTGGTATCCATCCAAAGCGATAGCCATCAGTGCTCGCTTTCTCGCAGAGCTATCTGCCAGATGCATTCTGCTAAAGCATTTCACTGCACTTTCCTTGTCACAGCCCTCCTTCCCTTTATTATTATCTCCCCCTATTGATCTGCAAACATGTGCTCTAGCCAATGCTTGTCCTAGACAAATTGTTTCTGGCATCTCCTGGCAATCTTGACAATCAAAGTACTTGTTAATACACATGCACACACACATACACATTTTCGATTGTTTGCAACACCTGCTGGCATTTTCTTTGTCTTTGCAAAATACTAGCAGCTGCCGATCCTTATGCATATAATACTTCTAATCCACCTAACAACCCTATGATGTTGGCTTCCTTGTTTTACAAACCAGGAATCTGATGGTAATAACAGTGCCTGCCTTTTTACTCTAAGGATTAAATGAGATAGTGTATGATATGTACTTACCACAACACCCATCACAATAATAACCATTTGACCTCTTCATCTCCATTGTTTTTTATTATAAACTAAGTAAAGTGAAAGATAATATCTTAAAATTAGCATAAGTATAAAAGCCAGCATTTTTATTTTGAAGTGATTGTGTGTTATTGTTTTTCTTGCTAGCTAATCCCATGACTACTTTTTAGAAGCCAAAATATTTGCCTCTCTATTTGCCACATGCACTGAGATATATCCAAAGGAATTAGGGTGGTAAAGACAATAGCAACTATCTGTCCACACCTCCTCAATCCCTGTCCCCCAAAGCCAAGCATTTGGTTCTGTGCTCTATAAGGAATGTTAGCCCAGTTTGGACTCGGGAGCAGCAGGCTCTTAGGCCTAATTTGTACCTGTACTTCTCACTTTCTCACATGTACAAAGCAAGTTTTTAGTCTCTTCCTCTCCATACCTTCATCCCCATCACCACCACTTTGGAAAACCTACATAAGACATATTTCTAAAAACAGCACACGTCTCAAACAGCACCACCATCCCAATAGGCGTCCCTCAAAGCAATGTGTTCCGTGTCAGATGACTGGGAAATCTTTCTAAACAAGTCTCCCTACGAGGCCACAATCTCAGAACCTTCCATAGGTTATTGAACATGTGACCATCCAGGAGGCACTAGAGAACCCAGTGCTCCCCAAGGGAACTTGGCCTTCAGTCCTTCTGCAGGAAGGCTTCTTAACCGTTTGCTAGATCGGAGCGTGGGGTGCAGTGCACGGTTTGGGAAACAGGGATCTTTGCACTCTGCCAGGAGCGAATGGCAATGGAGGGCGGAGCAGAGGGCAGGAGGAGCTGCCCAGGTCCAGCTCAGCAGGAGCAGATGGGGCAGGCCCAAGTGGAAAGAGCGATGAGGAAGACAGGTCTTGTTGGGGAGAGCCATGAATAGGGGGAAATTCAAATGCAGAAGGTGGGCTGGCCAGATGTGACTATTGCAAAAATCTTTGCTTAGAGATCTTCAATTTCTAGCTACATGGCCAGGAGTTGGGTAGGGAAGCAACTGATACCACAGTTTTGCCTCTTCTACCTTCTGAACCCTGATATAGTGACACTGCAGGAATGACTGTTAGAGCAAGCCCCTTAGAACCCCCTCTCAGACAGGCCCTGGGATGCCACCTAACTGCAACCCGGGCAGGTCATGACTGGCTGGGACTTGATTTGGCAGAATTTGTAACATCGGAATGATTTGGGCACCTGCCTCAAAGGAAGCGGTGTGGCTCGCAGCAGCAGTCCAGCAGGCACAGCACACGGGGCCCGCAGCTCAGGGGGTGCAGAACTGCGACCTTCTCTTTGAGGGACTGCGTTTCTTTTCCTGTCATCACCTCTGCATTTTTCCTAGGTCAAAAAGAAGAGAGACTGGCCCTGGAAACTGCCCTGATGTACGGGGTTAAAAAGCCCCTCAACACAGAAGGTATCGTGAAACCGAGGTCTGACGTGGACATGGACTTTGAAGTGGAAAATGCCGTGCTGGGAAAGGACTTCAAGGTCACCATCACCTTCCAGAACAACAGCCCGAAAGCTTACACCATCTCAGCCTATCTCTCGGGCAACATCACCTTCTACACCGGTGTCTCCAAGGAGGAATTCAAGAAGGAGACATTTGATGTGGCTCTGGATCCCTTGTCCTGTAAGCTAACTGGGGGGCTGTTCTCTACAGGACCTGAGACCTGCTTCTCTGTCTGGCTCAGGCCCGACACCCCTAATAACTTTCTGTTGAGTGAAGGTTCTGCCCCAGAGTTCAGGAGCGTGGACCACATGGGAGAACCAACTTCTTTTAGAGAGGCCCCACCTTTCATCTTCATGCCTCATGCACAGAAGCGAACACTGAAATTTTCAGTCACGAGCCAGCCCCAGGAGTCGTGGGAATTAAATATAGTGTAACTTCTTGCTACTCGAAGTGTGGGCTGAGGACCTGAAGCATCGGCATCCCTGGGGAGCTGGTTAGAAATGCAGACTTTCAGGCCCTTCCAGGCCTGTCAATGAGGATCTGCATTTTAACAAGATCCCAAGGGCACTGAGTGCATGGGAAAGCTTGTGAAGGACACATCCCAGCACGCAGGCCCCCTGCCGGTGTCTCCCTCCCAAAGTTAGGCTTTGAGGGCACGGGGCTGCTCCCGCAGGAATGGTGGGTGCTGCTTTACCATTTAAAAGGCAGGGAGAGCTAAGCTCTGCATAAAGACCATTTCTGAAAATGGATCTGTCTGATACACAAGGACAGGAGAGAGCCCAGCCTTGGGAGAGGAGATGGGAGGCTCAGATGTGCTGTCCAGGAGCCTCCGACGGGGTTTGCATTCTCTACCATCTCTCGGGGGCTCTCTCATCCTTGACCCCTTCCAGCATCTCCTTCCGGAACATCTTAAGTGGGATTGGGATGGACATGCTGCACTTTGCACTGAAGGTTTCAATTTCAATCAATTTCATTTCTTGGGGTCCTAGTATTTAGTGGGCACAGCAGTTGGTCACACAACTGGCAAAATTAGTCAATCGGAAGGAACTGGCCTCCAGGCAGAGCACATGGAGTTAGATAGGACAGGTCGGAAAGGACCTGAACACTTCTGGGCATCAGGCTTTTGTGGACCAGATGTGTTGACACTGAAAAAGAAAATAAAAAAAAGGGAATATGAATAATAAGTTTTACAGAGCAGAGGACCAAACCACATCTTCACAATGTACAAGCTTTCTGCATTTGGTGTCTGTCCCAAGCCACAGTAAGTTCAGAAAGATATTCCCAGAAGAATGGGAAGCTAGCCCCAAAAATCCCAATCTGAAGAAACCTACCCAAACTTGGGGGAGGAAGCCAAGCTCCCTCACTTCAGTAACGTGGCTTTAACAATTAGGAAACCCATCGGCATGGTATTTTCTTTGGAAGCTGGAAGAGTAGCGCTTTTTCTACCCCTGGAGGTGGAAAGGGAATCCCTATAGAAAAGAGCATCGGGGAGGGGAGTGGTAAAGGACTCGGAGCAGAACAGCCATCACAGCTGTTCAGTGCAGGCAGAGGCAGTGACCTTTAGAGCCTGAGCCTTGGAGTGAGACAAGTCTGGATTGAGGTGTGACTGTCGCCTACTAGCTGTGTGTCCCCAGGCAAGCTACCCTAGTGATCTGAGCTCACTCTCCCCATCTGTACATAGAAACAATACCACCCACATCACAGGGTTGTGGATTCACTACTCAAGCCTTTATTTTGTGCTTACAAGTCCAGGTCCTGCTTTATGCTGGAGACATAGCAATGAACAAAACAGAAGTTCTCACTACCCTCATGGAGTTTGTAGTCACCTGTGGTGGGGCAGGGGCTCAACAATAAACAATCAAACAAGTGAATATATAGTGTGGTTGAACCTGTAATAGGGAAATAGAAAGCAAGCTAAGCAAGAGAGGAAGTGGTGGTAGAAATGAGGTGGTCGGGGAAGAAACCATTTAAAAGAAACATGACAGAAGGGCAGGAGTGAACTTTCTAGCCAGAAGAAACCATAAGTGCAAAGGCCCTGAGGCCAGAGCATATCTGATGTGTTCAAGGAACAGCAATGAGACGAGAGTCAGGAACAAAAATGGCAAGGTGAGAGTGGTGGGCAAAGACCATGAAGAGTTGTAGGCCCTAGTAAGCATGTAGGCTTTGTTTCCTAATGAGCTGAAAGAACCATTAGAGGGTTCTGAGCAGAAGTATGACATGATCTGACTTAGGTTCTGCAAGATCACTCTGGCTGCTGTACTGAGAATAGACTCTTGGGGAAGTAGGGCTAACGCTTAGAGATGTTATTGCAATAGCTTAGTGAGAGATGGTGGGGTAGCGAGGGAGGTAGTGAGAACTGGTCAGATGTTCTGAAGGTAGAGCCCACCGGATTGGCTGACAGATTGGATGTGTGGTGTGAGAGAAGGCGAGTGAGGAAGAAACTAAATGAGATAAATATATTTGAAATGGATCACATATGGTAGGCTCTCCGTAAATGTTAACTTCCAACATGTTTACATTTTGAGAAACTGAGACTGAAAAGATGAGTTGATGTGTTCAAGGTCATGCACAGTAATTAGAGGCAAATCAGATAACAGAAGCCAACTCCAATTCAGGCAGGGACAGTGAGCCAACTTGCTGTCACCTTGGGCCCTAAGTGGGCCAGTTTCCACTCATGCCCTTGCTACCTGGCATTCAGCTGCTCCTCCCTCCCCTAAACAGAGAACTAGGAGCAATCCTTTTCCCACCTCACAAGAGCCCCATCTCTAAATCCCCTTCTCCTCTCCCTAATCCAATAAATGATTGAGCTTATATGAATTAGTGAGCTAGTAGTCATGTACTACATTAGCCCTCCCAGTCACTGACCAAACCTAAGCCAGACTTCATATTAACACAGGTCCCACCCTCTCGGCCCACCCCAAGGCTTGTCCTGTATAACTTGAAGGAAGTTGGAGACTATTTCTTGCTTTGCCCTACAGATGGGTGGCATTAACTGCATGCAATGAGTTGCATATTGCAATATAAAATAAATTGCACAACATTGCAAAATATGATTCTAGACTTTGATTTTAGAAGGTCAGAGTACATTGCTAGGAGGCTGTATTGCAAAGAAAGTTTTCCAAGTAGAATGGGAGGCATACTTTCCAGATTGATGATTAAAGAAACTGTGTGGGCTAGAGTCAGCTTGGAAGACTTGAATAACTTAAACCTTCCAGTACCTTCAAAGGTGCTATCATTTCCACTTGGCTATATTTAGTTTTCTCTGCTTTTTGGAAAAGAGATGAGGCAGCTCCAGTCTGTGTCTCCCTTGGCTTTCCCCAGACACCGTAAATGATATTGGCAGGATCCCAGCTCCACCGCTCATAGAATGAAAATCTATTCTTCTTTCTCTTGCCACATTTAATAAACTTTATCTAGAACAATTTCTTGTGCGGTGGCAAAACACAGCACTTACATAACATACTATTTCAGGAGCACTGTTCTCTTGGGCTGGAAACACAGCCCAGTTTCCTCGGTGCTATGATTTAGAGAATGTTCTGCCCCCGAGATAAAGGGGTCCTGGTGCTGACATTGTAAAGGTAACGAGAGCTTCTGCAAAGATTTCTGGAAAGAAGTCAGACATATCCCACCAGCCTAAAGGAACCCAGTGGTCAAACACCCGTGTAGAAAGAGCCAGAAGATGCCCATATTTTATTACTGGCGGTAGATTGAGGCAAAATGCATGTTCTTCAAGGCCTGTCATTTTGCCACTCCATCTGTGCAGATCTGGGGAAGTGAAAAGCAGGCCCCGTGTGCTCATCTGAGGTTGCATCTAACTGAGGGGGCAGAGTCTTATTCATCTGGACAATTAATTTCTGGGGGAGCCATGGAAAGCGGAATCTAGGCTCAGGCCCAAAGAAGGCAGCATGATTGGTCATTAAAAAATGCGGAATTCAAGGGCCAACATCAAGGCCAGTTCATAAATTCAAAAGGCTGGCTCTGAATGGAACAGGACTGCCCAGGAATCAATCCAAGTCCTTTAGCACGTGTGTAAGGTGGACCAATACCTTCTAACAACTCTGCATAGCCTGGGGCAGAGTTTCTCAGCAGAGGCACCAGCACATTCCAGACTGTGGATAATTGCTGCGGGGCCGTCCTGTGCATTGCACGATGTTTAGCAGCATCCTTGTCCTCTATCCACTGGATGCCTGCCAGTAGCAACCAGTTCTGACAATCAGAAATGTCTCAGACATTGCCAAATATGGCTAAGGGTGGGGGGAACAAAATTGCTCCCAGTTGACAGTCACTGGTCTGGACTAACCAGCCTTTCCAGTTTGCCAGGAATTGATTAGGTTCCAGGGTACAGAACTTGCCATTTTAAAACTGAGACTGTCCTAAGTCCACCTTAACTCTGCCACTTCTGCTGTAAAACCCCCTGTCTCTGGGAGCTTCGCAAACCTGCAAAGCCATCACCTGGGCAGCTTAGTCAAGGGCAGACCCTGACAGTTGGTGGGGTGGGGGTGGAGAGCCTGCGTCTGTAAAAGCTCCCGGTGGTGGTGTCCGCTGGCCCACAGACCACACTGGAAGCAGCAGGCCTGGGTTGGAAAAGCCATTCTTGCCCCTCTGTCAGGGCTGATTCTGCGGGGAGCCCCTGGGGACTGGGGCACTTCTCAGCCCCGGGCTGCACACCAGAGTCCACCTCACTGAGCCTGGGCCCCTAAGATTCTGATTTAATTGGTGTGGGGTGGGATCCACCAGGGAAGGTTCTTAAATAGCCCCAGGTGACTGTGATGTGGAGCCAAGACTGGGAACCCTTCAGCCGGAGGGCTGGAGGCGGCCACAGCACCTGCTCATCTGTGCGGAGCTTCCAAGCGGGTGCTGATGCCTCTCACCTGTGAGCCAGCGGCCAGGAGGCCTCCCTGTGCTCCGGGGCGGGTCCCCACGCAGCCTTCCTTCCCGGCTGCAGGGGCCGCTGCTCATTATGGAGGGCTGTCATGAACTACGCTCTGCCCTTGAAACTGTCAACCATGGCAGTTATTTCCTTTAATAACTTTTGCAAGAAGGAGGAATCTTTGGCAAAAGGCAGGCATTGGGCGGGGAAGCAGTGGTGGAGACGTGCAATTCCCTGAACGCCTACGGACCCTGTGCTCTGCGCCTGGGGGTGGAGGCACGAGTCACCGTTTTCCTGCCGGGCGGCTGGCTGACGATGCCACACCAGCACGTGGCTCTGCCCAGGCAGGTCGCAGCAGCTGTGGCACTGGGGCCTGGGTCCGGCCTGCAGCAGGACTGCGCTTTGCTCTCTAGAATCCTGGGCTGCGGGAAAGGAGAGATAGAGAAAGTGGGCGATGCAGCCACAGAGCACCTCACTGCTGTGGCCAGAGCCACAAGGTAGAGTCCCCATCCCCAGCCTGACGGTGAGCGGAGGGAGCCGGACCCCCTCCCCCTCCAGATGTCCCCCTGAAAGCTGACCTCAGTGACTCGAGGAAACAAGCTTTGGGCACAGAGGCCTGTTGAGTGACAAACAGGGGAGGAGGTGGGAGGAAGCTGAATGCCTATGGTGAAAACTGGTTCCAACAGCTTCTTTCTCTTCAGTAGAAAAATCATGTCAGATGGTACAGAAAACACTGGAAAGAAAACGCAGAGCTACAAGGGGAAAAAGGTTTGGGTGGCTGACAGTGTTGGCTCCAGCGTGGCCCGTGGCCTACATGAGATGCTGCTTATTGCACGAGGGGTCGGCACGTGGAATGGTGTCCTTGAACGTCACCGCTCCACACCTGCCATCCTCAGATGGGCCCTACCCAAATCAAAACAGCTGCCGTCAAAACCCCTGGGTCCTTGGTTTCAAACATGGCATCATATTTTACAACAGCAAAAGCACTGTTTGGGAAATCTGACACATTTTCTCCAGTAAGACCTTACTGAATATTAGATTTCCAGCACATTCTTTCTTTACCCAGAAGCAGGAGAGCTTATCCCTGATTGACTCTGTCCCATCTGCCCCTCCCTCACCTTTGCTTTGTTCGGTGGGTGCTGTGCTAATGTGGGAAAGATGGGGGCACCCGGGGGAAGGAAAGCGGGTCCCATCCCAGGTCCTGATACCCAGCATGTTTGTTTCCCTCTGCCAGTCAAGAAAGAGGAGGTGCTGGTCAGAGCCGGCGAGTACATGGGCCAGCTGCTGGAGCAAGCGTCTCTGCACTTCTTTGTCACAGCTCGTGTCAATGAGACCGGGGATATTCTGGCCAAGCAGAAGTCCACTGTGCTGACCATCCCCAAGATCATCATCAAGGTCAGTGTTAGCATCTCAGACAAGGGAGAAGAGCAAGATTGTTGATGAGTTATTCAGGCTTACTGTGTTTTACTGTGAGTGTGTGTGTGTGTGTGTGTGTGTGTGTGCGCGCGCGCGCGCTCCAAAAAAAAAATAAAAATGGAGCTAGGATCCTCCTGTTCTTTGAAAGAAGTAAACCACACTATATATAGACATGCACATGTAACACTTTTCTCTCCTCTCCAGATCTAAATATATAGATCTGGCTGCAGATATAAATATAACCTGTAGGTATGAACACACTTGTGGAGAAAGATAAAGATGTGTAATGGATACATATACTTAGAATTCTCACTGCCTCCAGCATAAAGTGGGTCAGGCATGGCATGAGATGGAAACCGCTTGGATCATCTCCACCTGCACTTTGGACAGTACTGCTGTTCATGGAGATGTAGTTGTAGCCAGGTGAATGCACAAACTGAAAGGTCAGCGAGATGGCAATGACTTTTCATCCAGGTATTCACCTTGCAACCACCAGAAAATGCCCTCGTGCCTTTTCCCGTAAATAACCCCCCTCCCCTGTCACCAGGAAAACCACCTTCCTGACTTTTGTCACCACGGGGTGTTTTGTTGCCCACTTGGCTAGTAGTTTTAACATTTTCTCCCCACTGAGCACCAGAAATCTCTGCCCCGGTGGCTGGAAGGAACTTGGCAGAGGAGGGCTGACTGTGGGAGCCTGTGTGCTCCCGCGTCTCAGGAGCAGAGGCAGCATCGCAGCCGCATGGCTGACACCTTCCCACCCTGTGAGCGGGTGCCCAGCCCGCAGCAGGGTCCTCGGAGTACCACACCTCCTGCCAGCCCTCCCCAGGACTTAGAGACCTTCCCAGGCCGCTGGAGAACATTGTTCTTGAAGTGACTGCGTGATTAGCACAGCTCCTGAGCTGCATTCCTCAAAGTGATAGACAAATCATAGTTAGACAAAATTTTCACATTTTAAATGCCCCTAGAGCTGGGAGATGGGCAATGGGCTAGGAATGGGGAGTTAGGCCTTGTGTCTTATAAATAATTTTCTGTGGATCATTTGTAAAACGAATCATTGTTGTGTAGCATTCAAAGTGGATGACACTGCTGACCACCATAGTGAGTCACCCCAGGATAAGGCTCATCCAAACACAGACATGTAGTGCCCTCCGAGGACAAGAGCCCCAGACCCTGCATTTCTAGAAAGGCCTCCATCATCATCTGTGGTTATTTCACCCCCGTCACCTCCCACAGGTGAGCACCAGAGGCCTTGAAAGGCAAATTAAAATGAGGATGTTCAGGGCCTGCAGGCAGAAGAGGAGACAAAGGCAAAATGGGCAAGTGCATTGGCGTCCCTCCAGAGGTGCCCTCAGTCCGGGAAAGCATGAACCCAATAGTGCGAGGCGCTGGGTACCATAAGCGGGGGGCCTTCCCACCACCCTCAATGGGCAGGCTGCCCCCATGGCCTGCTGTCCCTGGGAGACATGGGGCGGTGCCTGCAGGGTCATCCCAGCTGCACTCGGAGGCATCCCTTACCCTTTCCCATCAGAGCAAGGCCTGCCTGCTCTCCCCAGTTATGAAGCCACAGCCTGTCCCTGGGAAGGGCTGGGAGAGAGCATTCCACGCTGCACAGTGATCAAACCACAGCAGGAAACAGAATTTAATGGCACCGCTGATAATGCACTGGATGTATAAAAGAAACTAATAACTTTCATCCCTTAGACATTATTAATATGAAGGATTATTTGTTAGTTATCTTCTGGGTTTACTTAAAGAGCAGTTTCGTTCCCCAGGGGCAGAATCAAATACCATCTCCAACAAACTGAGCGAGCTTGGTAGGGAGGGTGCACTTTTTAAAAAGTTGTGTTTTTATTTTATTTTTAATTTCCATTAAGGTGTCAGGGATGCTGTTTCTGGAGGAAACTTATTCAGAGGCAGAACCGTTTGACTGGGACTCAAGCTTGAGAGAAATGGCCATTGTGGCTTCTGTCCAGAGCCGAGATTGTTCGGGAAAGGAGGCAGGAGGCAGGAGGCAGCTTTGCGTGAGCTGCCCCTTAACCACTAACCCCATTAACCACATTAACCTCAAAACAAGCTAAGTCCCAGCAGGGGAAGAGGTGTTCCTGGGTAAAGCACCTCACACTTTAAAAGCCACCCAGGTGTCCTGAGCTGTGAGAGGCCTGATTCCAGAAACTAATGGCCTGGAGGCCTGGGAGGCAGCCTAGCCTGCTGGACATATGAAATACAGATGGCAGTCCTCATCCTGCAAGTGACTTAGGGAGGGAAAGACACAGAGGAAAGGCAGGAGGGTCGGGGGAGAAGGGGATGGGAAAGGAAGGGAGGAAAAGAGGAAAGGAAAGAGGAAGGAAGAGCAGAGGGGAAGGAGGGAAGAGAAAGAAAATGTTACACTGAATTATTAGGAGACCTTAGGGAGAGGAATCAAATAAACTAAATAAAACAGGAATTGGAGAGGGAGCTAAATGCAACAAAAGTAAAAAAATAATAATAATAAAATAACAACAACAAAAACATAATGGCTCAGAGGTCCAGAATTGCCAAATTCTAGGAAAATGCTAGAACTCTTTTTGCATCACTTTGAGTCTGACATGGTCCACAGCTGACTGAACCTCTCAAATTCTCTGCCATGAATGTGCTGGGCACAGCGAGATGACATGTAAGCCAAGGGTTAGGAGGACATGACCTTCCATTCTTATCTCACGGGCAGCAGGAAGGAAAAGACCAGAACACAGTGATGACAATGATAGCAGCTAGAAATTATTGAGCTCTGTCTAGTATTATCTTATTTAATCCTCAATACCATCTTATGAGATGGATATTATTATAATCCACACTTTACAGATGAGAAAACTAAGGCCCAGAGAAGGTCAAAACATGTATAGAGGTCAAAACATGGGCTTTGGGACCAAACTATCTGAGTTAAAAACCTCTTTTCTTAATATAATAAGTGTGTGACCGTGGACACATCACTTCTCTTTCTTGGCATCTGTAAAAGAGAGATAATGGCAATACTTCCTTCATAGGGTTGTTGTGAGTATATAATGAGTTAATGGATACCTAAGCCCAAATCAAAGTCAATGCCAAGTATATGTTGGTTGTTGATATTATTGTCATTGTTACTGTTCATAAGCAACTCGCCCGTGAGCGAGTGCCTGCTAAGGGAAAGAGTGAAGCTTCTAACCCAGGTCTTTTGCAGATAACCATTGCTCTCACACTGGAACTTCCACAGAAAGTGGAAGATGGTGACTGCCTTCACAAAGTGTCTGTGTTTTTCAAGGGAGAGAGACCACCCAATCATGAGTTTGGTTGAAGTGGGGTATCAAAAATTAAGGCTGTAGAGCAATAGATGATCCTCAATGAATGACAGCATTTCAAGCAGTAGCAATGGATGAAGAGACATCTCCAGATCCTAGGAAAAAACCTAATTAAGGACAAGTGAGAGGTAGATGGCAGGTGTGGGGAGCAACTAGAAGCCTGCTGTGGCCAGAGTCGAGGCTGGAAGCAGGGGACTAGTGGTTATAAATTTAGAACAGCAGCTTGGGGCCATTTTAAGATGAGTCTAGAATTTTCGGATGAGAGCTTTATATTTCAGTCCATGAACAAAGACTTCAGTGAAAACTCTGGAGCATAAATATAACATTATTGCCCTCCTCCCGAGAGTTGGAACCTCTTTTCTTTCTCTTCCTCAAAGCCTTTGCCCGAGTCATCATCTTATTCTGGGAGTCCCCAGCTCAGCCTGGGGACTGCGGTTTCCTGGCAGCAACTTTGCAGCTGTTCTTAACGAGCCCCCTTTTTAGAGCAAATAGAGGCCAACCTGGAACAATATTGAGCCCCAGCAAGGCAGTTGGCCAGTGGACATGTACTTACATCCTGATGGACCCAGTCTTGGATTACATTCTTCCCGCCAACCACCAGGCATGAGTCACAGTGTGTGATCCGCATATGGAAAATGGAAAATGGCAGGAAGAGACATTCATTAAACTTTAATGAGCACGCATCTCTTTTTCCATGCTATCACAATATTTTGATGAAAAAAAGTATATTTTATTAAAATTAGACATAGAATTTTTCTCTGCCTTCCCATGTGTTGATGGTTGTAAGATGCTTTAAGTCAGAAAAAGACTCAGGCTTTTTGGTTTTTAATGAACATCTATTTTTAGGAAAGGATGGAGGCAATGACGGGAATTCAGCTCCATGCTGCAGACTGGTTTGTCTGGAATCTGTGGTGTGTGATGTGGGAATAGCATTCTGGCGGGGCTCTCCCACTGTCAGCAGTGAAGGTTTCACATTTTTCCTGCTCTCACCCAAGTCAGCTAGAACAAGAACACCAGGAGGGACACCTGGAGCCCCTTTTGTGGAGACACAGTAACCTGTAATACTTAGAGATGGCTGCAGTCAGACCACCTGGGTTCAGAGTCCTACCTGCTTTGGGCTAATTACACAACCACCTCAGAAGTAAAGTGGGTACAATAATAGTACTGACCTCACTGGGATTCTGGGAGGGAGCAAAGAAATATTCACATAAAGAGTTTCGCATGGTACTTTGATCATAGTAAGTACTCAATGAAGACCAATGTCTATTAGCTTCTACTGCACACATTTTTCTTCTCCTCCTCTTTTTCTTTCTCTTCCTCTTTCCTCTCCCTCCTCCTCCTCCTCCTCCTCCTCCTCCTCCTTCTCTCCTCCTCCTTCTCTCCTCCTCCTTCTCTTCTTCCTCCTCCTCCTTCCTCTCTCTCTCTCTCTCTCTCTCTCTCTCTCTCTCTCTCTCTCTCATACACACACACACACACACACACACACACACACACACACACACACATCCTTTCTCTCTGAACTTCAGTGTCCCCTTTGGCAAAATAATTAAACCACTAATATTTATAATACTATTTATTATAATTATAAAAGACAAAGTTTCTGAGGATTAACATCTGTAATGTTTGTGAGAATGCTGAGCCCATGCCAGGACCTGGTAGCTGCTGTTAAAGTTTCCTCCTTCCCTGCCTAGTCCCATCTATGCCTGGAAATCCCGCAGTCACTCCCTGAGAACTGCTTAGAGCAGCATGTGACCTTCTGGCCTAAAGTGAAGGTAACACTCACCTGGTGGCACTGAATCTGACCGCTGGGTGTCAAGTGTGTGCGTTGCTCCCTATGGAACCCTCATGTGTGCGAAGCCAGTCTTGAAGAGCCTGGAGCAAGGCTAGGGGAGAGAACGGAGGACCTCTATTCAGGATCTGGGAAATAAACTCTTCCGAGTGCCATTCTAAAACCACTCAGGTGCCAAGACCTTGGTGGTATTATCCTGTAAAACAAGTCCTGCAGGATTTGCAGAACATCACTAACTGTTCACCCTGTAGAACTCATCTTCTCATATGCATTAGGAGCAATGCTGCTAAGAGAAAATATAATCCTTTCTATGTATGTAATTTTTAAAATTATAATCATGAACACACAGGTGCTTTAAAAATTTAAAAATTCTTTTAAACACTTAAAATAAGAACAATTGACTGTTTCCAAGATTTTTTAACCTGAGTTTTAATGTGCTTCACTGCCCGAGGGCCCCCACAAGTGTAGGTGTTGGCCTAGAGTGGCATTGATAAGATTGTAACATGCATTTGCCCCTTACTTATTCGTTTTGTTGACTAAAAGAAATTTCTAGTGTTTATTAATCTTTTAGTTTAATCCGTCACTCATCTATTCATTAATTCCTTGAATTCACTCAACAAATAGTTATTTGGTGCTCCCTCTGTAGATAATTGTAAAAAATGCTTTTTTAAGAATTACCAGAGAAAACTCGGCATTAAGAACATTTTTATTGACTTTTTCTTTGAAAGATTGCTGGTGATTGCATTCAGCAGTGCCCACCCTTGACCAGCTGCAGGAGCGTAGCTGCACTGTTCTCTCAGGACCTGACCACCCCTGCCACCAGCCTGCGGGGTTCCTCCTGCATGGACAGTGTCTACAGGGCCTACAGAAGTGGGCAGTTCATACAAATCCACAAGCAGAATGTCCGCACCACCGGCTCTGACTAGCCAGGCCTCTGTGCTCTGGACTTGCTGCACTGAGGATAACTAACACAGGTCACACGAGCTATGTCCCTGCCAACCCTCCCCAGGGCGCTGGGCCCTACCTCTGGGCGGGCTCCACTCCAGGCTTGTGCAGACCCTGCCGAGCCTGGGGGGTGGAGTGGCTGTGAGGGCACCAAATCCAGCCCACTCACCACTCACCAAGCCATGCAGAGAGCTGCACCCACCCCCAAAAAGGGGCGCCCTTGCCTAACTTGTGCAGCCACACCCCAGTGCTGGCTCCACATCCTGATCTCTTCTGATTGACACACTACTTGGTTTTTTACCAACTGCTCAATGTTGTGTTCTAACTGGAGCCCAGAGGTTAGGTGTGGAATCCTCCTCATGCCCGGGAAGCCCCCACTTTCACCAGAGCAGAGCAAGGCTGGGCTGCTTGCTGTGGTGGGTGCCTGGGCCCTGCTCCTGCAATATCCCAACTCATATACCTTTATCCCACAGGAAAGGTTAAACTTGGGGAAGCCATTTGAGATGTAATAAGTGCTTCCAAAATGCTGAGGGCCAGTGGGTAAATTGTAATTAACTGCAGTTTTGTTTTGTTCTGTGAAAACCTGAATATTTGAAACTTTCCATCAAGACAGAAAATGAAAAGAGAGACCAGGTTCTAAATAACCCCTGAACCCTGAACCATTTCCCCCCATGTCTCCAACCAAGCGCTTTTCTCCCTTCCCACCTCCCCTTGTTCTCCCTGACTGTCACGTGTCCCAGTCACCAGGACACACACCTCCGCCCTGCCCATCCCATGGCCCTGCAGTGCCCCAGGGTTGGGCTTCTCCCCTTCTCTTTAGAAAGTGTTGGTGGAGGCTCCCAGCTTGGCAGTTCTCCTCCCCAAACCTAAGAACTGACTCCACCTCATTTCCACAGGGGACCTCGGGAATAAGGTCCTCATGTCACCCTGAAAGCATGTCTTCCTTTAAACCTCAACAGCATTTAGATCAGCAAATGCTAGCGTGTTTCAGATGCTCTGCCCGATCCTTTCACAGTAAAACCCCCTGGTAACCACCTAAGAAACCCAGGCCCAGAGAGCTCAAGCCACTTGGCCCAAGGACACTCCGTGGCAAGCCCCCGTCTTCGGACCCTGAGGCCAGCAGGGTTTCCCCCAGCTTCCCGCAGGGGTGGTCACTGTGTGTCTCGGCCACTGTGGTTGTGCCCTCGGTGCTGTCCTACACCGTCTCCGGAGAAAATCAAACACAACTGTCTGAGCTCCCATAATGAGGGGCTCTGCGCAGATAAAGCCTTGTGATCGGGGACTGTCCCAGGCAGGGCACCCCAGCCAAGGCTTTCCATGCTCAAGTGCTGACTCTCCACCCACTGACGGCCATTTGTCACAGAGGGGCAGACAGTGGGAGTGCTCCATCAGCCAGGAGGGCACCAGGCCAGGACCATGGGAGCCCTGCCGCCAGAGCGTGCACATCTCTATCTCCCTCCACTTACAGCCGCAGAACAGCCTGTACTTGAGAACGGAAACGAGTACCTGCTAACCAGGTGCCTAAAACATAATTAGCTCTCTGCTTATCTGGTTTGCTATTTTTTAATCTTAGTAAAAAACACACATAAAGTAAAACATTAAGAATAATGACTCCCATCCACCTTATCATATAATCCCACTATGTTTAGGCTACTGGTTATTTTCTTAAAATGATTATCTCCATCTTTACCCTTAATAGAAAATCCTATTATCATCAAGTAATCTAACATATCAAGGCCCCGAGGCTATCTTGCCACATTTCACTCTGGCATAGAAATCTAATTCTCTCCCCATAAAGTCAAAAAGAAAAAGTTGGGTAGTATATATGTTTTCAAATTTAGTTCAGGGTCAAGTTATAATCATTGTGCTCAACTGGTAGTTTAGTGACAGTATAAGGTAATACAGTCAATGATTTCTCAGTGGGCTTCAGAAAATAATGAGCCTATTTCCAGCAAAGAAAACGTCACTATTTTTGCTTCTCTGCTGTGAAAGATCACAGTGTATGTGGTGTTTAAAGATGAATGTTTTGGAGTCAGAAAGACCTAGATTTATATCTGGGTTCTACCATCTTACATCTATGTAACTTGGGCATTTTGTCTATCGTCTAAGTTTCAGTTTCACATCAGTGGGATGTGTAATGATCATGCCTACTCCCAAGCCCGTAGGGCAGTAGGAAGGACTAAGCAAGATCATACAAATAAAATGATGAGAAGAATGCCTGCATTACTAAGGGAACAGCATAAAATGTAAGTTATCGTTAATATTGTGGTTACTAATCAGAGTTAATTAGGGGTGTTAAGCAATGACTGGGGCACCAGACTGTTTGCATTTAGGTCTCACTTCCCCTACTTACTGTCTGTGTGAACTTGAACAAGTAACTTGTCTTCTCTGTGTCCCAGTTTCCTCATCTGTGAAATGAAGATTCATAGCATTTACTCCACACAGTTGTGAGGATTAAACGAGTTAACAGCATTGTTTGATGGGACTTTCTATGATTATGGTAATATTCTAAATCTGTACTGTCCTATATGATAGACACTAGCCACATATGCTAATAGTTACTGAGTACTTGAAATGTGGCTATGCAACTGAGGAGCTGTACTTTTAATTTAATTTAATTCACTTAGTTTAAATGTAAATAGCCACATGTGGCTAGTGGCTACCATTTGGACAGTGCAGACTAAGAACATTGCCTGACTGTCTTAACCCATTAGCACTGCAGCAAATGCCGGCGTGTGTTAGCCAGTAGCGGCGGTGGGGCCGTGCTGAGGGCATAGGTTACACACAGGCACCTGCTTCTCCTTGCAGTGACCACAGGCTGAGGAGGAGAAGGAAGTTCACGACTGAAAGCACTGGAAGTAAGGGGTGGGAGGTGAACTCCTAGATCAGACGGATCACATTGCCAACTAAATTCATTCTTTCTCAAACTCTTTCCTTCAACCCCACTTCAGTTTTGAATATAGTTATGTATATTGTAAAGCATATACTCCATGGAAGAGACCTTGTGATTTCCTAAAAGGTAATTTCTTCCCAAAAGTTTGTGTGTGTGCATGTGTGTCAATAACTTTCTTGTTTACCAAAGAATCAGTTGCTCATTATCATGGAATAGCAAAAAAAATAAGAACTCAGTATGTTAATATTGGTGAATTATGTTTAACTTGGAAAAGCATATTTTGTCAATTTTTCAAAACAGAGATACTTTAAATGGAAAAATTTAAAGAATCAGGGCCATCAAACCTGGAAAATAATTTAATGACACCGAGTATAACATATTCTTTATCCTTTTCTCTGGTTCAAGTAATAGCTACCCTTCTCTAAGGTGAATACACATAAAAGTGTCTTCTTGATCTAACTCTCTGGATTGCTAAAGGCTCCCTTTACTTGAGGTTTTATGAGAGCAAGGAAATCAGAAACATAATTATGCTGATATGAAATTATTTTTACAGCACTGAAGAAAAGCAGGGCAGATTCCCTAAAAAATTAGATTTGAACAGACATTTCCAGCCACAGTAGTCATCATTCGCAGCATTTCACAGATACCACAGCGTGGCACACCACTCAAATAAACACTCGATATGAAAATACTGTGCGTATGTTCCATTTTTCTCAACAGAATGAGGGGAAATATCTCCACTTAAATTCCTAAGCAGAAAATAGTGATGTTAAATGTTGGGCAGGCTTTTATATTTGGTTTGGTTTGAGTTTTAAGGCTCATTATCATCTCAGTAGTTAGGCGAAGGACGTTTAAATTTGGGTACAAGAGACAGATGTCAGGAAAGTGACACTGCGTCTTTGATAATTGCAAAAGGAGCATTCTCCAAACTTGAAGGGACCTCTTTTCCCATCTTCCCAGCCCTTCTAAGCCCCTTCTCCACCCCGGGACCAGGAAAGGCTGAGCAGTATTTATAGAGGTAAATACCACTCCTGCTGCAGCTAATTATAGAGGTACTCTCTGGAAGCAACCTGATTAGACATGACATATGAAATTACCTGAGAAGACTTAATATTCTAATCATATTCATACCTAAAGCCTATCCATGAAGACCCAAACACACAGGCCAACTTTTTAAACACCTGATTTCCCCCATCACTGTCATCAGTGACCAGAAAGATGCACGTGGCTTTCCACAGCCCGGATCTTCCTATAGTGCTCGCCTCCCAGTATGGAGATGGTTCTCATCCTGGAGCCCCCAAGTCCCCGAGGGCCATGCAGAGATCACATGGGTCTATCTAAACCCCCTAAAACTACTTGCAGTTGTGCATGTCTCATATTTGTCACTGTAATAAATCTGTGTGGGAGGGTCAGTAGATATTATCAGATGTTTTAAGGGGCTTGTGCTCAGACTTATACAAGTATACAGAAGGCAGATGGCTCCAAAATATCCCCTCCCCCCAAAATTAAAATCATCAGAGCAAATAATGTTACTAGTAGTGTCTCTGAAGGAGCCCAACTTTCTCAAATTTAGAAAGTTTATGTAGATGTTATCTTTAGTTTGTGTGTGTGTTTTTTTAATGCAAAAAAATTTGTTCAACTTAAAGTAGACAGGTTCTACTGCCTGAGAGGCAATGTAATTATTTGGGGAGGGCCTAGACCTCTATAATTTTAAAGTTCCCCGGTGATTCCATTGAGCGTGCCAGGCTGGGGACCACTTACTAAAGTGCTGCACACACTGCCTGGCTCACAAGCCATGCTCGGTGGTGACAGCTGCTGTGGTCACCATCATGGTCACCGTCTGCTCCACCCCTGATTCCTGTGAGCCTGCTCTCCACCCATCCCACCCCGGGAGATGGGGATCCGAATTTAATAAACATGGGGAATCGGCTACAATTTTCATTTTTCTTACACATTTAAAAAATTTCATAGATATAGGTTTAGTCACAAATGTATGTTCTAGATTAAAGCCATAAAGTTCTATTCTTGACTATAGAGTCTTCTTCTCTGGGCAATGTCCTTCTCCTTTCATTAGAAAGTCTCATTTCCACATGACGTTTTCTATATTACACATACTGCTTAAAGAAACAAAGTATAATAATGACTAGGTTGTTGTATAGGAAAATCAAATAACCATTAAATTCCTTTTTTTAAGCAGTCAGCCTAATTGAACAATATTTACTGGGCATTGGCTAGATATTGGAGTAGAAAGTGGGCTAGAATAAAAGGTGAATAAAACAAACTCCCCCAGCCTGGCTGGTGTGGTTCAGTGGTTGAGCATCAACCCATGAACCAAGAGGTCGCTAGTTCAATTCCCGGTCTGGTCACATGCCCAGGTTGTAGGCTCGATTCCCAGTAGGGGGTGTGCAGGAGATAGCTGATTGATGATGTTTCTCTCTCATCAAAGTTTCTATATCTCTGTCACTCTCCCTTCCTCTCTCTCTAAAAATCAATAAAAACATTAAAAATAACTCCCCCAAGCTTTGCCACTTCAAAAAGCATAAGCTGTAATGTATTAGCCTTTGCCATGTGTCATGATGCTTTATATGTACTATATCATCCTACCCTTTTATTGCAATGAAGGACTTTTATTATTATCTTGTTCCCAAATTACTTAGTGCTTTACAGATCCATCCACAGGATGCACAGCCCCTAAGCAAACAAGCTAATGCTATAGGCACCGGGACATGTTCCAGCACATTGTGTTGGTGTTGGGAAAGCAGGTAGTTCCGGGGGTGTGGCACAGTGCGGCACAGAGTAAACACAACTGGAATAGCATTCCCTTAGATCACCCCATAAAAGTGCCAGTCAGTTCAGAGCCAAGGAAACTGAGTCTCAGAAAGGTTGAGGAAGTGACAAGTCCCCACTGTTAGGAAGTGTTGAAGCTGGCATTGAACTCTGGCATCCCCTGCCAAACATCTGATCCTGCCGAGATATGGATAAACTCACCCACAATTCGTTTCACCCTCTCCTGACTCAGATGTTGTAGCTGCAGATGAAGTCTCTTCTGGCTATTTTAGTGTCCAGCTTCCTCTCCTCAAGTTCAACAGTGAGGACTCCCTCTTTTGACATACCGTAGTTCTTTATAGTGTTTCTAATAGTGAGAAGGCACAGGCCTTCTGGAGCATTTTTTCCTCTTGAACTTGGGAATTCCCCCAAGTTCTGGCAGGAAACTTGAGCCCTATCCCAGAAGCAGAGTTCACCTGGCCACTCTCACCACGAAATCTGTTACTACACCAAATGCATTTCTACTGCCTGCTGACAAAGAGCAGCCAGTGGCCAGGCTATTAACCTGAGTTCTAATTAGGGTGCTTTTTATAATGAGAAAAAGAGTGTGGTTCTAATTAGTAATTTTCCACCTTTTTCTCGGTAGGTGTCTCCCAGTCAAAGCAATAAGCTATCTGCATCGCACTGGTCCCTTCCCTTGCCAAAAAATAATCCTACTGCAAAACAGAAGCAACAGTGAAGGTGGTAAAGGACACGAGAGAGCAGAGAGAGGTTTTATGTGCTGCTAATGAGCTGTGTTCTCCCCCCAACTCTTTTCTTAGGTCCGTGGCGCTCAGATGGTTGGTTCTGACATGGTTGTGACAGTTGAGTTCACCAATCCCTTAAAGGAAACTCTGCAAAATGTTTGGATGCGCCTGGAAGGTCCTGGAGTGACAAAACCAATGAGGAAGATGTTCCGGTATGTGCGGAAGGGTTGTGGGAAGGTGATGTGGGGCTGTGGGACATTTAGTTCTCTGTGTCTTTTCCAAACTTACATCTAATTCCCAATGACAATGTCTCAGAAGCTGCCACTTCCTTACTGGTATTTCTGTGGGGCATGAAATAAAAATAGGGCTGGTTTGATCAAACTTCCATCATTTAATTCCTAAGACCATCCAAATGAGGTGGGTACAAGTATTATCTTCCTTAGGGAGGAGAGGAATTTGAGGCTTTGAGAGGTCAACTGATTTATCCCGAGGTGCACAGCTTATAAGAGTGACACCAAGATTCAGACTCAGGGTGGCTGATCCAGAACCAAGTGTCAAGCATGTTTGTGCCTTACCACTAACTTCCTCGTGTATCAATTCTACTAATGTGTCAAATATGTTACTAATAGCATATATGTCAAATATGCTATTCCCTAAGTGTTCCTTTTCTTGGATTATTTCTTCCCAACTCCACCTCCCAGACTTCACCAGCCCAAGCACTCAGGAGAATAAAGGTGAGTCTGAAGAGTTCTAGACTTTGTTTCCTAGTCAGGGAACCAATGACGACCCCAGGCCCGTAATAATAGAAGTGAAAGTCTGCTTCATTCCAACCTAGCACCATCAGATTGTGCCAGACAGTTCTCAGCTTCTTTGGCTTCTACGGACAAATACTGTCACCCACAGAACAGACCAGAATGCTCAACTAGCACTAATTGTTAGAAAATAATTGTACCTTTTGATCCTACCAATGATCTGAATTCTGTCATCTGGAGCTATACACAAAATAAGGCCCATTTCTCTTCCATCTGACGACTTGCAAATGTTTGCAAACAACTGTCACATCTTCCTTAAGTCTTCTCTATACCTGCCCTGACTTTATTCCTCTCGCCTCTAATATGGTTTTAGCTCCCTCCCTCTCCCACGCACTCCACTTTGTCAGTTTTCCTCTTAAGTGTGACACCCAGAATAGATCCCAATCTCTGAGGTTTATTACTTTCATTTCTACCACAAATAAGTCCCTGTCGGCATCAATCAATCTAGAAAATTTCCTGTGGGGTGACCTTCTAAGGTATAGAAAGGGAGGTGGGGGCTTTGGAAACTGCCTGATGACCAGATTCGTTGGAGATTGTCCCAATGTCCTTTATAGAAGTGACCCTGTTTTATAATCTGTGGGGCAACTACAAGGCCTCCTTCACCCCTTCTGGGGCACCTTTAAAAAGCAATTTGCCCACTAAGGGCTCCCTGCATTTCTTTCAAATTACAGTGCTCACAGCTTCTGCACACCAGAAGAGATGCCTGATGCTGGTGGATGCAATAAACAGCAGAGAAAATAACTTGAGTGCTTTAAAAAAATGCAAGCACCAAACATCCCAACCTTCCTGTGCTAATAGGAAAGTTGCAGGAGAAAAAAAGAATTAAATTAGAAATCAACCCTAGCTTGAGGAAGAGGTCAGCAATAATAGCCCTGCTTTGTCAGAAACCATAGTCTCACTCACTCGTTCTCGCACCTTCCAACTTGAATCAGATGCAAGAATCGCTTGGCAAAGTGAAACTTTTCTTCTTCAACACAACCCCCTGCTGTATTCAATTTTTGCTTCTCAATCAGTAACCCCACAGCCTCATCTGAGGGTACTTTTGCACCTTTACTCCTGCTACCTTTATACCTTGGCTGTGCCAAGAATCCCACCTTGATCAAAAGCCAATGCATGAAAGAAACAATCTATGTGTTAGAAAAAAGAGTAATGCTCACACAGTACAATGACGCACTACTTGGGAGGTATAAGGCTCAAAATAGGTGCATTGATTATTGTTAATATCTGACATTAGGGTGGGTAAAGTATAGCGAATAGGAAATGATGAAAGAGGCTAGTCCTTACATGGGCATTAGGCAAATGTCCCACTCATACTCTGCCATAAGGTGTTATTACTAGTTACTGCAATATATTGGTCTATGGCAGGTAGGTAACAGACAGGACACCAGTTCCTCCATCTCTCATGGGAATTCAGATCCAGGGGGGGGATCTCTCCAAAGTCAGGAAGCTTTATTTTTCAGAAACGGTCAAAATTGGAAAAAAATATATAATGTAGTGTAGGCTTGGGACTTTGGGGAGAGCACTACTTTATCCATTTCTTCCTGACTCCAGCACACACCTTCACAACCAAGAACTGAGCCAGCGATGCCCACAGCCATATTGCCAGATAGTTAGAAACACTCCAGAGTGCCCTCTGCTGCCAAGATCTGGTCTAAGAGTGGCAGGTCTATATAAGGACTTGGGCTCTTGAAAAGGGCAATTCTGTAGAAGCAGAATCCTTCACAAGGCTGAGTTCTTTTCTAGGACACACATCTTCAATAGTAAAGGGAGTCACCACCCTGAGGTCCACCCACACCCCTGCAGGGGTCTTAGAAGGTAGGGTGTATCTTGCTTAAAACAGTGGGTCTGGAAGGTAGGAGCTGGTAAACCAGGAATTGAAGTAGGAACAAGGAAGGCAGTGGGTGCCGTGTCTTATTCCTTGATCAGGGTATAAGCTAACTCTACTCTGAGAAGGTTTACCTTCCTGCCCTTCCCCCACTTCCTCTCACAGAATCTCAGCTTTCAAGTTTCTGCACTTGATATTCCCAGGACATAAAATAATTAATCTTCCAGATTCATTTTTCTCTTTTAAAAATGATCAGGTTCAGGGAGTTATTTCAAGAGAAAAGCTCCCTAACTTTGTGATTTTGGTTTAAATGTTGAGTTTTTCAAGTAGGACGGAAGTTGAGGGCTAGACCCATGGAGGAAAAACCATAGAGAGTTGCAGTTTATTGTAATAATAATCCCATTTGCCCTCATGTGTTCAAGATGATAAATGGCCAGCATATCCCGATGGCTCAGCACATTACTGAGAACCATTTATCACCACATCTATCCGCAGGCAAATAAGATTATTCCAGTATTACTCCACTTACCAAGGTGGGGAAAGGATTTATTTCTCTCTTTCTGTATCTATTTGTCTGTAGGCAAAGGCATACTTGGACATGCATGTGTGTCTTCATGTAGCATTTTTGTGTTGTGCTCAGACATGATGAGTGTACAACGTGTACATGTATGAGATACAGGTGTGAATATCATCATGTGGGCGAGTTTATGAGTGAGCACAAATAATGTAAAGCTCAGAGACTACAGTTTCTGTCTGAGGTAGTTACCTGCATTACATGCTGCAGGCCAGATTTTTGAGCAAGATGACTATTTCACAAAGTGTTTCTGATTGATCACTTGGGGAAACCAGAGAAGGGAAAATGAATGGATTGGGGTAAAAATAGCACAATTATTGAGAAATAAATATCTCAAAACATACTCCTATTGAATTAATCACTGCAATGAAGGATGGATAACTTCTTTTCCACCTACAGGCAGGAGGAACCTACTGTCCTAAATTATTTTGCAGATGGTCCAGGCAGAGAAAACAGCAGCCACAAAGGTGACTGTGATAATAATAAAAATAACACCACATACCTAACACTTGGCACTTCCCATGCCTTGCCATAGTTCTAAGCACATTACAAATATAAACTCTTCACACCCTGTTCAATATTCCATAGTATCCACCTTTTACAGGCAAGGAAACCCATAGTGAGGTCAATGATTTTTAAATCCTGAATCATAAAATCAATTTACTGAGTTTAAAAACTACATATATAGGTTATATGTGTGTCCTTTTCACATAGTTTGGCTTTTCTATAACTGATTTAAAGAATTTATATAGTCACATTTATAAAGAAAGAAATTATGAAAAGTGTTAGCAAATACCAAATTAATGGAGACATTTAGACTATCAGTGTAAAGTCAATGACTAGAGTAGCCCCAAAGAGAGAGGTTCCCAAGGCCTCGATGCCTTTCTAGTTCACTGGCCACAGATAGGAGAGAGAAAGGGATTTCTTACTTAGTATCTGGATTTCTAGAACCTGGGCCTCTTTCCTTTTTTGTCCCAGAGGATACACCCACAGCCAGTGGAAGTATATATTGTTATAGTGACATTTGAGGAAATCTTTGGGTTCCAATTTTACATAGCATAGGTCAAGCACAGGTATGTGGCCCATGTTTCTCCCTTCACTCTGGCTCTGTCTAAAGTGATGTAGTGGGGGTCCAACCCCGAGAGCAAATGGGAGCTCATGTGGCTGAGGCCCTTGGACCACCAAACTCTCCTTCACAGTTCTTCCTTGCAACACCTCCAACCACCCTGAGTCCAAAGCTACAGTGTTATCCCCAGATGCTTTGGTCCCCCAGGTCCCTCCATGGTGCTAACAAAGATTTCCTCCTCCAGTTCTTGGCCAATCTATCTATGGATCTATCCACAAAATTCCTCTATATAGTGCATTTCTCATTTCTGAACACAAGTGCCCTTATCATGTCCCCCAGTGTGTCTCTTTTTCCATCGTCCCAGACCATCGGGCTCTGTGGCCATGGAAACATCCATATGTCCCTTTGGATCTAAGTTTCCTCATCGGTAGAACAAGACCATTGAAATAAGTGATTTCTAACTGCTTTCCAATCCTCACATGCTGAGCCTCAGTACCCCCTGGAAATAATCAGATCCCTTATCCCTCTTTTCAATTCATTTCCCTGTTGCTCTCCCAGAAAAGCACTGGCCCAGGGTCCCATGCAAAGCCACTCAGTATGTGCCCTCCCTGAGAGTCAGAGAGCAAAGACCAGGAATCCGCCATGAACAGCACTTACTTGAGAAATCAAACTTGTGGAAAAGCAAGTGCAGTGATCAAAAAGTCATCTTTTTATAGGGTATAGTATGAAGTACAGTATACAGTAGTAGAAAGAGCGTGGATTTGGAAATCAGATAAACCTGGGTTTGAATCTCATCTCTGCCCATTAACAGCTCTGTGGTCCTATAAAAGTTGCTTTGTTTGTTTAATCTTCCATTTTTATTAACTTTAAAATGTGTCAAATGGTATCTAACTCAACCATCATACATATAAAACCTGCTGTAATCTCCTCCTGAAGCTGACATGGGTGATATATGTGATATATGTGATATGCCCCAGAGAAGCTTAAAACCTCCTAACCCTTATTGACCTCAGTTATGCACTGCAGTGGGCTTGGCCATGAAGCTTGGGAAGGCCTCATAGCATGGGCTTCAGAGCAAGAGGAGGATATCAAGACCATCAAAGGCTAGGCTCTCTATCAGCAGGCAACCAATGAGGAGCAGAAAAGTGCATGGGCAGAGGACCCAGCTTGGTGGTTGAAACAGGATTACAAATTACAGAGCATGCAGATACTCCAAGTCATTTGGCAGCAGGCAGGGTTATGATCTTGGGCCTGGGAAAAGGTCTATCCCAAGAAAGCGGGTGAGAACTAATCAGAGTGTTGGCACCTCAGCAAAGGCATCCAAGGGATTCAGATAGGAGTCAAGTCACAGATGGGGCCAAGGCACTTCAGTCACATTGGTGAGGCCACTATAGAGGCTTGGGAACAAGTTAGAGTTCAGTTAACTCGTGGGTGGTAGGGCTCAGCCCAGCTCACCATACACTGCATGGACCACATATACTGAGAGACATGCTGATGCATCCAAGAGGAAAAAACCATGGCCCAAGGGACTGTTACTGGCAGACTCTGGCAGAGCTTCAGTAGGGCCCTCCTTCGGGTTGTAACCAGTAGAACCAGCCAGTCTTCTAGTCACCATCAACTGAGAGAAGGGAGCAGGGCTTCTCACTGCTTCCTGATCAAGTTGGGAAACTGGATCTGCCTCTGCGGGAAGTAAAACCTTTCCTCTCTTTTCATCCTTTCAGTGAAATCCGGCCCAACTCCACTGTGCAATGGGAAGAAGTGTGTCGGCCTTGGGTCTCCGGCCCTCGGAAGCTGATGGCCAGCATGACCAGTGACTCCCTGAGACATGTGTATGGCGAGCTGGATTTGCAGATTCAAAGACAACCTTCTGTGTAAATGCAGAGGAGGCTGAGATGGACCCAGGCACTTGGCCTCTTCTAATCTTGGCTAAGGAAATTCTAATGCAAAAATAGTCAGCTCTTGCTTTAATTTAGTTGTGAAGACCCAGGCAGGACTGGACAGGGCACCAGAGTGGGGATGCTGTGTATTTCAAAGATAGACTTTCCCAAACTCAGGCTATTCATAGTGGGAGGGAGCTAGTTTTTCATCACTCTACCTTCCAAAGGATTCTGAGGATTAGCTTTAATTAAGCCCTAATTAAACTCTCATATCTCATAAGAGTAAAAGTCATCATTTATCATCACAAATGGCTGCAGCTTCAAATATCAGAGGACTTCCCTTAGCAACGGGATTTGCTAAATACCTGGCCTCATGTAAAACAAGATTTCTGGTCCCCCATTCATACTTTTATAAGGGTGATATACTCCCCCAAATGGGGGAAAGCACATGATTCAGCCCTAAAATTCTATTTCCCTTTCTTAGAAGCAGGTTCTGCCCTCCGTGTCAGGATATTTCTCCCATGGATTGAGTACAACATCATTTGTCTTCTTGGCAAAACTCAGGAAAGGTCTTTCATCTTGCACCTGCAGCAAAGCAACTGCCTGCCAAATTTCACAGATTTGCCTTGTGAGAAGATGTGGCCCCATATTAGCAAATTGCATTTGTGAGAAACTTAATCACCTAAGAGGAGCTAAGAAAGCAGGTGCAATGCTCAGATCTATTAAATAATGCAGTTTTATGGTACATTTTATAGGTGGTGTCACATCATGGCCTGATCAGCAGGAACCAATAGCCCTTTAACCCTTTCTGGGCTACAGTACAGGCATACCTCAAACCACCACAATGAAGCGGAGTATCCTAATAAAGCAAGTTGCAGTTGTTTTGCTGGTGAAGGGTATTGCCTTCACTTTGTAAAAATTGCAAGGATGCCTGTACTAGAAATTAATGAGTCTAGCTTGCAACAGGAGGAATCAGGAATTAGTCTCTTTAATTAGTAATTATATTTCACCTGTCTCTCTGGGATCATTTTGCATAATGATACATTTTAGAGGCAGAATAAGCCCAACAATTTGGAGAAGCAGGCAGATTTACTGACCAAGCCTGTGGGAGGATGGGCAGCCACTAATCCTCTCGTCCTTCACATCACCCATGTTGAGACCTCAGCTCATCACTCAGATGCTGAGAGGTAATATGGACTCCGCCTTGCAAATAGCTAGTAGTACTGCAGACCCTATGACAGAGGATGCTGACATCATTTGTATTGTGCTCCAATGTATTTATTTGCAAAGCTGATGCATGGTCAGAATTACCCACTGATATGCCTAGGGTGTGATTTAGGTCGGTAGATTGTGATTCTTAACAAACAAAAAAGAGCAGAAGAAACCTGAGGGAGAGGCCAGAATGGAATTCTTAGTCTATATAACCACATTTCTAAGTCTTTGAGACTGTTTATGAGCTTTTAGCACCAAGAGTCCATGAAGGTAGCTGGCCCCCGATGGGAACATCATACTAACTCTATTAAGTAATCTCCCAGCATTTGCCAAGCCTTCCAATATCCAATTTTAAAGTTAAAGGAATTCTGTGAGACTGTCAATCTGGCTTAATGTAGTATATTCTTATTAACTAGAATGTAATCAAAGCTTAAAATAAAGTTAACCTGATTTTGTTTGCATCTGCACAAAAGTGAATGCTTTGAATTTTCAGTATAACATAATACTACTCAACTGCTCAATAAATCACCCTTCATTAGTAGATCATCCACCTGGACAAGAAGACAAGAATTTCTCCTTTCAAAAAATTGACCATAGTTGTTATTGATGTCAAAGTAAGTTCTCCTTGCTGCTCTCTCTATATTTTAGCCACATTCACTGGAGGAAGAGGTTTACATATTTAGTTCAAAAACCAGCTTCTAGAAACTTTCTCATGAATGATCTCGTTAATCATTAGGGTAAATCAGTGGACAAGCCAGCATGAATACCTATCGTAATGAATACTTTATCATAATGAACACCTTTTGTGGACTTAAAACAGAGATGGAAAATATATGGCAAATATGCACAGGAGAGCCTACATTCATGGTAGACATCACTCAACAATTGCAGCTCATATTGCACCTCAGAGACCTTCTCAACACAGTACTCCAGGAAGCTATTACCAACTAATTTGGAGTTGGCACACAAAACTTATGTGCTATGTCTACTTTAGAGCCAGTCCAACTCTTTTAATAGCTGAGATTCTATGCCATATAATAATACTGTGGCTCTACAAGTTATATTTTTGCAATGGTAAACAATGTATCTTAGATAGCAGCAGAGATTCTAAATTCTACTTTCTGTCTATACTAGTCCTCTGTGCCTTTGAACAAATCCTTATTTGCGTTTATAGCTTCAGTGGCTAAAGAGGGGTAACAATACTTACATTTCCACAAGGTTCTTCTGGGGAATATATCAAACAAACCTTAACAACAACACATGCAAAACTATGGGCAGATAGATGATGATAGATAGATGATAGAAGATAGATAGATAGATAGATAGATAGATAGATAGATAGATAGACAGACAGACAGATAGATATTGTATGAATATATATGGGTGTTTTTTTAAGTACTTTTACTTCATCAACCTGTAAAAGGAGTAAATATAAGTATTTCCAAACTGTTGATGAAGAACTTAAAAAGGTCTAAGAAGCCATGTGTCATGGCAAATTAAGCTGGGGCAGGAGTATGCAGTGTAATCAACCTCTGGCTTTCTGTACACTCTACATACCTTGTCTCCCAAGAGTTTTAAGAATGCTGATCTAAAACCAACTTCAAGATTCTTTGAAGAGCTACAGTATAACAAACAAAAACATGCACAAATTTATAATAGTAATGTGGAGGGAAATAGAGTTTGTGCTAGACTCGTTGGCAATTAAAAGTCACAGAATTCTTGGTGTAAGTTTATTTATTAACATCCATCCAATATTATTACAAAGTTAATAAGCAGTCAACCACCCCAACCATCCATTTTATTCACCTTTTCTACCACTCAGCCATCCTCCCAAAATTCAGACAGCCAGACAGCCAGCCTTCCAACCACCTATCCATTCTTTATTCCAACCATCCATCTAACCACCCAACCATTCATTAATAAACGCATGCAAGAATGAATTTAAAAAGTATTTATTGAATATTAGGCATCATACTAGAGCTTAGGGATTCAAAAATGAAAAACTCATGTTCCATACCCAGAAAGCATTCACAAGCCAGAGGAGGAGCCAAATGCATAAATAGAGTACAAAGGGATAGATGTTAGTACAATATGCCCAGAGTACCATGGAAATAAACAGAAAAAGATGCATGAAAACCGCTCCCCAAAATCTGCAAGGATAATGGGAAAATATTTAAATAGACTCTTAAAAAAGAATAGGAAGTAAGTTGGAGATCATTTGACAGAAAAGAGCTCATGCAACAGCCTAGAGGAAAGAAAGAACATGGCCCTTTTAAAGAATTGAAATTAGCTTGGCATGAAGAGGTGGTGAATATCCAGCAAGGGGAGGCAGAGCTTTTCATATTCACCATAATGATGCAAGAAATCATTCATGAGAAAGTATTTGCAAAGATTCTTAGCCACAGAAATGCAGGTTTGCGTCAGAGCTAGAGTACTTACAGGAATGAGAATTAGTTCTTCTGGGTCATGTTGTGGAGGGAGGCTAATAGATGCTGCTAATAACACACTGGATGCATAACTAAAAAATATAGGTGGGTCAAGGCCCAAAGAGTATGGTGTAGAATTCCTATCTCAGGTCAGTGTGGCAAGTATAATATTGGGGTGTGGCTGCATTTGAATTCAAACACAGAAAATGAGATGTAGACAAAGTGGAAAAGGTGGCATGTTGGAGGGTGCTGTCCATTTCAAAAACTGATACAAATGTGTGACAGACAAATTCCTAGAGGCTAAAATTTGGGTAGCCATTTAGACATGACAATTACCATGCACAAGAAATGCTAAAGACCCAGAATCTTGTTCTGAGGGCCATGCTCACTTCTGACTTGAAGGCAAAGCTCTCCAAATCAGTACCCAAGAAATCCAACTGATTCTAGAGACACTTCTTCCCATCTTAAGGCAAGATTTTCCTTCTGTTCTAAGCACCTCAACTCATGTAGACTCAGTTTTACTTCCATAAGACTCTATTAAAAAAAGAACACAGGACAACAATAACAACATCTTTTGAGTATGTCTGTCAGAAATTACTCTTTAAAAACAAACATAAATAAATGATAAGTGGGGGAAAGCACCTCAGTTGCAGCAGGAAAACTTACTAGAAAATTGTGCTCACTCCAAAGACAATGGACTTTTTAAAAAAGATGCTTGGTAAGCTTACTGCTGATACAATTCCGGAACTCCTATTAATTTTCACATTAATTAATCATTGTTCTAGGACAAGTAATTATCTAAGCAATATTTCACCATCCTGAAACTAATCCAACATAAGGGTCCTAGTGAGTATTTCTATTAGTAAAAGCAAGTGCCTATAACACAGAAAGGATTCTTTCTATTCTTTCTGATTTGAGCAAGTGGGCAAATATAGCATGTAAAATAATTACAATCAGACTTAGAATTTATCTTAAAGTGATAGAGTATCATCCTGGCCAATGTGGCTCAGTTGGTTGGAATGTCATCCTGTGCACCAAAGGGCTGTGGGTCAGATTCCCAGTCAGGGCACATACTCAGGTTTAGGGTTCAATCCCCAGTCAGGGTGTGTACAGGAGGCAACTGATCAATGTTTCTCTCTCACATTCTCTCTCTCACATTGATGTTTCTCTCTCTCTCTCTCTCTCTCAATCTCCCTCCTTCTCCCCCTCTCTCCCTCCATCCTTCCCTCCCTCTCTTTTCCTCTCTAAAATCAATAAAAACTTACCCTTGGGTGAGGATTTTAAAAAATGCATGCAGGAGATTTCTTTAAAGTCATAGAGCATCAATAACCATCAGATATCGTTACTCCTCTCATTGACAGGTGGGATGCAACTTCTCTCCCCTCTCCGTGATTCTATATGGCTCTATGATTACATTGACTGATGGAATGTGGTAGAAACAACACAATCAGTTCTTAGCCAAGGCCTTGGGAAACTGGTAACTTTCACTTGTCTCTTGAAATCCTTCTCCATTGAAGTCTTGAGTTTCCATGCAAAAGCTCAACTACTTTGACAATGTCATACTGAGGAATCTGCATGTAGATGTTCTTCTCAACCATTCTTGCTGAGCTCAGCCTTCCAGCTACTCCCACCAAAGCACCAGACATGACAATGAAGCCATCTTGGGCCCTCTAGACCCATCTACCAGCTGAATACCATCAAGTGATCTCAGTCAATGTCATTTAGAGCAGAAGACTCACTATGCCAAGCCTTACCCAAATGCTTGGCCAATCAAATTATGAGATATGTAAAATGATTATTGTTTTAAGCCACTAGGTTTGATGTCATCTATAAAGCAGTAGAACATAATCAGAGCACTTACTCCAATAATCTCAGAAAGGAGAACAATTTACTGACTAAATACTATTCTTGCTTTAAAGAAATATCAGTGTTTTGATCATCATTTTTCCTTTCTGAAAAATGTATAGACATGGGAAAAAGATGGCGACCGGCAGGAAGGTAGGGAGAGAGAGAGTGTGAGTGAGGAACCCATAAAGGAGAGTGTAGATGTGTGTGGTGTGTGTGTGTGTATGAGATAGGGTCAGTTAGATTCTGCAGGTCTTCCAAGGGGCTCCCTAACAGGGCAGCCCTAGACGGCGGAGCCCCGCGCACAAATCGGACACTTCTTGGCGGTTGGTGCGGATGCGGAGACCACGCCATCTTGAGAAACAGAGCTGCCTGAGACTCAGATCCTGGCTTCTGACACAAACCAGGACCCTGCAGCCACTGGGGACAGAGAACTGCTATCACAGCTTCAGACCAACAAACAACAAGAATCCAGACTTCCCCGCAGATTTCCGTGAGTCAAAGAGCCTATCCCCCTCCTCGCAGGCGCGCGGATAGCACCATAGTAACTTATAGACCCGCCCCTCCCCCAAGCTGCCGAGCTTTGCGAAGGGACGCGCTCCCCCTTAGGGAATTTGGCGCACGCTCGGACAGAAGCAGCTCCCCATCGGGGAAATCTGTCAGTGCGACTTCGGGGAATTTGGGGGAATTTGGCTCACAGGTCACAGCTCCCCCTTCGGGGATTCTTAGAGCGTGCACAGAGGGGCTTCCCTTTAGGGAATTTGGCGAGCAGGACGGACTCCGCCACCCTTCTGGGACTCTGGGAGAGTAACTGAGCCAGCTCACCTTCAGGATTTTAAGAATGTGCGCTCTAGCCGGTTTGGCTCAGTAGAGAGAGCACACACAGGACGCAGCTCCACTTCAGGGAATTTGGCACGCAGGACACAGCTGCCTGGGATCCCTGACTCACAGCGCATTCACACTAAGAGCCAGCGACCCCAATTGTTGGTGCGTGCACACACAGGGACCCTGATTCTCAACGAGAAACCGCACAAGGCAACAGAGACTTTGACACTCGAGTCTTGGTGCAGACACAGGGAAACTCTGACTCCTGGCACATGCTAAGGATCTCATTTTCGGCACATACCAACAGTGTAGTGCAGACAGGGCCCCTGATTCTAAATGTGCACATGGTACCACACGGAACACTGGGGACACTGATCCTGGGAAAGTCTGGTTCCCACCAACCAAAGGCAGCCACACGTCCTAGTGTCAGAGCACTTCAGTGAAACTAGGGTGGAGCAAAGTCCCCACAGCACACGGCCCAGGTCCACGCAAACGGAAGCTTGAGCTTTCTGGTAATAGCCAGAATGGGGAAACGAAATAACTCACAGAGGAAAGAAAATGTGGAGTCGCCAAGAAAGGAAATTAGTGAAACTGAAGCTTGCAACATGACCGAAAAGGAGTTCAGAGTAATGGTCATGGAATTTATACATCGGATGGATGAGAAAATCAACAACTTTTGCAAGAATCAGGAAGAAATGAAAAGTGATATAGCTACAATCAAAAACACCATGGAAAGTTTCAACAGTAGACTACAAGAAGCAGAGGACCGAATTAGTGAGTTAGAAGATCAGGTACAGAAACAAGCTCAATCTGAACAGCAATTAGAGAAAAAAATTAAAAAGCAGGAGGAAAGCCTAAGGGAGCTTCGGGACAACATGAAACGAAGTAACATGCGTATAATAGGGCTGCCAGAAGGACAAGAAGAGCAGCAGGGATTAGAAAATCTATTCGAAGAAATAATGACAGAAAACTTCCCGGATATGGGAAAGATAAAAGTTACGCAAGTACAGAGAGTCCCAAGCAGGATCAACCCCAAAAGACCCACACCAAGACATGTCATAATTTCAATGGCAAATATAAATGATAAAGAGAGAATCCTAAAGGCGGCAAGAGAGAGACAGAGAGTTACCTACAAAGGAACACCCATCAGATTGTCAAATGATTACTCAACAGAAACACAACAAGCTAGAAGTGAATGGAAGGAGGTATACAAAGTGTTGCAAAGCAAAGGACTGAATCCAAGAATACTATATCCAGCAAGACTATCAATCAAAATTGAAGGGGAAATCAGGAGCTTTGCAGACAAAAAAAGCCTCAGGGAGTTTATCACCACCAAACCAGCAATGCAAGAATTGCTAAAGGGAATACTGTAAAAAGAAGAAATAAACAGGTAAGAAGGAATACAGACACAAAAATAGATATGACTACAAACAAATACCTTTCAGTAATAACTTTAAATGTAAACGGACTAAATGCTCCAATCAAAAGACATCGAGTAGCTGAATGGATAAAAAAACACGACCCATATATATGCTGTCTACAAGAGACCCACCTCAGAACAAGAGACTCACACAGATTGAAAGTGAAGGGATGGAAAAATATCTTTCAGGCAAATGGAAATGAAAAAAAAGCTGGGGTAGCAATACTTATATCTGACAAAATAGACCTCAAAGTAAATGCCATAACAAGAGATAAGGAAGGCCACTTCATAATACTAAAGGGAGAAATCCAACAAGAAGAAATAATTCTGGTAAACATATACGCTCCCAATATAGGAGCACCCAAATACATAAAAAAAACTCCTGGAGGATATCAAGGGAGAGATTAATAGCAATACAATCATAGTAAGAGACTTTAATACCCCACTATCACCACTGGACAAATCCTCTAAACAAAAAATCAGCAAAGAAACAGCAATCCTAAATGACTCACTAGACCAGATGGAATTAATTGACATCTTCAGAACATTTCACCCCAAAGCCACAGAATATACATTCTTCTCAAGTGCACATGGGTCATTTTCAAAGATAGACCATATGCTGGGTCACAGGCAAAGTCTCTTCAAATTCAAGAAGATAGAAATTATATCAAGCATCTTCTCAGATCACAGTGGCATAAAACTGGAAATCAACTACAATAAATACAATCCAAAGAAATCAAACACATGGAGACTAAACAGCATGCTATTAAACAAGGACTGGGTCACCAGAGAGATCAAGGAAGAAATAAAAAACATCATGGCAACAAATGACAATGAAAACACAACAATCCAAAATCTATGGGACACAGAGAAAGCAGTCTTGAGAGGGAAGTTCATAACTCTAAAGCCTATTGCAAAAAAACAAGAAACAATGGTAATAAATTACTTAACCCTACAACTCAAAGAGCTAGAAAAAGAGCAGCAAGAAAAGCCCAGTGTAACCAGAAGGAAGGAAATAACAAAGATCAGAGCGGAGATAAATGATATAGAGACCAAAGAAACAATACATAAGATCAACAAAACCAAGAGCTGGTTCTTTGAAAGGATAAACAAGATTGATGGACCTCTAGCCAGGCTCACCAAGAAGCAAAGAGAGAGGACCCAAATAAACAAAATCAGAAATGAAAGAGGTGAAATAACAACAGACCCCGCTGAGATACAAAGGATTGTTACAAAATACTACGAACAACTCTATTCCAACAAACTGGACAACCTGGAGGAAATGGACATATTCCTAGAAAAATATAACCTTCCAAAAATCAATCAAGAAGAATCTAAACAGCTCAATAGGCCAATAACTATGGACGAAATTGAAGCAGTCATCAAAAAGCTTCCGGCAAACAAAAGCCCGGGGCCTGATGGCTTCACAGGAGAGTTTTACCAAACATTCAAGGAAGAACTAAAACCTATCCTCCTCAGACTATTCCAAAAAATTCAAGTGGAAGGAACACTTCCAAGCTCCTTCTATGAAGCCAGCATCACCCTAATACCAAAACCAGATAAAGACAACACAATGAAAGAGAATTACAGACCAATATCCCTCATGAACATAGATGCCAAAATCCTCAACAAAATTCTAGCAAATCGGCTCCAGCAGTACATCAGAAAGATCATACACCATGACCAAGTAGGATTTATCCCAGGAATGCAAGGATGGTACAATATCCGCAAATCAATAAACGTGATACATCACATAAACAAATTGAAAGATAAAAATCACATAGTCATATCAATTGATGCAGAAAAAGCATTTGACAAAATCCAACACCCTTTCTTGATAAAAACTCTCAACAAGGTGGGAATAGATGGCTCATACCTCAACATAATAAAAGCTATATATGATAAACCCACAGCAAACATCATACTCAATGGACAAAAACTAAAAACATTTCCCCTAAGAACAGGAACAAGACAGGGATGCCCACTCTCACCACTCCTGTTTGACATAGTACTGGAAGTATTAGCCATTGCAATTAGACAAGAAGAAGAAATAAAAGGCATCCAAATTGGAAAAGAACTAGTAAAGCTGTCTTTATTTGCAGACGACATGATATTGTACATAAAAAATCCGAAAGACTCCGTCAAAAAACTAATAGACTTAATAAATGAATTCGGCAATGTAGCAGGATACAAAATTAACGCCAAGAAATCTATGGCCTTTCTATACACCAATAGTGAACTTACAGACAGAGAGACTAAAAAGGCAATCCCATTTACCATCGCACCAAAAAAATTAAGATACCTAGGAATAAACTTAACTAAGGAGGTAAAAGACCTATACACGGAAAACTACAGGACACTGAAAAAAGAGATAGAGGAAGACGTAAACAGATGGAAGAACATACCATGTTCATGGATTGGTAGAATCAACATCATTAAAATGTCCATACTACCCAAAGCAATCTATAGATTCAATGCACTCCCCATTAAAATACCAACGGCATATTTCACAGACCTTGAAAGAACTCTCCAAAAATTCATCTGGAATAAAAAAAGACCCCGAATAGCCACAGCAATCCTGAGAAAGAAGAATAAAGTAGGAGGGATCTCAATATCAGATTTCAAGCTGTATTACAAAGCCACTGTTCTCAAAACAGCCTGGTACTGGCACAAGAACAGACATATAGATCAATGGAACAGAATAGAGAATCCAGATATTGACCCAAACCACTATGCTCAATTAATATTTGACAAAGGAGGCATGAACATACAATGGAATAAAGACAGTCTCTTCAATAAATGGTGTTGGGAAAATTGGGCAGATACATGCAAAAAAATGAAGCTTGATCACCAACTTACGCCATACACAAAAATAAACTCAAAATGGATACAGGACTTAAACATAAGACGGGAAACCATAAAAATACTAGAGCAATCCACAGGCAGCAAAATGTCAGACATATGCCAAAAGAAATTCTTCACTGACACTGCCCCTAGGGCAATGGAAGCTAAAGAGAAAATTAACAAATGGGACTACATAATTATAAAAAGCTTTTTCACAGCAAAATAAACCATCAACAAAACAACAAGAAGGCCCACTGCATGGGAGAACATATTTGCAAATGGCATCACTGATAAAGGTTTAATCTCCAACATCTGCAGGCAGCTTATACAACTTAATAAAAGGAAGATAAATGATCCAATAAAAAAATGGGCAACAGACCTAAATAGAATATTTTCAAAAGAAGACAGAAGGAAGGCCAAGAGACACATGAAAACATGCTCAACGTCACTAATTATCCGAGAGATGCAAATCAAAACAACAATGCGGTACCATCTCACACCTGTCAGAATGGCTATCATCAAGAAATCAACAAACGACAAGTGTTGGCGAGGATGCGGAGAAAAAGGAACCCTCGTGCACTGCTGGTGGGAATGCAGACTGGTGCAGCCACTGTGTAGAACAGTATGGAGTTTCCTCAAAAAACTGAAAATGGAACTCCCATTTGACCCAGTAATCCCACTCCTAGGAATATATCCGAAGAAACTAGAAACACCAGTTAGAAAGGATATATGCACCCCTATGTTCATAGCAACACAATTCACCATAGCTAAGATTTGGAAACAGCCTAGGTGCCCGTCAGCAGATGACTGGATCAGAAAACTGTGGTACATCTACACAATGGAATACTATGCTGCCATAAAAAAGAAGGAATTCTCATCATTTGCAGCAACCTGGGAGGAATTGGAGAACATTATGTTAAGTGAAATAAGTCAGTCAATGAAAGAAAAATACCACATGATCTCACTCATTTATGGATAATAAAGAACATTATAAACTTGAACAAAAAGATAGATACAGAGACAGTAAACCATCAAACAGACTGTCAAGTTACAAGGGGAAGGTTAGGGACAGGTGGGGGAGATAAGAGATCAATCAAAGGATTTGTATGCATGCATATAAGCATAACCAATGGATGCAAAACTCTGGGGGGTGAGGGCATATATGGGAGTGGGGTGTGTGGGGGGGGGCAATGGTAAGATATGTACACATATAATACCTTAATAAAAAATTGAAAAAAAAAGAAAGAAAAATGTATAGACATGTAAAGTTTGTTGTTATTTAACAGCCTCTATAAATTTGAAAGAGACCTAACATGTGTACTCCCAAGTCTAATTTAAGTATTGACAGTGCCTTTAATTCTTCCTCTTAAGCTATGTTTTTTTTGGACACTTCATCATCTTCATCTTCATCAAGATTTGGTCAGATGCCATTAGGGATAGTTTGAAGTTGAGAGAGAGGGCACAAAGATGAAGGATAACATTGCTCTTTCACAAAGACTTAGAAAATAGGGCCACTCCATTGAGAACCTCAAAGAGGTTTCACATCCTCTACCACCCTCACAAAACCAGCTTTCCCATGAACTGAAATACTAGGAAATAGTTAAATAGTCTGGTCATTAACGTACATTCCATTATTTTCTCCCTGAACATTTAAAAATGCCTTCATTTGCACAGAGGTCTACACTGGTTTAGCTCTGTGTGAAATACAATAGAAAAAAGTAATTTATTTTTATGTTAGTTATACCTAAACCAAAATTTGTGGTCACTACTACAGCTAAGTCCAATAATGGCCTAAAATCAGTTTCTGGTTAAAGGTGATTCGTAAACTAGCCATAAAAGTAGGAAATGTCATCCTTGTGCCACAGTTGATGGCATGACACCAAAACAGTCCTGCCCTCTAGAAATGTGTCCTCTGCACCCACCAGTGGTTATAATGAGTATCAATTTTCCTGCCCAACCTCTCTTCTACAAGATTCTTTGTGCCACAGATGTGCCCCACATTTTTGTGCAGTCTTTCATCAAAGCACCATCCAAAACCCACAGAAAGTCACCTACCCACAGTCCCTGACAGAGGCACGGAGTTAGTCTCTCTGATGTATTCTCATTGCTCTTGCCTATGCTCAGCAGGACAGCATGGTCCTCAGAAAACAGAATAGCATCTAATTTGCCATTATATACCTTTTCCTCAGATGAGAGATTCCTAAACTAGGTAGACCACACCCTTATATTATAAATCATGGCATTTAATGTAGGTTTTGAAGGTTTTCCTACCATAATGACATAATGATATTTTATCATGCACTTAACCTTTACTATTTCTGGTGCCAGTTTCTTATGGCTATTACCCATATTTCAAATATGGACATCTGTATCTTTCAGAAACTTTCAAATGACAAGTTTACACCCCCACCAAGACCAAGCCTGTTCAGGTTGAAGTGCCCATGGTGTTGACCTGCTGCTGCCAAGCTTACTTTTTCATACATTGCTTTTATTATAGATGTAAGGCTGAGCTCATGATTATTATTATTTTATCTTGCCTATAACCATGAATTCAAAAAATATGATTCTAATAAAGGAATCTGCCTTTTAAGCTGATCATTAAAAGAAATGCTTGGTATCTTCAATAATATCCCAATTAGCTTCATTTGAGCATACAATTTTAAAAGCCCAGACCGATCAACAAAATGTTATTACTGACATAAAATTGAAAAATAGGTATAATACAATAAAAAATTTCTATGATTAAAAAAACAATAGGTTTCAATGATAGATTAGCTAGCAATGTTGAGCAAAAAATGAAGGTCGTTATCTGGCAAATTTAAGGGAAAAAAAGCCTGAGCTCATCTAAGTAACCTAAATATTGAGAACACACTATAAAAGAATTCTACTTCCACTATTTTTTTCTTTAATCCTGGGTATTTTCTTTAAAAACCTAGTTTAAAGACAGCTCTTCCAACTAATACTTAATGTGTTGTTCTGTTAGTGCTCAATACACTTCAAATAATAATAGGTAACGAAGCACTGGCTGTATATGGTTCTTCAAAAATTAATACATCAGATAATTAGGTATCCAAAAGCTACCTCAGCTATTATGATTTATTATTATTATTATTATTATTATTACTAATATAAAATTCCATTAAAATTCCATGGCATACTTGGTCTTGTGCTGAATTGAGAAGGAACAAAGAATCCATCCAAAATAGTGAAATAATAGGTTGGTCTTGGGCACTGCAAGAAAAAGTGTAATTGATACAACTCCTTTCAAAAACTATTTGGCAGCATCTACTAATCTGAATTTATGTAGTGACCCAGTAATTCCACTCCTAGGTATAGTTCTGACAGAAATATTTACATATATTCACCAAAAGATAAGAGTGTTCAAAAATGTTCATAGCATTCAAAATAATCCCCCCAAAGGTTAGAAATCCAGACATGGCTTAGCTGGGTGCTCTGGCTCAAAATTTCTCACAAGGCTGAGATTAAGGTTAGCCAGGGTCATGGTCTCATCTGAAGGCTCAAGAGAGACATTGCTTTGCAGTTTATTCATGGGCTCCTTACAGATTGATGAACTGAGGGCCTCTGTTCCTTTCTGGCTGTTGACTGGAGGCCTCTCTCCATTCCTTGTCATATTGGCCTTCCCATAGGGCCACTCACACTACTTGACACCTGACATCCATCACAGTGAGAAAGCAAGAAAGCAAAATAGGGCAAGCAAGACAGAAGCCAAAATCATTTTATAACCTAAACTCAGAATGAAACCTATAATTTTTGTCATATTCTGTTAAAAGTGCATCACTGGGTCCAGCCCACAGTCAAGGGGAGAGGATTACACAGGGCATAAACATTAGGAGGTAGAGATCATTGTGGGTGATCTTAATTATACCTCAATTTATGGAAAAAAAATATCCTTAGAATTGCCAAGATGAAGTCACAGGATCTTGCTACACAGATATTTTATTTCATAGATCTTCATGGCCTGAGGATCTATCCTTCAATATCTATTGAGTTCTAATTAGTTTTCTTGGAGGTTCTTCCTCCTTAACAGAAGTCATCAAGCTTTAAGGTTCACTCTTGACAGACCACCATCTGACTGGACCCAAATAAGCTTCTTTAACCAGCTAGTCTACTTTTCTAGCTAAGAAGGCAATATCTGGATGCTAGGGAGGGATGAGTTACTGTTTTCACTACAGCATCACATTTTAGACAGAACCTAGAAAAGAACTTGGAAAATCAATGTTCTTCACCATTAATATTTGGGTCCCTTCAACTGGAACTCACCTTATTGTATATGAAAACCAGTAAATACAACAGAAATTATATGTCAGACCATATGTTAACATGTGGAAAAATAATAACATTTAAGTTTAAAGTTGATTATTGCTGGGGCTGACCAGCAGCCCCTGAACGACGGATGAACAGATTACTCCTACACAGTTTCACTGTGGGGGAGAGAGCTAAGGGATGGCCCGGCTGAAGAAGCCAGGCAGCCTCGATTGCCTGCCTTGTTAGGTTTTTATTGGAATTTTTATCTTTAGATACATTCAGCAGGGTGAGTAATCTTGGGAGGACACGTGTTTACATTATCCTCTATGCAAGAGCATCCAGGGATTAAGCATAAGGATTCCAGTAAATATCCAAGGGTCTGCACATGCACAGACTTTTTTGGAAAGGTCAAGGAATAATTAGGGGCGTTGCCTTCGACACTCTTCTAAGACTCCCCTAAATTGGAATTCCGATAAACAGGGCAGGCAGCCTTCCACACACTTCCCTTTTCTCAGAATGTCCTCCTCACAAGCTTTCCAACCAAGTCTCATGCTTCCCCACAGATTATCTCTTTCCATCTCTGTTGTGCCTTGGCATGACTTCCCTGACAATTTCTGCCAAATGTTGAAAGAAGTTGTAGTTATCTGACTGACCCATCACGATGATTTCCTTTGCCAAAAATGACTAACAGTCCCAAGTGACTAAAATAGATTCCATTTAGGCAAGCATCCACTTTTCAACTCAGAAGAGAAACTCTGTGGTTCTGGTGCATGCATCACTGTGTACCTGGTACAGAGTAGCCTGTCAATAAGCATTTGGTGGATGAATGAATGAACAGAATGGAATAAGGATGGAGTGTTACTCTCCCTGGACATCATCGTTCAGGCTGCCCCTTGTCATTTTGGTCACTGCCATTCAGGCATTTTCCATATCACTAAAATCTCAGAGTCCTTTGTCCCCAGGCAGTTTGTTTTCTCTTTACCATTCCGCCTTCCAGAATTGACCTCAGCATCAAAGCCAAAATAATATCAAAAGAACATGGGTCAAGATGAGATGAGAATCAGAACTTCGCTGTTGAGCACAGCTTATATGAACATAGTCCACTGTCTACCTGCTCCTCCCTGGAAATGAAATATTTGGAATCATTCTAATCTGAATTACCCCAACCAAGTTTTCCCAGAAACATAGCTCCCATTTTCTCAAGCACCCTCAAAACAATAATCAGAATCCAAAATTGCCCTTTTCCCTCCTCATGCTACTGCCAAAGTGATTTTAAACAATTCTGCAGAAAACGTCAGTCACTATAAGCTCCTTCTGTTGCTAAGATTGGAGTTCAGGATGAGGGTGGTTTTAGGAAATCTAGAGATGAAGCGAATAGAAGAAATAAGTTGAGCTTTCATTTTATATCTCAAAACTAGGCACCATGTACTGACCTTCCAACAAATATTTCTCACCAGAAACCAAGCAACTATTCAAGGCAGTGAGCGCCAAATTGAAGATGTCCAAGTGGCCTTGGCACTCAACCCATTCATTGGGAATGGTTTGATGAGGATTGCTAAACTAGGCAAAACAATGATAACATGATTCCCAAAGACACTTCCAATTCCAAGAATCTATTATTACAAGATTCTGTATTTGATATAATATAGCACCCAATATTTCCCCACCAACACTGAGAGCTGAAATACTCGCTGTGTCATTCATAGATTGTGTTTGTAGTGTATGTAAATAAGAATTTTATTACCATACCCTTAACCCATAACTTAAGCCTCATCGGTATGCCTTTCTAGCCAACTGTTTTTATCAGATAAAGACAATATTTCCTTTGAGTGCCAAATGTGAAAGACTTACCAATTTATTCGTTGGATTCCAGGCTTTTTCCACAATACCTGAGTCCCAATTTTTAATGACAATTCCATCCCTATTAACAACTCATGCAAGGAAAACAATGGCCTGGAAGCAATGAGATGGTAAAGTCTACGTAACTAATAACCCTGGCTGCAAAAATGACATAATTATATTGGCAGGTTGGAAGATTTAAAGTTTCAAGAAACACAGCCTACATATTAGAGGCATGCATTCATTGGAAAATACATGGCACCCTGTGTTGCATAGACTTATTCCTAGTTAACCACCACCCAGAATATGGATAAGCTTTCAGATAGCTAGGATGAGAAGACAGGTCTGAGGGAAAATGCTGTCAGGAGCAATTCAGCTGAAGCCCATGTGATGAGATGAAGGCTTATCCTCCATCAAAGTTAGCTGGGAGAGGGACTCCTCCTTTAGCATAGGAAGTGTTAGGGACCCCCGGGTAGAAAGGGTAAGCCAAAGTGGTAGGCCAAAGTGAATATAATGAAGGACCTAGGCCCAACGGGGTCACTATAAAATAGGAAGCCAGGGCATTCGAGGTAGCAAATTGTCCCCTACTTTATCCATTCACATCCAATTAATATTACCCCACCTTCTCCCCGACACCTCCTCTTCAGAATTTACCTATTTTCTGCTACTTTGGCCTTGGTCCTTAGGAACCATATTTCTCTTACTTTATCCACCAGGGGGTGGTAAAAAGTCTTCTGTGCAGCAGAGCTGAGCCAGCTGTTACTCTGAAGGTTCAATCCCCACAGTCTATATAACTCTACTGAAGGTCATAGGAAATGGGATTGTGTGTTTTATAAAGAATAAGGCATTATGCTATATAATTATTAGTTTCTGTGTCCTTCATCTTAACAGGGGGGAAGAAACAACAGTTCTGGGCAGAAAGATTGATGTTCAAACTCCATTCTTGTGTCTGTCCTTTCATCTTCCCTGAAGTAATTTTCTGGGAAAGAAAAAGCCTATAATTCCAGATATACAGATGTCTCATTTAGAATTAAATATAGATGTCTATTATTTCCAAATTCTTGGGGCTTTAAAGTATGAGAACTATGCTCATGGGAAAATATGAATTAAAAGAAATGATACTATGAAAAAAAGAAAATTCCTTGTCTCAAAAGACTAGTGCTGACACCATATCCCCACATGTAAATGCATTGGCACTGAGTCCTAAGAAAGGGTGGCAGGGCCTTCACAGACTGGAAACTGACACACCATGACTCAGGGCTGCCTCTTCTCATAGACTTCATCTCAGACTCACAATAGCTCTCCCCTCACTTCTCCTGGCCCTTAGGGAAGGTTCTCAGCATTTTTACCTCCCCTACACACCCTCGCTCTATTTGGCTCATTTGCGTATGCATATGAAAAAAATTAGATTGTGGAATTCTAGGAAAGTATAATAAAGATGCAGGACCTCACTGTGACTAATTCTTAAATGGATCCACATTAAAATGTGGGCAGTGCTGAGCACTGTCAACCAGAGAGCTCAATAAAAGGATTCTAGATTTATATATTAAGGAAGCTTAATAGCCTTTGTCTCTATGCAGTCACTCTTAGCAGGACCTAATTTCATTGACTTTTATGATAATTTCTCTTTAACTCTGTTACATTTAATTGCTTCTTATATATAAAGAGAAAAGAAAGATATGAAAAAGATTAGTGAAACACTATTTAAAAGTTAAATGATAAAGGTATGTTTTTTTATAATCGCAAATGGTCTAATCTGCTCTATAAACCAACAGTGATTATTTCATTCCATGTTAGTTGTTGGAAGGCAGTGTCATTTTAGTCTTAAAAGGCTAATTCATTATCTACTCTTTGGTAAGTATTTATTTCAAGGAGGTAGCCTCTAGATATTAAGGCTTACAAGTGCAAAGTTATAATTTGTGATTTACAAAATAAATTACCTTTCTTATTGAATCACCTGATCCAGACTTAATCAACCATTTTTAAAGCCATCCCAGTAAGATTAGCTGATTCATATGATTTATCTAACATCTGTGTTCTCCACATCAGCTATGTAATGCTTTACATGTAGTACATTCCAAATTAAAGAGGAATTTGACTGTATCTTCATTTATTATTAATCCTCATGGAAAACAGCCTCCTCTTTGACAACAAACTAAAAACATACCTTTTTACCTCTTATTATTTTTCTGTATTCCTCTCAAGAGAGTGAAAACTATTTTAGGTCAGCTTCTCATGGTATCACAAAATGACCAGGCCCAGGAAATAGAAGGCAAATATTTGAAAGCACTCCAAGGTTTCAGTAATGTGTGCAGACCCCACTGTAGCCCGGTCCAGGCAGATTAACCAAGGAGCTAACAAAGGCTACAGGACCACCTACTTGCACAGAGCCCTTCCAAAATTCCTAAGACCTGGGGAGGTGGGGAGGAGGGGATCTTGGCATTGTTTTCACATTGTCACAGGTATTCATAAAATTTTCAAAATAAAGTTATCTTACTTTTTTAAATCTTTGTTGTTGAAAGTATTTTTTCCCATTGACCCCTTCCAGCCCTCCCCACCCCTAACTCCGGGCCTTCATCACACTATTGTCTGTGTCCATGGGTTATGCATATATGCATACAAGTTATTTGGTTGATCTCTTCCCACCCAACCACTCACCCCCACCTTCCATCTGAGATTCCACAGTCTGTTCCATGCTTCCATGTTTCTGGATCTATTTTGTTCATCAGTTTATTCTGTTTATTAAATTCCACATATAAATGGATCATGTGATACTTGTCTTTCTCTGACTGGCTTATTTCACTTAGCATAATACTTTCCAAGTCCTTCATGCTATCTCAAAGGGTAAGAGATCCTTTTTTATTGCTGCATAGTATTCCGTGATGTAAATGTACCACAGCTTTTTTGTCTACTCATCTACTGATAAGCACTTGTGCTGTTTCCAGATCTTAGCTATTGTAAATTGTGCTGCTATAAACGTAGGGGTGCATACATTCTTTCTGATTGGTGTTTTGGGTTTCTTAGGATATATTCCTAGAAATGGGATCACTGAGTCAAATGGCAATTCCATAGTTAATTTTTTGAGGGAACTCCATACTGTTTTCAATAATGGTTGCACCAGTCTGCATTCCTACCAGCACTGTACCAAGGATCCCTTTTCTCTACATCTTTGCAAGCACTTGTCATTTGTTGATTTGCTGATGGTAACCATTCTGACAGGTGTAAGGTGATACCTCACTGTTCTTTTAACTTGCATCTCTCTGACGATCAGTGACTGCATTTTTTCATATGCCTCTTGGCCATTTGTACGTCCACTTTGGAGAATTGTATATTAGGTCCTTTGTTCATTTTTCAAAATTGGATTGTTTGTCTCCCTTTTGTTAAGTTGGGTGAGTTCCTTATATATTTTGGATATTAACCCTTTATCAGATGTATCATTGCCAAATATGTTCTCCCATACAATGGGCTGCCTTTTCATTTCGTTGATGGTTTCTTTTGTATATTTAGTATATGTATAGTAATCTTGCTTTCAGATCCTTGCTTTTGATTACTTTGAGTACTTCATGCCATTCCCTCTGGCCTGTAGAGCTTCTGATGAGAAATCAGGTGTCAGCCTTATGGGAACTCCTTTGTAGGTAGCAGTTTGCTTTTCTCTTGCTGCCTTTAAGGTTCTCTCTTTGTCTTTAATTTTTGGCATTTTAATTATGATGTGCCTGGGTGTGGGCCTGTTTGGGTTCTTCTTGCTTCAGACTCTCTGTGCCTCCTGAAGTTATTGACTTTTTCCTCCACCAGATTAAGAATGTTTTCTGACATTACTTCTTCAAATAGGTTCTCTATCCCCTGCTCACTTTCTTCATCTTCTCTTACTCCTATGATGCAAGTATTGTTATGTTTCATGTTGTCCCACAGCTCCCTTAAGTTATCCTCCAGTTTTTTCATTGTTTTTTCTTTTTGGTTCTCTGATTGAGTGATTTTTTTCTACCATGTCTTCTAATTCACTGATCCAATCCTCAGCTTCCCCTAATCTGCTGTGTATTCCTTCTAATGTGTTCATTATTAGTGCTACGTCATTCTTCATTTCTGACTGGTCTTTTATCATAGTTTCTATAGCTTTTCTCATGTTGTTGAGCATCCTTATGATCATTATTCTAAACTCTATATCTAATAAACTTATCTCCATTTCATTTACCTCTTAATCTGGAGAATTATTTTGTTCTTTCATTTGGGGCTAGTTTTTGTCTCTCCATTTTGGCTGCCTGTTTGGGTTTGTTTCTATATATTAGGTAGATATGCTACAATTCCCTGTCTCTAGTGCAGGACAATGTCAGACACAGTTTGTCCTCAGCCCTGGGTACCCTGTTTAGAGCTATCAGCAATCCAAAGCTTGGCTCCCTCTGTTGGGGCTGGGTGCTTTTGGAAAGGACCAAGATGTGTACCGAGGTCTGCTTTTCCTAGCTCCAGGTCTAGAAGCAGATCAGGCAAAGACTCAAAGCCTCCAGAATCTGCCTCTGCTTGCAGTCTGGTAGTTATTCAGTCCTAATTAGCCTCTGGCTATTGACCACAGCAAGGTTTAGATTCTACTGGGTGGGGAAAGAAGTTTTCCAACAGGGTGGGACAATTGCTTTCCTTCCAAGCAAAAGCTGCCTGGATGGTAAAGGTCTTCCTGAGAATGATGTCCTTTGCAGTATGAGGGAATGACTCCGCACAGGGAACCAGGGTGGGTGCCTTCTGAAATCTAACCAGAGTCCCCAACCCTGGATTCTCCTCACACAGTCCACTCTGCCCTCCCTCTGTCAGAGCCCAAGGTGAGTGGCTGCACCAAAATTTTGTGCATTAGCCTTTTAAGTGGATACCTGCATTTCCAGCTGTCTCTCCCTGGCAGACAGCAACTCCATTGCTTTTCACAGCCTTTCTTAGTTGTGATGCTCTAGGCTGAGGAGCCCAGCTTGAGGTTTAATCCTCAGAGTTCTCAGTGGGAACCCCCACAGTTGAGATATCCCTCTGGAACTTTAGCTGCTTGGTAATCCCTTTTGCATCTCTGCACTTCCTACCTGTCTCTATGTGGTCCCACCTTTCCATCCTTTGTTATCAGGGTTCTCTCCAGCTAGTCTTCAGCTGATTATTCAGGATGTGTTTTCTTTATTTTAGTAGTAATTCCAGTTTGGTCCTGGGAGAGTGTCAGTGTAGCTTCTACTTACTCTGTCACCAATTTGGAACTCTCAAAAGGAAATTATTTTAACTAATCATTAAATTAGCAGGTTTTTTTCTGTCACACTTTCCTTTGTGTCAGGTGACATTAGGCTTTCCACCGGCATTTTGAGGACCCAGATTAAAAAGAATGGATTAAGAATAGATCCACTTTGTATTTAGTTCCATACACTCATGTGGTCCTGTCTGTAGTGAAGTTATTGATAGTTGTCTCAATGTAATAATAACTTTCAGGAACCATCTCTTATTCACAAAGGTGGAGTGAACTCTACTTTGGTACAAATGTGACCAAGGTGCTCCTCAGAAGTATGTGGGAGAAATGAGATTTAAAATATAGAGAGCTAGAAGCTAGTCTGTGTAACCTTGTAAACTATGGATTCAATTATTATTGATGCCAAGTCAAAATGAAAGAGCTCTTCTGTCAGCTATATGCTAAAAAATACAGCATGTATAATTCTAAACACAATATATGTCTGACTTTTTATGTGAGTAATGTAAAATAGAATTGTGAAAATTCTTAACTCTATAGCACACAAGCAATTACATCAACATCTGTACTCACGTGTTTTGTACCTCCAAATAGCAGATCACATGTAAACTACTAAGATCATTTTTCAGAGCTCTCATAAGACTAAGAGATAGCTGAAAACCAACAGCCCTCAGTAGAGATCTCAGAAAGACAGTGCCTTAGAAATAGGCTAATCTAGTCCTGTAGTAAAGGCTACTCTTGACTTCACCTAACATAACTTAAAAACTAGGCTTAAAAGGTTAGAGTTGATGCTCAAGGAAATTAACTGCATGTAATAACAAATATTAATACTTTATTGATTTAGTCAACAAAATACAGAAACTCAAAAAACAGTTCTATAAAAATGTAGCAGCCATAATACAATTAAAATGTACCAGACATCCAAGGAAACAGTAAAATGGTAGTACTCATAACCAGGAGAAAAATAAGTCAATATAAACAAACCCAGAAATGACAGAAATGATTGTAATAGTCAATAAAGTAATAACCACAACTCCATTATAACACTTAATATATATATATATATATATATATATATATATATATATATATATATATATGACAGGATTTCTAGAAAAGTATACACATAATGAAAGAAAAAAATAGAAATCTTAATAGAGAATTGGAAAATATTTTAGAATAACTACATGGAAATTCTAGAATTAAAAATTCTTTAATTACAAAGAAATAAAGTTAACTGGGTTTTTTTGACAGTAGGTTAAACAATTGAAGACAGGGCAATAAAAACTATTCAGAAAATAGTACACAAAGGGGGAAAAAAAACTAAAAATTGAATAGAGCCTCAGTGACATATGGAACAATGTCAAATGATCTCAAACATATATAATTTGAGTACTAGAAAAAGAGCCAGAGTGGGGAGGAGAGAGAAAACAGAAAACGCATATCCTATCTAATAAAAGAGTAATATGCAAATTAGCCATCACTCCACTACACCCACAAGCCACGCCCACTAGCCAATCAGGAGCAAGTATGCAAATCAACCTCACCAAGATGGCTGCGGCCACGGAGTGAGCAGGAGGCTTGGGTTTCCCTGGCAATGGAGGAAGCCAAGCTTTCTGCACACCCTGGCCGGCCCAGTCCTCCACTCAAGGCTACAAAGTTTCAATTATAGAAGATAAATAAATCTCAGATCCCAGGGGCTCTGCTTGGGTCACCAGGGGGCATGGCCAGCCTGCAAACCACCACAGGCCCCTCGCCCAGACCATCCCACTCCCCAAGGGAACCCCCACCCTGATCCGGGACACCCTTCAGGGCAAACCAGCTGGTCCCCACCAATGCACCAGGCCTCTATCCTATCTAATAAAAGAGTAATATGCAAATTGACCATCACTCCAACACACGAGATGGCTGCTCCCACATGGTCAAAGATGGCTGCCCCCATGTGGACACAAGATGGCTGCCACAAGATGACCAGCAGGGGAGGGCAGTTGCGAGGGACCAGGCCTGCAAGTGAGGGCACTTGTGGGTGATCAGGCCAGCAGGGGAGGGCAATTGGGAGGGACCAGACCTGCAAGGGAGGGCAGTTGCGGGCAATCAAGCCTGCAGGGGAGAGCAGTTAGGGGTGACCAGGCCAGCAGAGGAGGGAAGTTGGGGGCGACCGGGCCTGCAGGGAAGGACAGTTGGGGGGCACCCAGGCCTGCAGGGGAGCACTTGGGGGGCAGACCAGGCCTGCAGGGGAGGGCAATTAGGGGCAATCAGGCTGGCAGGGGAGCAGTTAGGCATCAATCAGGCTTTCAGGGGATTGGTTAGGGGGTGATCAGGATGGCAGGCAGAAGTGGTTAGGGGCAATCAGGAAGGCAGGCAGGCAAGCAATTGGGAGCCAGCAGTCCTGGGTTGTGAGAGGGATGTCCGACTGCCCGTTTAGGCCCGATCCCAGTAGGATCGGGCCTAAACGGGCAGTCGGACATCCCTTGAGGGGTCCCAGATTGGAGAGGGTGCAGGCTGGGCTGAGGGACACACACCCTTGTGCACGAATTTCGTGTACCAGGCCTCTCGTGAATTAATAATTTGATTTTTTAAAATGAGTTCCTGTGGGCTTCCAAGCTGCTCAACAAATCTCAAGCAGTATAAACCAAGACATTCACATGGAAGCACACTGCAGTCATCTATCAGATAACAGTGATGAAGAGGAAAAAAAATGTTAAAAGCAGCCAATGAGAAAAAACACATTATATACAAAAGTGGCTTAAAAAAAAACTTAGCAAAGCAGCAATGAAAAGAACTTTCTGGAACCTGATAAAATTCACATTTAACCTAATCCTTTATGGTGAAAGACTGAACTTTCCCCTTTTATGATTGGGAAAAATGTACGTATATTCTCTCCTACTACTTCCAATCAACAATAGAAATGGAGGTCCTATTCAGGATAAAAAAAAAAAGTAATAATAAAGCAGACATAAGAATTAATAAAAATGTCTTTATTTACAGATGACATTATTTCTACCTACAAAATCCCAGAAAAGCCAGACAGATTATACAATGCCATTTAAATGAAATAAAAGAATAAGCAAAGCTAATCTATACTGATAAAAATCATAAAAAGTATTGCATTTTGTGGGTACAGAAGTGGGCCAGGATGGACTTTGAAGGGACTTGAAAGATTTTCTGAGATGATGAACTATTCTGCATCTTGATAGGGGTGGGTATTACTCAGGCATATGGTTCTTTCTCTAACCTCAGGTAATTTGTTTATAGGCATACATAAACCAATTATCTGCTGAACACTGAAGAACAAGATTCTTGAGTAGAACAAAGCTTCACAAATGACTTAAATATTTTTTGGGCTAACCTATATAAAATAAACAATAAGACAAAAAGTGTATGTTTGTATATGTTATGCAATTTGGAAGGATAGAATGAAAAGCATTATACAATATTCAATAAGAATAGCAGGTCTAATACCAACCCAGTATTTTCTTCTGATCCAAATGTAAGGGGATAAAAAAGAATCTAGGATTAAAATCAAGTTTCATCTCCTAGCAGGCTCTGATCATGCACCAGATGAGAATATTTACAATATACCCACTGGTATCTAGTTTCAGACCACATCAGAAAATGACCTGATTAGCTCCACAAGTGGCATACCCAAAGGCAGGTCTCAGCAGACACCAGAACCATCTGGGGCAAATTTTGCTTCCTGGGTTAAACCCCCACATGACATCTCTATACAGTGTGGTTGAGGTCAATCTTCACAGTCAACCAGCCTGAAGATCAACCCCACACACAGATGAGCCAACAGCAATCAAGATTCAACTACAATAGGAGGGCTTACATAACCCATACAAGGGACAATCTTGGAGCACCCAGCTCAAGTGATAAAATGAATTATACCACTGAGCCCCAAAGGACACCTATGATATAAGGCCACCCAACCATGGCTAGGAGACATAGTAGATGTACCTAATACACAGAAACAAGTATAGAGAGGCAGCCAAAATGGGGAGACAAAGAAACATGTCCCAAATGAAAAAATAGGTGGGGGAGGAATCTTCTGAAAAAGAACTAAATGAAATAGAGACAAGCAATCTACCAGATACAGAGTTTAAAACAATGGCTATAAGGATGTTCAAAGAACATAGGGGAATAATTGGTAAACTCAGTAAGAACTTCAACAGAGATAGTAAGCATAAGAAATTACATAGAAACTATGAAAAAGAACCAGTCAGAAATGTAGAATACAACATCTGAAATAAAAAATATGTCAGAAGGAATCAATAGAATATTAGATGAAGCAGAGGATCAAATAAGTGCTTTGGAAGACAAGGTATCAGAAAGCATCCAATCAGAGAAGAAAGGGGGATTTTTAAAAATGAGGATACTTTAAGACCTCTGGGACAACATTTGCATCATGGAGTAGCAGGGGGAAAAAGAGAGAGAACAAGGGATTGAGAGCCTATTTGAAGAAATAATGACTGAAAACCTTCCTGACGTGGTGAAGAAAAATGACACAGAGTCCAGGAAGCAGAGAGCCCCAAACAAGGTGAACCCAAAGAGACCCACACCGAGACATATCATAATTAAAATGGCAAAGATTAAAGACAAAGAGAGAATCTAAAAGCAGCAAGAGAATGAAAGTTACCTACAAGGAAACTCCCAAAAGACTTTCAGCTCATTTCTCAACAAAAAACATTTCATGCCAGAAGGGATTGACCTGATATATTCAAAGTTATAAAAGGCAAGGACCTACAACCAACACTACTCTACTCAGCAAGACTATCATTTAGAAACTGAAGGAGAAAAGAGCTTCCCAGGAAAAAAAAAAGCTTAAAGAGTTCATCACCAGTAAACTGGTATTACAAGTAATGTTAAAGGGTCTTCTTTAAGAAAGAGAAATTTTAAAAGAGGAATATAAATATAAATAATAAAATTGCAATAAATACATACTTATCAATAATCACTTTACTAGTAAGTGTAAATGAATTAAATCTTCCAATTATAAGACATAGGAAGACGAATGGGTAAGAAAATAAGACCTATGTGTATTTGCTGTCTATAAAAAACCCACTTCAGATCAAAAGATTCACATAGACTGAAAGTAAAGAGATGGAAAAGGATATTTCATGAAAATGGAAACAAACAAAAAAACTGGGGAAGCAGCACATCAGACAAAATAGACTTTAAAAGAAAGGCTATAATAAGAGACAAAGAAAGAAATTACATAATAAAATGAAAGAGAAGTAACAACAGACACCACAGAAATACAAAGGATTATAAGAAAATACTACAGATAATTATATGTCAACAAACTAAGCAATCTGGAAGAAATCAATAAAATTCTTAGAAACATACAATCTTAAAAAACCAAACCAAGAAGAAACAGAAAATCTGAACAGACCAATTACAACCAACAAAATCAAGGCAGCAATGAAAAAAACTCCTAACAAACAAAAGTTCTGATCCAGATGGCTTCACAGGGGAATTTTACCAAACATTAAAAGAACTAACACCCGTCCTTCTCAAATTATTCCAAAAAATTCAAGAAGAGGCAAGACTCTCAAGGCTATTTTTTGAGGCCAGCATGATCCTGATTCCAAAACCAAATAAAAACATCACAAAGAAAGAAAATTATAGTCCAATATCCCTGATGATCATGGATGCAAAAATCCTCAACAAAATATTAGCTAAACAAATTTAGCAATACCTTTAAAAAAATCACACACCATGATCAAGTGAGATTTATTTCCTGGGATGCAAGGATGGTTCAATATGTACACATCAATTAATATGATACACTACATAAACAAAATGAAGGATAAAAATTATATGATCATATCAGTAGATCTAGAAAAAGTATTTGACAAAATCCAGCACCCATCCTTCATAATAAAAAGGCAATATGCAAATAACCATCACTCCGCTACGCCCACGATTGGGCGGTGGGAGGCTGGGGGGCGGGACTCGGGGTGGCATATCCAGCCATTGAGAGGCATGGGACTCCCACCCCCCCCCTCTCAACGGCTGGATTGGCGGCCGCTGAGGGGGGCTGCCTCGGACACCCTGGACACCCAGCTCTGCTGCCATCGGAGGCGGGGAGCCAGTTGTCCGCACCCGGACCCCCTGCCCAGCTCCGCTGCCATCGGAGGCGGGGAGCCGGTTGTCCGCACCTGGATCCCCTGCCCAGCTCCGCTGCCATCGGAGGCGGGGAGCCGGTTGTCCGCACCCGGATCCCCTGCCATGCTCCCCTTCATCAGCGCCTCAAGCCCCAGCAGCAGCGGCAGCGGCTGGGGATGAGCTGGTGATCCCAAAAGCCTGGCAGCTCAGTGGCGGCGGCGGAGGCAGCATTGGGCCTGGGGACTGGCGAACAGGCAGAAGATGGCCCTGATCGCAGGAGGCTAGGCCTAGGGACCCTACCCGCACGATTGAATCGTGCGCTGGGCCTCTAGTTTATGATAAAAACTTACAGCACAGTGGGAACAGAAGGAACATACTTTAACATAATAAAGTCCATATATATCAAACCCACAGCTAACATTATACTCAACAGGGAAAAACTAAAAGTGTTTCCCTTAAGATCAGGAACAAGACAGGGTGTCCACTCTCACCACTCTTAATCAACACAGTACTGGAAGTTCTAGTTATAGCACTCAGACATGAAGAAAAAATAAAAGACATCCAAATTGGAAAAGAAAAAGTAAAACTGTCATTATTTTCAGATGGCATGATACAATATAGAGAGAAACCTAAAAATTTCACACAAGAAAACTACTAGATCTGATCAACAAACAATAAATTAGCAGAATACAAAATAAATATTAAAAAATCAGTTGCATTTTTATACACCAATAATGAACTATCAGAAAGAGAAACTAAGAAAACAATCCCATTTACATAAAATGAAAGAGAATGCATTAAAAACTACCTAGGAATAAATCTAACCAAGGAGGTAAAGGCTTATACTTGAAAAATTATAAGACATTGAAGAAGATACAAATAATTGAAAGGATATACAGTGTTCATAGATAAAAAGAATTAACATTACTAAGATGTCCATACTACCCAAAGTAATCTATAGATTCAACACAATTTTTATCAAAATGCCAATGGTATATTTTACAGAATTAGAACAAATAATGTAAAATTTTATATGAAATCACAAAAGATGCCAAATAACCACAGCAATCTTGAGAAAGAACAAAGTTGAAGGTATCACACTACCTGATATTAAACTATACCACAAAGCTATAGTAATCAAGACGGTACTGGCATAAAAACAGACACATAGATCAATGGAACAGAATAGAGAGTCCAGAATAAAGTAATACCTGTATGACAAAGGAGACAAGAACATACAATGTGGTAAAAAGAGTCTATTCAATAAATGATGCTGGGAAAATTTGACAGATACATGCAAAAATATGAAACTAGACCACCTTCTCACACCATATACAAAAATAAACTCAAAATGCATTAAAGACTTAAATAGAAGACCTGAATCCATAAAATCCCAGAAGAAAACATAGGCAGTAAAACTCTCTGACATTGCTGTTAGCAATATCTTTTCTGATATACCTTTGCAGGCAAAGGAAACTAAAGAAAAAAACAAATGGGACTAAATACATCAAACTGGAAAGATTTTGTGCAGCAAGGGAAACCATCAACAAAACTCAAAAACAACCTACTGAATGGGAAAAGAAATTTGCCAAAGATACTTTGATGAGGGCTTAATATCCAACATCTATAAAAAATTCTTATAACTTAACACCAAAACAAACAAGCAATACAATGAAAAAATGGGCAGAGGATCTGAATAGACACTTCTCCAAAGAGGACATACAGATGGTCAATAGACATATGAAGAGATGCTCAACATCACTGATCATCAGAGAAATACAAATTTAAAAATAAAATATCTCATACTTGTCAGAATGGCTATCATCAATACACATCAAAAAGCAAGTATTGTGAGGATGTAGAGAAAAAGGAACCCTTGTGCATTATTGGAGGGACTAAAAATTGGTGTAACCAACATGGAAAATATAATATTTAGGTGTTATCACAAAAATAAAAATAGAACTACCTATGACCCAGCAATCCACTTCTGGGCATTTATCTGAAGAATTCCGCAATACTAATTTGAAAAGATATATGCATCTCTATGTTCATTTCAGCATTATTTATAATAGCCAAGATATGAAGTGCCCATCAATAGAGAATTGAATGAAGAAGATGTGGAACATATATATTAGGGAATACTCATTCATAAAAAAGAATAAAATCTTACCATTTGTGTCAGAATGGATGGACCTAGAGGGTATTGTGCTAAGTGAAGTAAGTCAGTCATAGAAAAACAAATACTATATGATTTCACATACTGCGGGGGCCTGATGCGGCGGGGGCCAAACATGGCGGGGATCTCCCTTTTCCGCGTCCCGCACGGAAAGAGAGATGAACGAACCGGTTCTAAGTGGAGGCAGCCAGGTATTGAGAAATATTAGAAATAAAGAGAGGAGAGATAGATTTGAAAGCTGGGGCTGGGTGGATCTTTCTGTGCCTGGCTGAGGCCACAGAACAGATCCAGACTGCAAAGCTGAGGCTTTATTTATAATCAGGGACAAACAAGGCAATTAACAATGTTCTTGTAAGTTTCACTTGTTTTGGCAGCACTTGCTGCCCCTCCCACAGCCCACTAGCTACCCAGGAAAGATCTAGGGATCAGTTACAGGATCAGGCTTAATTACGCTGAGAGGGGTCTGCCCTCCAAACGAACTTGTTTGTGATCCTGCCACAGGTCAGTCCGAGGCTTAACCCTATAACCGCTTCCTACAACATACATGTGAAATCTAAAGAACAAACTACATTAATAAACAACAGAAACAGACTCACAGATGCAAAGAACAAACTGATGACTGCTAAATGGGATGTGGGTGGGTTTGGGACCTGAGTGACAAAGTTTAAAGGATTAAGAAGTACAAATTGCTGCAGCTTCTACATCAGCATGTGCTGCTTCACCCTGCACTTTTATGTTGTGGAAACGTCTTCTTTCCTTAAACCCCATGAACCAACCTCTGCTGGCTTCAGACTTTCTTCAGCAGCTTCCTCACCTCGTTCAGCCTTCAGAATTGAAGAGAGTTAGGGACCTGCTCTGGATTAGGCTTCGGTGTAAGGAAATGTCATGGCTGCTTTGGTCTTCTATCAAGACCACTAAAACTTTCTCCATATCAGCACTGTTAAGGCTGTTTTGCTTCTTATCATTCGTGTGTTCACTGGAGTAGCATCTTTCATTTCCTTCCAGGACTTTTTCTTTGCATTCACAACTTGACTAAGTGGTGCAAGAGTCCTAGCTTTGGGCCTGTCTCAGCTTTCAACATACCTGCCTCATTAAGCTGAATCATTTTTTGATGTTTTTATTTAAAATGAGAGATAGACACTTTTTTTTTTACGTGAACACTTAGAGTTCATTTCAGAAGTATTAATTGACCTAATTTCAATACTAGTGTGTCTCAAGGAACAGGGAGGCCTGAGCAGAGGGAGAGAGATGGAGGAATGGCTGGTTCATGGAGCAGTGAGAACACACAAGGCGCTTATTAAGTTTACCATCTTACAAGGGCATACCAAAGCAATTAAAAATAGTAATATCAATGATTACTGATCACAGATCACCATAACAAATATAATAATAATGATAAAGTTTGAAATACTGTGAGAATTGCCAAAACATGACAGAGACATGAGCAGATGCTGTTAGAAAATGGCACCAATGGACTTGCCTGATGCAGGGATGCCACACACCTTCAGTTTGTTAAAAGAAAAAAATTTGAAGTGCCATATAGTAAAGCACAGTAAAATAAAGTATGCTTATAATAGGAAATCTGAACACACCAATAATCAGCAAATTGAATCAGTACTCAGAAACTTTCCAACTAAATTCTGAAGGCTAAGCAGAGAAAGAAAATATTAAGAATTCTTTCCCTTCACCCTCTTTTCCTCTCTTTGTCAGTGTGCATACATGTTCACCTAAACTGGTGGTACTTTTGCCTTTAGACATGACCAATGTTTGCGATGAAGGAATGATTCAATAACATGGGGGGACTTTTGCTAACCTTCTATAGATCGCTGAGTCAGGAGAAAAGGAAAGTTTCCTAAAAAGGACCAAAGGGAGTTAGAAAAGGTGGATCATAAAACGGGAGAGGTGTTTCCCAGAAGGGTGGAGAAGGGTGAAAGGAAATTCTTTGACTCGATTCCATTAGAAAGTTGACCCTAGAAACATTGGGCTTTGTGAGAACATTAATCCATTAGCAACAAGGAAGAAAAAATAGAAAAATGCTGGAAGGCATTTAACCTCAACATTATGACTATGAAGAGCCCTTCATGATTGGATGGTGTCTGGAAACTTGGGGAATTAAAGCACTGAGAATGCCCTCATAGTTCCATCACTGTGATTTGATACAAAATGATTAAGGGTAAATGCAGGCAAGGGTCTTTAGGAGAGAAACAGTTAATTTACTGCTGGTAACTTTACCCACATCGGAGACTGTGTATTTATGGCTGTTGGATCATCATAGTATTTCCTGCAAAGTATGGTGACTGCTCAGCAGAAAAGCTTTGAAGAAATAGTCCCCAAACCCTTCTGGTTTTTATTGCCCATGGAGTACATGTCTGTCACTGCTGGGGCTTAAGCAGGACATCACAGCAACCACAGTTCAAAAATCTACCCCAAGTGGATTCCGGGGATTGGCCCTATGTTAAATAAGTTAGATACTGTCATGAGGCCATGAAGAAAATTCAGAAAACACTCTCATCCCCACTTCATTGTTTCACACAGTGTGATCAGGGTTTGAGGGGGAAATGCTCAAATTAGAAGTAAAGACTTTCTCTTTTTGTGAATTCCATCCAAAGTTGAAGGGGGTGCGGGGGGGGTGGCAGAAGTCATTCTGAGTGCCCCAAAGGGGTGAGCTTGCAAAGTTGGCATCCACCATCCAAGCCCTTCACATACAGTGGGTGGTCATTTTATCCCGTGAACATTACACATTGTCGGAATCGTTTTGTACATTTTTCAGTTGTAAAACAAAAGTCCTTTGACTCATAGAATGGCTCCAAATATTACCAGAATCTCCAAATATTCCCAGTACTTCAAATCCAGAATAATTAATATAAATTTTGAAAGTTCAATCTTTATTGCAATCTCTACAATACTCTAGGTTCGTGTCTTGGGGGGGGGGCATTATTTTATGGCAAAAGAAAAATACAGTTATATTTTAAGGCTCTTTGCTTCAATGTGTCAACTTCTCCCCATTTTTCTTTCAAAGTATTCATTGGTGTGCTTGAGGGTAAGAAGTGACTTTACACCCAAATGCAGCCAGGACTGGCCATTTCCATCTTGTTATGGCCTCTCAAGAAGTTTCTACTCATCCTCCCGTTAGCCTTTCTTTTGCCACAAAGTGTGCTAAGTAATTAGCCTTTAATTTTACTCTGATTTTACTCCTCTTATCTCCCCTCTGGATGCCGTAGATTGAGACTTTTCCTCTAATGTGTTTGTTAAAAGCAAAAGCAACCATCTCAATCACCGAAACATTACATTTATTATTTGTAACCAAAAAGACACTTGTTACAAAAAGCAAACTTGTCAGCCAAGGGTCCGGCCTGTGATGCTATTGGTGGGTTGACAGATCTAGTCACACAGACTTCCTATAGTAGTTTCACCATTATTGAGCGAACTCAGAACATCATGTTCTGATGGTGAATGGGCATACTAATTTGTGTTCACATCTCTCAAAAACCCTAACAATATACATGATTGGGTCAGTTTTATGGTTTCTATAAACTTGGAAACCTCTCACTCAAAATGACCTCTGGCCATTTATGCATTGGATGGTTCAGGCATGTGACAAAAGTTTTCCTCCTATTATTTACAACAGGGGTCCTCAAACTTTTTAAACAGGGGCCAGTTCACTGTCCCTCAGACCGTTGGAGGGCCAGACTATAGTTTAAAAAAAAACTGAACAAATTCCTATGCATACTTCACATATCTTATTTTGAAGTAAAAAAACAAAATGGCAAAAACACCTGCATGCGGCCTGCACGCCGTAGTTTGAGGACGCCTGATTTACAAGCTAGTAGGGGCTGGGAATATAAACAAATTTTGGTTAGTCCAGAAATCTCCACTGTAGTCATTGCTCTTCCCATATTGACTAGTGTCATATCTATTGGAGGGAGGTAGAGTCAGTCACAGTACCATATTGTCCAAAGGTTGAGAGGGTCTAGAGCAGCACTGTCCAATAGAAATGTAATTCAAGCTACATATTTAGTTGTAAAATTTCTAGTAGCCACATTTAAAAACAAGTTAAAAGAAATAGATAAAAAATAATTTTATTACTATATCATATTCAACCCAATCCAAAATATTACCATTTCAATATGTAAGGAAACAGATTAGTTTCCTATTGCAGCTATAACAAATTACCACAATTTATTGGATTAAAACAAAACATTTTTTACCTGAAATCCAAAATGAGTCTCATTGGGCTAAATCAATGTGTTGACAATACTGTGTTTCTTTCTGGAGGCTCCAGGGGAGAATTCATATCCTTGCCTTTTCCAGCTGACCACATTCTTTGGCTTATGGTCCCTCTTCCATTTCCAGCGCCAGCAATGTTTGGTCGAGTCTTTCTCACATGACATTACTCTCACCCAAAAAATCCAGGATAACTCTTTGTTTAAGGTCATCCCACTAGCAACCTTAATTTCATCTTCAACTTTAATCTCTTTGCCATGTAACAGAACATATTCACAGGTTGTAGGGATTAGACTATGGACATCTCAGGAGAAGTATTATTCTGCCTGCCACTGTCAATATAAAATTTATTAATGACACATTATTTTACAGTCTTGTTTACATATTATCTTCATAAGCTTCAAAATTTAGTGTGTATTTTTCACTTAGAGCACATTTCAATTTCAATTAGCCACATATCTGGTGTTCAGTAGCCACATATCTGGTGTTCAGTTGTGGTTAGTAACTACCAAACTGGACAGCAGAGGTCTAAAGCAATGGTTTTCAACTTGGGCTACATAGTAAAATCATCTAGGAAGCTTCTTAAAATTCTTGATTCTCAACCCATGCCCCATTCCAATTGAACCAGAACCTTGAATCAGGTTTTTTAAAGCTCCCGATATGATTCCAATATGTAGCCAAGATGGAGAGCCTCTGGTGTGAGCAACAGTAAACATCATTTTTTCTATGCCATTGAGACCTTTCCCCAGTCTCTCTTTCTCTCAAGAACCAGAGCTATTTCCCTGGTGTCAAAGGCTTGCTGGTTGTGTCATCTTAGGCATTCAAAGTGTCAGACACCAAATGAGTGTGTGTATATGTGTGTGTTTGGGGGTGTGTGTGTGTGTACACGGCAGCACCAAAAACAATCATTCTGTCACCCAGAGAGATTGTGAGGAACTGTTCTTTGGCAGAACTTCTCTTGCCTTTGATTCTTTCTCCTCTTTCCTCACTGCACTTACCTGGAAGTAGTAAAAAATGGAGGGTAGGGGAATCTTTCAAATAAAAGTATGTTTAAAATCTCCTTGATACTAACAAAATGTCAAAATCACAACTTAGGAGATTGTAATGACCAAAATGCCCTTGGCCAAATAAGCCCAAGGACATTAAATACAGAGAGAGCCACTAAAATGAAGTCTGGCTTGCTAACCTGGGAATTTCTACAGGGCTGTGTAGTCCTCTTGAGTTCCCAGTGTAACAGGCCAAGGCTCAGGAAGGTCCACAAATGTATATGCACGACTCACAGGTCTCAAAAACAAAGGCCCGCCCCCACCACATTCTGACATTCCTGGTCTGCAGGGCAGAGCTGAATAAGCAGTTGGCCTGCCGGCTAGAAAGCTCTGGGGGATTGTGTCCAATAAGAGGCAGAAAAGCAAACACTGCCCAACTTCCCCATCCATGGCCCGCCTTACTGGAAGAGATGGAGCTCTGAGAGGTTCATTTCCCTTTTTCTCTTCCACTAAGACCCGTATGGTTTTCTAATGGCATTTTAAGCTAGCCGTTAATGAAGGTAATGTAGTTTGGGAAAAAGCAAAAAGGCCCAATTATAAGAATCAATATATTGTGTGAGGGGGAACAAAAGCCTCTATTAAATATGAAGCAGGGCTTCAATTCCAGCCAGAAGCAGGCCAACAAGCAAAGCGAAACCATCACATGAGATGGATGTGAGAGAGAGGAGCGCTTCTCTGAGCCCAGCGTCCTCGTTCCTCCCGCCTGCTGGAAATGCCACAGCCTCTCTGGACAAATTAGATAGCTGAGTAACCCCAGGCCCGACCAGTGCCTGCACACTGCACTCAGCAGGCCCTTAGTAAATGTTTGTTGAATTAATTCATGAACAAATGAATATATCAATTAGTTGATGAATAGCCCTGCCCTCCCTTATCTATTTCATTTAGATCAGTACTTTCAAAGGGTGGTCCCCTGACCAGCGGCATCCGCTTCACCTGGGCACTTGTCCATAAGCAAACGCTCCCTCCCCAAAACCAACAGACCTGCAAAATCAGCGATCTGAGCAGGGCCCAGCAATCTGAGTTGTACCAAGCTCTGCAGGCAGTTCTGACTTGTCTGAGAACCTCCACTTCAGGCAAAGCCTCAGGTTTCAACAAGGAAACCTAGCACTCAAAAACCTCACAGTCTTAGCACTACAGGGATGAAAAGCTGAATCTGACTTGTCCCCTGCCCTTGACGAGTCTTTGTCATTGAACCAGTGGCACTTACAGGGTTCAACCGGAAAACTTGACTCTTCTTCCCACAACCCCTTTAAAGACGGCTCAAATCCAACTGTGGACTAGGGTGCTCCCAACCCCCAATGAAGTCTCCTGCAGGGTGCATGGTTCTCCCAACCCTCTCAGAGCACAAAAAGATTTTGGCCAGTTTTAGTTATAGAAATAGTCTCATTTCAGTAATATCTAGTTCAGTGTAAAATCACATACACTGTTCTCTCCTTCCTTCCAGCTCTGTCTTGCTTCAAAGAGGAAGTGGGTAAGGAAGGGAAGAAAACTTATCCTTTATTTGCCAGCCAAGTTCTGTGATTCCTCCCCCAGTCACCAAACTGTGTCTGGCTCCTCCAAGACAGGGAGATGGGGAGGGATGGGGAAGGAGTGCCGAGAATCAAGATCAACAACAATTAATATAAATTCGAGAAGTCCGGTCAGAAGGCTGAATGGGGCTCTTTTATATTCACAGGGTGAATATCTGCACTTTATTATCTACTGCTGATGACTCAATGACCTAAAGCAAACTCCCCCAACCTGATAATCTTATTGTTTACTAAACAATTACCATTGCCAAACCGGTTTGGCTCAGTGGATAGAGCAACGGCCTTTGGACTCAAGGGTCCAGGTTTGATTCTGGTCAAGGGCATGTACCTTGGTTGCGGGCACATCCCCAGTAGGGGGTGTGCAAGAGGCAGCTGATCGATGTTTCTAACTCTATCCCTCTCTCTTCCTCTCTGTAAAAAATCAATAAAATATATTTATTTTTTTAAACAAACAATTACCATTGATATGTCTGGTTGCATTTCTAAAAGGCAATTGTGTATTCTGGTAAATAAAAGCAGAAGGGAATGGAGATTCAGTGGATCTTGGTCCCTTGTATCAAGATCACACTGACTTCCCCCATAATTTCCAAATTTATATTTCCTGTCTTGTGTAATTAATTTGCGTGCCAGCCCTTTCTCCAAGTCTTTGAACCTGAGGCCACGTGGGCTGTGACTTCACAAAGTAGGAGAGGTAGGAATAATAGGGATCTTACTTGACTGGGAGGAAGCTATTGGGCACCCCTGGGAGGGCTCCAGCTTCAACCTCCTGTATGCGGGCACTGCCTGGCAACTTGGGACTTCTCATCCAGCCTCTGGTATCTGTTAGGACCCCTCCTTTGGGGTCATCTTCACTATTGCAGGCAATTCTTTTGGGTGAAAATCACAGAATTGACCCTAGACTGGCATCCTCCACTTAGTCCCCACGCAAAGCTTGCACCCTAGGCCCACCATCTCTGGGAGTGATGTTCACATCCAAACTAGTCATCTTTCTTCATTCCCTAGGTGGGCAGGCAGACTCCCGCACAGCCTTCCTCCTCCCAGGGGTAGGAAAAGTCAGCGATCTCTGGGTCTTCCATACCCCAGGAGACTCAGGTCGCTCTTGCTCCTCTTGAAGCCCCTCTTATGTAGCTTGAGAGAAGGGAAATGCCACAACCTTCCAACTCTCCCTGGAGGATCCTGCTTCTAAGTTCTAACCTCTTTCCCTAAATTCTTAGCTTTCAGTTATATAGCCTAGAAGGTGAGCGATGAGGGAACAGTCGCAAAACTCATTTTCAGAAATCTCCTTGGACAAACCCACACGGAGTGTCTCATGCCTCACTTTGGAATGTGTGTTAGGCTGGCATCAAGGCCTATGGGACCTGAGAAATTGAGACTGTTCTAGTTTGATATCCTTTTATACTACACATATAAATAACTAATACTAATATGGTGCTTCCCAGTTAATAAAGTGCAGCCGGCTGTGGTAAGATATGTAATGGCTTTGTTGAAAAACAATAAAAATTATAAGAAACAGAAAGACTGGTTTCAAGTTTAGAATTTTAAAAGAGAAAACAATCACTTTCACCTGGGGGACCAAGTAGCCACGAGTGGCTACTCATAGCAATACGGGTAGTAAAGCTCACTGCTGAAACCTTTAACAAATCACCCTTCGAGATAGCTCACTTGGACAGGTCACCGCTGTTACACAACCTCCCGGCGCACCCTGCCCTTCCCAACTTCTCTGATAACGCTGTTCCCACCATTTCACCTTTCTTTAATGACTTTCGTAACTCAATTTACCCAAGGTCCTGTTTGAGGCCCTCTTAAAGCTGACACCAACTGCCAAACCATCCTTCCAGGGATCTGTACTGGTAGTTAGGCTGTACTCTGTTTTGACTATGTTTTAATGCTGTTACAGTCTGAGTTTTCACTACAGAGAGTGGAGCGATTTGTGAGCAATGAAGTCACACCATGGTTCCAGACTGGGAGCCGACTCCACCTGGCCCTAAGGCACTCTGCCACACTCTGGCCTCCATGCCCTCACCACCCCCAGATCCGGCCACAGAGCACAGCTCATTGCCTCATGTTGATGAAATTCAAATGAAATTTCTGACTCAACCAGAATTCAGAAGAACTATTCTTGACCTGGTTCTATGGATCCTGAAGTTCATCTCCCCATCCGCGCATCAGGTGTCTCCCATGTAACCCATCTCTAATATGCCATGGTTGTGGTCTACTGTCAAGCAGGCATCAGCAGAAGCACAATTTCTAGACTTAACCAGAGATTTCAAATATTGATAAAGCTTGCCCCTCACTGGCCAGGCCCTGGCCAGAAAACATTAACTATTCAAGAAAATGCATAAAGCTAATTGCTAAACAGCACTCTAGAGCTGAGCTCTCCATAAGGAGCAAGTAATGGAGCATTCGAATAACTTTACAGCACAAGCAACACTGCCTGCAATTATATAGGCATACCTCAGAGATACTGCAAGTTCAGTTCCAGACCACCACAACAAAGTGAATATCACAATAACGTGATTCGCACAAAATTTTGGATGTAATTTTTTTGCACACAAAAGTTGTATTTACATTATATCGTAGTTTATTAAGTGTGCAATAGCATTATGTCTAAAATGCATATACTTTAAGTAAAAATTACTTTCCTGCTAAAAGATGCTAACCTTCATCTGAGCCTTCAGCAAGTTTGCTGGTGGAGGGTATCCCTGGCAATTTATTTTAAAAATGCAATCTCTGTGAAACACAATAAAGAAAGCACAATCAAATGAGGTATACCTGCATAGTTAATGCTCTCCATAATGCTCTCCAAATGGGTTGGCCACATGTCCTGCCTGCCTTCTTCACCGCCCACTCAATACTTCTCTATAACTGTTTTGAATGCCTGGGATTAAAAAAAAAGAAGAAGAAGAATAGTTTATTGATTTTTAGCAAGAGAGGAAGAGAGAGAGAGAAATATCAACATGAGAGTGTAACATCAATCAGCTGCTCCCTACTGGGGGTCAAGCCATGTGGCCTATGCCAACTGTGTGTATTTTTAAATGCTTTTTAAATATATAATTTTATTGATTTCAGAGAGGAAGAGAGAAGTAGAGAGAAATAAAAACATCAAGGATGAGAATCATTGATCTCCTGCCTCCTGCATGCCCCCTACTGGAGATCGAGCCTGCAGCCCGGGCATGTGCCCTAATCAGGAATCGAACAGTGACCTCCTGGTCAATGTTCAATCACTGAGCAACACCAGCTGGGAGGCCTATACCAATTGAATGTGCCCGCCTCTTGAACAGGGAGCTCATGATGTAGGGAATCAGGGACCGAGAAGCCTGGGAGCACTGGTGACAAGCAGTGTCCCAGAGGCTAAAGGAAGCAGAATCCAGTATCAGCCACTCACAGTGTCCAGGGCTCAGAGGCAGTGCCCTGGTGAGGGGCATTGTTCCAGGGTGGGAACCTTTAAGCCTCGTTCTGTAGATCTCTGTAACTTCAGAGTTATCTTTAACTTTCTCCACTCTCTTACCCAAACATCCATTCAATTATCAAGTGATGTTGTTTTTTCTGTGATTATGCCTTTCTCGTCTATCTTTTCTTGTTTTTCATGGGGCCATACCCTATGCTTCTAATTTAATTTAACTTGATTTAGTGTTATGTTAATGCAGCAAGCAGTGGTCTAACTGGTCTCCCTGCTTTCCAGATTTCCACCTTTCATTTCCAACACCTGTCACTTAAAATGCCCATAACACTGTTTTGGTTGGGTTAGCCCTGCTCAAAAACTCCGTAGAGCTCCCTAACTGCAAAGTAAGTCCCAAAGAGTTTAGTGTAACCCAGAAGCCAACTGGCCTTACCCCTTGGGTTCTTCTTTTCACACAAAATTAGATTTTCCCCACATCAAACTAAATTAAGAGCTTTTTCTTTGTATATACACCCAAAAGAGGAATTACTGGATTAAATGGTAACTCTATTCTCAATTTTTTTAAAGGAACCTCCATGTTTTTCAGAGTGGCTGCATCAATTTACAGCCCCACCAACAGTGCACCAGGGTTCCATTTCTCCACACCAACTCCAATACTTATTTCTTATCTTTTTGCTAATAACCATTCTAACAGGTATGAGGTGATATCTCATTGTGGTTTTGATTTGCATTTCCCTAATGAGTAGTGAGGTTGAACACTTTTTCAAGGAAAATATATATCCCTACTCATAGTAATTCTCTGCAGTACTATTCACAATAGCCAAGCTATGGGAAAAAACCCAAGTGTCTGTCAGTGAATACATGGATAAAGAATGTTTATGGCCCTAACCGGTTTGGCTCAGTGGGTAGAGCGTTGGCCTGCGGACTCAAGGGTCCCAGGTTCGATTCCGGTCAAGGGCATGTGCCTTGGTTGCGGGCACATACCCAGTAGGGAGTGTGCAGGAGGCAGCTGATCGATGTTTCTAACTCTCTATCTCTCTCCCTTCCTCTCTGTAAAAAATCAATAAAATATATATTTTTTAAAAAAGAATGTTTATGGAACTCAATGCAATACTGACCATTAAAAAAATGAAATATTTCCATTTGTTACAACATGGATGGATCTTGAGGCTATCTTGCTAAGCAAAATAAGACAGAGAGAAAAGGACAACAACTATATAATTTCACTTATATGTGGAATATAAAACAAAAAATTAACAAACCAAAATAAAAAACCTAGTAGATACAGGCAACTTTACTAGGAAGGGAAAGTTGTGAGGTAGGGGAGGCATGAAATATGTAAAGTGGATAAAAAATATGGTGATAGATGGAAACTAGACTATTGGTACCCAATAGAGTACATAGATATCCTACATAATAAAAGCCCAGTGACCATAACAGCAGAACTACCAGAACGACCACTCAACCAGTCACTATGAGGTGCACTGACCACCTCTCAATCCCTCCCCTGGCCGTCAGGCTCCCATCGCCGGATGGGGAACAGGCAACTGGAGTGGGTCGGGGAGACAGGACTGGCGAACGGGCAGAACGGGCCAACCTCTTGGTCCCTCCCCCCAGCCCACTGGCTCCGATCACCGCACATTGCAAACAGGGAACCAGGGTGGGTGGCGGGAATGCAGGCAGCACCAGGCCAAGGCCCCCACCCCACTGGTCGCCCCACACACAGAGGGTGACCAGTGGTGTGGGTGGGGCCAGCGAGTGGGTGGGAACGGCCCACCTCTTGGCCCCCCTCTGGCCGTCAGGCTCCCATCGCTGGATGGCGAACAGGGAACAAGGATGGGTGGCGGCGGGGGGCAGGGCCAGCTGCCAGCAGCCAGGGAAGATGGTCCTGATCGCAGGCTAGGCCTAGGGACTGTACCCACGCATGATTTCATGCACTGGGCCTCTAGTCTATATATATAAAAGCCTAAGCAACCAAACAACAGAACGACTGGTCAACCCGTTGACTGGTCGCTATGACGTGCACTGACCACTGGGAGTAGACGCTCAATGCAGGAGCTGCCCCCAGGTGGTCAGTGCGCTCCCACAGCAAGAGTGCAGCTCAGCTGACCAATCCATCACAGTGGCCCACCAGCCCAGCAGAAGCTACTCACTCCCTCACTAGTCCTGCAGGTCCAATCTCCAGAGAATGGGCCAGGCACCAACAGACCAGTGCCACTGGCATGATCCTGACAGCGCTGCCAGCCTCCTGGAAGTCGGCCTCAGGCATCACGGCTGCTTCCCCTCCCTAGACGCTCCACAAGGAAGAAACAATATAAAAGCGGCAGCCAGGTGGCTCCCAGCAACCAGTGCAAACTTAAGCAGGTTGGGCATCCCACCACCAGCCTGGAGGGCTGATTGCATCTGCCCCCTCCCCCCCCTCGAGACAAGCACCAGACGCAGGGCTCACATCTGGCGAGAGCCACTGCGGCAGTGAGAGCCTCTCCCAATCAGGACTGACTGGGCGCGAGACCATAGCAGGCACAGCGGGGCCAGGATGAGTGGTAATGGTAGGCAGCATTGGACTGCCGGTTTTGGCCCAATCCCCGCAGGCCACACTGAGAGACCCAACCCATGCACTAATTTGTGCACTAGGCTTCTAGTCCTATATAATAAAGAGGTGATGTGCAAATTGACTGTCACACCCTCACAAGATGGCTGCCTACAACCAGGCTGGCAGGGGTGTTAGTGAGGGATGACTGAACAAGCAGGCTGCGTGGGATGATGAGGCTGGCAGGGGGGTTAGTGAGGGACAACCAAATGACTGAACAAGCAGGCTGCATGAGGCGACTAGGCCGGCGGGGGGGCCATGAGGGGCGACCAGTCTGGCGGGGGGGGGGTGCAGTTGGGGGTGACCAGGCTGGCAGGGGGGCAGTAAGGAGCAACTAGGCTGGTGGGGGGGGGCAGTTGGGGTGACCAGGCTCGCAGGGTGGACAGTAAGGGGTGACCATGCTGGCGGGGGGGGGGGGGGGGCATGAGAAGCGACCAGGCCGGCAGGGAGGGGGCAGTTGGGTCGACCTGGCCAGCAGCAGGGGTCAGTTAGGGGCAACCAGGCCAGCAGGGGGGGGCAGTTAGGGGCAATCAGGCCTACAGGCAGGTGAGTGATTAGGAGCCTGCGGTCCAGGATTGTAAGAGGGATGTCCAACTGCCGGTTTAGGCCCGATCCTTGGGATAGGGTCTAAACCGGCAGTCAGACATCCCCCGAGGGTCCCAGATTGGAGACGGTGCAGGCTTGGCTGAAGGGACCCCCCCCCAAGCACAAATTTCATGCACCAGGCCTCTAGTATATATATATATATATATATATATATATATATATATATATATATATATGGCTAATATGCAAAGTGTCCCCTTGGGAGTTCGACCAGGAGAACAGGAGTTGAATTGTTCACTATGAAGTGCACTGACCACCAGGGGGCGGTGTGGAACATGGCAGGCATCAGCAATGCACTGTGATCTCTCACCAGCTACCTGGGGGTGGGGGTGATGCGGATGGAGGTGCGGTGAGAATTCAGGGTGTCTGCTGAGCTCACTCTCATTCCCCCTATTAGCCTCCCCCAGGACACCAGGGCTTGAGTGCCGGGGAAGCCCCCACGCTCAGGTGCCAGATGCCCACGAGGAGCCCGCCCCGCATCCGCATGGCGTCTTCTGGTGGGCAGGGCTGCAGCCGCTGGGACCGCAGGGGCTGGTTAGGCTCCCTGTGTGTTCATGAAGAAGCCAGTCTGCAAGCTGGCTGGGAGAGAGCATGTTGCCCACCTGACTTCCGTGCGGCACCACTGGGTGGCTCAGAGGCCCACACTGCACCCTGGCCCACAGCATCCAGCCACACTCACCACATCTCTGTGTGGGGACTCGGGCGCTGTGACTCAGGTGGAAGGGGGTGTGCAGGGGCCTGGGTGCCCAGGTGCTGCCCAGGGCCCAGAGGTCAGCTGGGACCTGCCCTTTAATGCCAAATGCTCACACTTTGATTGCCGGCCAGGCGTAGGGGCCGCATCTGTGCACGAATTTTGTGCACTGGGACTCTAGTAAAATTATAATGCTGTACAGTTAAAATCCTATATAATAAAGAGGTAATATGCAAATTGACTGTCACGCCCTCACAATATGGCAGCACCCACGGGGGGGTGGGACAGCAGGGAGCGGGCTCAACGGGCCACCTTCACCTGGAACTGCTGACTCCCCCACCCACCACCCGCTGCCTCCCCACTCGCCGTGGCCTCGCTGCTGCTCGCTTAGCCTGGCAGTCCATCTGCAGACTGAGGGGCCCTAGGCAGGCAGGGTCTGGCATCTGCAGACTGCGGGGCCCTAGACAGGCAGTGCCCGGCAGAGTCCACACTGAGGTGGGTGAGGCGGGTACATGGGCCGTGGCGGTCTCTGTGGCATGGGGATGGACTGAGACTTCAGGTGACTCACCCACAGCTTCCGGGTGGGGTGTCACTGGGCTGGGCTCAGGGTGGGGAGGGCTGGGGGAAGTTGAGGTGGGGTGGGGTGGGGTGGGTGGGGGCAAAGCCTCACCTCAGGCTGCAGGCGGGGGTGCAAGCCGAGGTTTAGTGTGGGAGACAGGGAGGGGCGTGGCCCGTGGAGGGCGTCATCCATCTGGAAGTGCCCGCAGGGCAGGGTGCCGCCGGGAGGTGCAGGGCGGGTCCAGGCAGGTGGAGACAGCACCTGGGAGCCCAGCACGGGACCGCCTGGGCCCACCCGTGACAGACGCGTTTTGTGGAATTTCACAGTCACCCCGCACTTCTCTTAATATTTTCAAAACTGGCACAATGCACCCAAGCGGGAGTCCTGTATGGTAGGGAGTGGACATTAGGAGTAGTAGTGAGAGGAAGCCTGGGGTCCAGGGGGTCACAGAAGTGGGTCCCCAAAGACTGACGGCCTGCCTGGGCAGGAGGACGGGCTGAGGTGAGAAGATCCGCAGACGGGAAGGAGTAGGGAGCAGGCAGCAAGCATGTCTCACACAAATCCCAGTCGCTTTGTGTTAATTGCCATGCCTGGAGTATTGTGTAAACCCTGGAGAGAAATGTATAGGTCACTTAAGCTTTTATCTCTTAAAAACGGGATTTTTAAACGGCAGCTCCGTTTAACATACTGAATGTAAGGCCCCGTATTTCTTATGAAGGGATGTGACCTAATATGGCAGTCATGGCAGGATTAATGATATATCACTTAAATTGATACCATGTAGTTAAAAAACAGGACTTTGTCTAAGTCAACAGGTAAATTCCTATTTAAAATTCCCTATATGGCCCTAACCAGTTTGGCTCAGTGGATAGAGTGTCGGCCTGCGGACTGAAAGGTCCCAGGTTCGATTCCAGTCAAGGGCATGTACCTTGGTTGCGGGCACATCCCCAGTGGGGAGTGTGCAGGAGGCAGCTCATTAATGTTTCTCTCTCATCAATGTTTCTAACTATCCTTCTCCCTTCCTCTCTGTAAAAAAATCAATAAAATATATATTTTTAAAAATTACCTATATGAAAATAAAAACAGAGAAACTGTTGCCTTTCTGAAAAGATGTACATATCCTTTCGGAAAATGAATTAAGAAATAGCTTTGCTTTAATTGTCATGATTCTCTTGTGACAATTTTCTGACTTTTCTGGGAGGGGTCTAGAGTTACAATTTTGGTCACATTTTTAGATCAATGTGATTCTTTTTTTTTTTTTTTCCCAGCCATATATTTCTGGTGTAACTATAAGATTGATCTAATTTTGCATTCTTTTTTATGCTAACATTTCTTTACAGGTAATTTGGGGGGGGGGGGGGTTCACAAAAGTCTTCTTTGAAGAGCTTTGTACAGTTAAGGATGTCAGAAGCAGTGTTGATTGATCTATTTGGTTTGACATTGAACTCTCAGAAAAACTATCATACATTACTGAAGACATTGAATGCTGTTAGGTACTGCCATGCTGCCAAGGCCAAGTTCCTTTGCATAATGCGTTGAACTGGCAGTCGGACATCCCCCACGGTGTCCCGGATTAGAGAGAGTGCAGGCCGGGCTGAGGGAGCGGGCTCAACGAGCCATCTGGATGCCGTGGGCCAGGGTGCAGTGTGGGCGTCGCGCACCGGGCCTCTAGTTTACATATAATGTTATTAACCAATGGTGCCTCAAAAAAAAAGAGCTTAGCTCTTCTTTGGGTTTCCCCAAATAAACCAAACATTCCAAAGTGTTGGTGATTCCATAGGGGACGTGAAACAGGAGTTTACATTGCATACCCCAAACAAACATGTTAGAAATCTGTATTAGATATCTGTTTCCTAAGTCCTTTCTTTTTTTTTTTTTTTCCTCTTCAATCCTCACCTGAGGATATTTTCTATTGATTTTAGAGAGAGGAATGGAGAGAGGGGGAGAGAGAGAGAGAGAGAGAGAGAGAGAGATACAAAACATCAATTGGTTGCCTCCCATATGCACCCCAATTGGGACTGAACTTGCAACCTAGGTATGTGCCTTAACAGGAAGTAGAACCCGCAACCTTTTTTGGCATATGGAATGATGCTCAACCAGCTGAGCCATCCAGCCAGGCTCCTAAGTCCTTTCTTGACCAGGACACAGACACAACTGCTTATCGCTCAGTTCGCTGTTTACCTCTCTGTGTCTGATTGCTCATCAGCAGGATGAAAATAACACAATCCACCTCATTAGGTCATTGTGTGGATTAAATGGGTAGATAGATGTGAAGCCCTTATACTTGTGCCTGGGGTTGCACACGTTTGTTGTTATTGCCCATGAACTTCCCAGTTATATGAGCCAAACTTCCTATCTTTGCTGAGACAAATTTGAGTTGGGTTCCTGTCCACTTGCCATAAAAGACCTGATCATAAAGGACATAAAAGACACAATTATATGAAGTGTGTATTATTTTCCTCATTTTTATAGGGCATTAGTGAAGCCAGTAATATTCTTTAGCAGTCTTGTATTCACATTTGGCCTGCAGTGTCATTTTAACCATGGGGAAAATGCCTATTTTATGGTTATCACAAACGTTTTGCACCTTAGATTTTCTAAAAGTCTCCCCAAAATAGTGTAATTTTCCAAACATCTGGCTCACATACATTTTTCATAAATAATTTTTAACTATGAAGTATTTTAAGAACATAGAAAAATGCTAAAAATAACAGACATCTTTGGTTTATTCCTAAAATGCATACAGTTTATTTTTCATGATAGGTCTTTAACCCACCAGGATTTTCTTTTGGGAGGTGTGTTTTTTGTAAAATAGGGGTTAGAGATATAATTGCATCTTTTTCCATATAAATAATCCATTGTAGCTTTATCATATATTAATGAATTCATTTTCCCCAATAATTTGCAACGCCATTCTTGTCATTAAGTATGCCAGTTTCTAGCTTCCTTTTTCTGGCGCATTATCTGTCTATGTGAGGCCACCCTACATTGTCATCCATTTTAATTATTATATACTAGAGGTCCAGTGCACGAATTTGTGCATGGGTGGGGTCCCTCAGCCTGGCCAGCGATCAGGGCCAATTGGGGTCATCTCGCCTAGTCCCAATCAGGGCCGATGGGGGCCAGCCAGCCAGGGAGGGACTGCGGGAGGGCTCCAGGGCATGTCCAGCCCGTTTCACCCAGTCCCAATTGGCCGGACCCCAGCAGCAAGCTAACCTAGTGGTTGGAGCGTCTGCCCCCTGGTGGTCAGTTCACTTCATAGCAACTGGTTGAGTGGTCGACCAAACAGTCAACCAATTGGTTGGACACCTAGCATATTAGGCATATATATATATACACACACACACACACACACACACACACACACACTAGTAGCCCTGCACACGAATCCATGCACCAGTAGCTTGTCAGTAGCTTGCTGCCGCTCTCCAGTAGCTCTCTGCCCACTGACTCGCCCTCCTGTAGCTCTCCCAACCCCCCTCATAGCTTGCTGCCCTGCCCTCTCCTGTAGCTCTCTGCTACCCACTTGTAGCCAGTAGCTCACTGGTGCCCTCCTGTAGCTCTCCACCCACTGCCCTGCCATCGTGTAGCTTCCTCCGTCCCCCCAACCCCCTAATAGCTCACTGCCCTTCCCCCTCTTGTAGCTCTCCACCGACTGCTTGCAGCTGTCCCACCCTCCTGTTGATCCGTGATCTGGGTATTACATGGTTGGTCATTATGCTTCATGGCGTAACAACCATTTGCATATTACATCTTTATTATATAGGATATACTAGAGGCCCGATGCATGAAATTCATGCAAGGGGCTCAGCTCTTTCAGCTGCGACAGCTGCCTCGGCCCTTGCAGTCCCAGCTTCATCCAGAAGGACATCCTGAAGGTTGTTCGGCTGTCCCATCTAATTAGCATATTATGCTTTTATTATTATAGATAGATAAGGTGGTTTTTCGCTGCACCTCCCTTTATCTTTTTCAGCTCCTATTGCTTCTGCTTTCACTTTTACTGCTTATGCTACTGTTTCCCAAAAAAATATTTTTACTGTTTTTGGCCCTTTACTGTTTCATGAATTTTAGGATAAACATATGAGCTCCATCCAAGAATGTGGCATGATTCAACATTTATTCACATCATCCTGTATGTCATACAGTAAAAGTTTTTAATTTTCTCCATGAAGGTGTCATGTTTTTAGAACGATATTCCTGGTAACTTTACAGTTTGGGATAACATTATAAACGTTATCTTTTTAAAAATTGCATTGTCCATCATTTGGTACTGCTGTTTAAGAATGCTATTGTTTTCCCTATATAACAACTTTGCCAAATATTCTTAATAGTTCCCACAGTTTACCTGTAGAGTTTTTTGCATTTTCCATATAGACATTCATGTCATCTTTAAAAAAATAACAGTTTGCTTCTTCCTTTACAGCTCTTGTATGTTTATTCTGGTGTCTGGCCTGTTGCTCTAGTAAGGACCTTCAGTCACTATTTAGTAGATGCAGTGACAGCGCACATCCATATCTTGTCACCAACTAATTCTAATGAATCCTCTGAAGGAAGTTACCTTCTATTCCTAGGTTATTAAAAGTTTTGGTCTTGGATGGCTGTTGAATTTTAACAAATATTTTTTCTACATATTTTGAAATGATCAATGGTAACTTCTTTAATCTGTTCATGTGATTTATTATCATTTATGTTAAACTAGAGGCCCAGTGCATGAAATTCATGCACTGGGGTGGGGGGGAGATGTCCCTCAGCCCAGCCTGCACCCTCTCCAATCTGGAACCCCTCAGGAGATGTCTGACTGCCGGTTTAGGCCCGATCCCAATGTTCGGACATCCCTCTCACAACGTGGGACTACTGGCTCCCAACCGGCTTGCCTGCCTACCAGCCTGATCACCACCTAACCACTCCCCTACCAGCCTGATCGATGCCTAACTGCTCCCCTGCTGGCCCGATTGCCCCCAACTGCCCACCCCTGTTGGCCTGATAACCCCCAACTGCCCTCCCCTGCCAGCCCGGTTGCCCCTAACTGCCTTCCCCTGCCAGCCTGGTCACCCCCAAATGCCCTACCCTGCAGGCCTGATAGCCCCCAACTGCCCTACCCTATAGGCCTGGTCACTCCCAACTGCCCTCCCCAGCAGGCCTGGTCACCCCTAACTGCCCTCCTCTGCTGGCCTGATTGCCCCTAACTGCCCTCTCCTGCTGGCCTGGTCCCCCCCACAACTGCCCTCCCCTGCTGGCCTGGTCCCCACCAACTGCCCTCCCCTGCTGGCCTGATTGTCCCTAACTGCCCTCTCCTGCTGGCCTGGTCCCCCCGCAACTGCCCTCTCCTGCTGGCCTGATCATCCCCAACTGCCCTCCCCTGTTGGCCTGGTCCCCCCAACAGACCTCCCCTGCCGACCATCTTGTGGCAGCCATCTTTAACCACATGGGGGCGGCCTTCTTGTGTGAGGATGTGAGGGTAAATTTGCATATTATCTCTTTATTATATAGGATCATTAATATTAGACTTTTTGTCCATTCCTTGATTTGCAGTGCTATTATTTTATTTAGGGTATTCACTTATCCTATATAATAAAGAGGTGATATGCAAATTGACCATCACTCCAACACACAAGATGGTTGCCCCCATGTGGTCAAAGATGGCCACCCCCATGTGGACACAAGATGGCTGCCACAAGATGGCTGGCAGGGGAGGGCAGCTGGGAGGTATCAGGCCTGCAAGGGAGGGCATTTAAGGGTGTCTGGACCAGCAGGGGAGGGCAGTTAGGGGCAACCAGGCTGGTAGGGAAGGGAAGTTAGCAGTGACCAGGCTGGCAGGGGAGGGCAGTTAGAGGCAATCAGGCCGGCTGGGAAGCAGTTAGGTGTCGATCAGGCTGGCAGGGGCGTGGTTAGGGGGTGATCAGCCTGGCAGGCAGAAGTGGTTAGGGGCAATCAGGTAGGCAGGTAGGTGAGCGGTTGGGAGCCAGCCATCCTGGATTGTGGGAGGGATCCCAGATTGAAGAGGGTGCAGTCTGGGCTGAGGGTCACACACACACCCCACCCCATGCATTAATTTCATGCACCGGGCCTCTAGTTTATATAATAAAAGCCTAAGCAACCATTACAGCAGAATGACTGGTCACTATGATGTGCACTGACCACCAGGGGGAAGATGCTCAACTCAGGAGCTGCCCCATGGTGGTCAGTGTGCTCCCACAGGGGGAGAGCCACTCAGCCATTAGCCAGGCTCACGGCTGTCAAGCACAGCAGTGGTGGCAGGAGCATCTCCTGCCTTCACTGCAGGCAGGCAGTAAGGAGTGAAGGGTCCCAGACTGTGAGATCCCCAGATTGTGAGAGGCAGACATCCCCCAAAGGGGTCCCAAACTATGAGAGGAAACAGGCAGGGCTGAGGGAATCCCCGTCCCCCCACTGGTGTACGAATTTCGTGCACCCGGCCTCTAGTATATTAATAAGTGAGAATGTCATATAATTCTCATTTTTTATAATGACCCTTGCCCAATATTTAAAACCAGCCTCATAAAAAGAATTGGAGAGCTTGCCTTTTTTTGTTTTTCCTCTGGAAAACACTGCATAAGAAAAATTATTAGTTCCTTAATAGTTGATAGCAGTAACTAATGGAATAGTTTGGGCTGGTGTTTTTAGGGAAACATATATTTATTATCCATTCAATTTTTTAAAAGTCATAGGACTGCACTGGCCAGGTGGCTCAGTTGGTTGGAGAGTCACCCAGTACACCAGAAAGGTTATGGATTTGATCCCAGTCAAAGCGGCAACCAGTCAATGTTTCTCTCTCCCCCCGCTTTCTCTCTCCCTCTTTCTTTTTCTCTACCTCTCTTTCTCTTTCTTCCCTTCTTTCTATAATCCATAAACATACCCTCAGTGAGGATTTTTTAAAACTACGTAGACTTTATGACTTTATGTCTCCTTGAGTAATTTTGGATAGTGTCTATTTCCACTAAGTTTTTATTTATTGGCATAGATCATCTTATAATTTTTTAAAAGTCTATATACTCATTATAGTTAAAGCTTTTTTATTTATAATATCATTTGTGTGTCTTCCCTAACCTTAAAACCTTCCATATTTAATTGTTCCTTTTTCCTTCTAAGAAATTATTTTTGGTAGAGTTGGTCTTCTCTATGGTTAATTTTCTATTTCTTTAATTTCTTTTCTTATCTTTATTTTACTTTATGGATTTACTCTTTGAGTTATATGCTTACCTTGTGAATTTTTCTATTCTTTTTTTAATTATGTGCATTAGGATATAATTTTTTTCTCTAAATACTAATTATTTTTATAGCCTCAAAATTTTCATATGTTGAGATTATGCTATCATTTATTTCTAAAGACTTTTAAATTTCCAGTCTGATTTCTATTTGAACCAAATCATTTAGAAGTGTGGTTTTTATTTTCTAAATGCATAAGATTAGTGTCTTTCTTTTACCAAATTCTAATTTAATTGCATTAAGATGACAGAATATTGTTATCAAATATCTGTTTGATAATAGTTTCTTAGCATTTTTGAGACTTGTTTTATAGCTTATTAAATATTCAGTTTATTGTAAATGTTTTTAAAAATAATGTGACTTCTCTAAATGTTGAATACAAGGTTCTGTGTATACAATTCCAATCTTTCATATATTTTTTATTGTTTGTGTATTTGATTTGCCAGTTTCTAAAAGAGAACATTAGAATCAGTTTATATGTGAATTTATTTATAACTTCTTACAACTATATCAATATTTGCTTTTTATTTTTGGTGGTATCTTGTTAGTTGCATACAAATTCAGGAATATTCTGCTTTTCGGTATATTGCTTCTTTTGTCTTTAAATAATAGTTATTTTTTAATCTCAAATAATACGTTTTTTGCCTGAAAGTACATTTTGTCTGGCAATATTGCTGAACTAGCTTTGTTTTGGTTAGCATTTGTCTGAGACACTTTTTCAACTTTATTCTTTAACATTTCTTTATCATCAAGATTTATGTGTATGTATTTTACATACAGTTGATAGCTGGATTTGGTGGTTATTTTCTAACCTAAGAATATATTGATTTAATAGATATGTTTTATCTTTTAGTTCCACATTTTTGTAATTATTACTTAGTTTTAACATATTTTTATTATCTTATTTTGTTTTTTACTTAAACATGCTTTTTTACTTATTTTTCTCTTCTACTTTTCCTTTTTATTATAAACTAGAGGCCTGGTGCATGAATTCGTGCACAGGTGGGGTCCAGACAAGCCTACCCTGTTGGGGGCCGATCGGGCCGGGCTGGCGGGGGGAGGGGATGTGGGAGGTTGGCTGGCCGGCCCTGGCCCTGATCCAACCGGGGCCAGCCAGGGGGAGGGGCCGCCCCCTGATCAAGCCCATTGGCCAGCCATAGTGCGCGTCATAGCAACTGGTCATTCCAGTCATTCCAGTCGTTCAGGAGGTCTGGTCGTTTGGCTTTTATATATATAGATTACATTTTTAATTCCCTATTTTCTCACTCTACCTACTTGGAAGTTACGTGTTCTATTTTTAATGTTTTGGTGGTCTTATTTTAAATGTGTAATTGTTCAAAAAAGGGAGACTAGAGTTAACATTTCTACTCTCTATACAAACAATGCAATGATTTTAGACCACATTAGCTCTGATTATGATTATCCCCTTCCATTATCTATAGTATTGTTGTTTATAGTTTTATTTTCACCTTATTTTTGTTCCCCTAGTCATGCTATTATTGTTTTTGCTTTTATTGTCATTGTGGTAGAGATTATTTTTAATGCCCATGTTTTTCAGTTATTTTAATCATCATAGCTCTTATGACTTCTAACTTTGAGATTCAACTTATTTTCCCTGAATTTGTTCATTTGGTGAAGGTTCATGGTTTATAAATCTCTCAGTTTTAGTCTGAAAAATAGGTTCATTTTATTCACACATGTTGGGGGTATAGAATTTTGGGTTAACCCTTCTTTTCACATAGCTCTTGGAACTTATTATCCCATTGACTTCAAGCTCCTATTGCTCCTCTTGAAACGTCTATTAACAGTCTGCTATTGTTTTTTGTAGGTAACATTCTCTCCATGGTTGCTTTAAGATTTTCTCTTTGATTTCAGTACTATGCAATTTTACTAATATAGTTCTACATGTGAATTCACTTTTATTTCACCTGTATCAGATGAAGTTTCTTTAATCTGAAGCTAATTGTTCTTCAATTAGACACAGCATAATTTCTTATTTTATTCTCTATGTCTATAAACTTTGGCTTTATGTCTTCCTTTTTATCTCTTTTTGTTGCATTCTGCATAATTTTTAAAAATATTATGTACTTCATTAATTCTATCTTCATAATTGTCACAATTGATATTGAACATAAACAAAGAGTTTTATATTACACTAGAAGCCCGGTGCATGAAATTCGTGCACGGCGGGGGGTTGTCCCTCAGCCCAGCCTGTACCTTCTCCAATCTGGGACTCCTGGAGGGATGTCCGACTGCCCGTTTAGGCCCGATCCCACAGTCGGACATCCATCTCACAATCCAGGACTGCTGGCTCCCAACTGCTTGCCTGCCTGCCTTCCTGATTGCCCCTAACCGCTTCTGCCTGCCAGCCTGATCACCCCCTAACCACTCCGCTGCCAGCCTGGTTGATGCTTAACTGCTCCCCTGCTAGCCTGTTTGCCCCCAACTTCCCTTCTCTGCCAGCCTGGTCACCCCTAACTGCCCTATCCTGCAGGGTTGATCACCTCCAACTGCCCTCCCTTGCAAGCCTGGTCCCTCTCAACTGCCCTCCCTTGCAGGCCGGGTGCCTCCCAACTGCCCTCTCCTGCTGGCCATCTTGTAGTGGCCATCTTGTGTCCACATGGGGGCAGGATCTTTGACCACATGGGGGCAGCTATATTGTGTGTTGCAGTGATGATCAATCTGTATATTACTCTTTTATTAGATAGGATAGAAGCCTGGTGCACGGGTGGGGGCCAGCTGGTTTGCCCTGAAGGGTGTCACAGATAAGGGTGGGGGTTCCCTTGGGGTGTGGGGCGGCCTGAGCGAGGGGCCTGTGGTGGTTTGCAGGCCAGCCACACACCCTGGCGACCCAAGCAGAGGCCCTGGTATCTGGAATTTATTTTCCTTCTACAATTGAAACTTTGTAGCCTGGGGCGGCAGCCATTTCTGTGGCAGTTAATTCACCTTCTACAATTGAAACTTTGTACCTTAAGCGGGTGAGCCCGGCCAGGGTGTGCGGAAAGCTTTGCTTCCCCTGTTGCCGCCGGCAACCCTGGCCTGCTCTCTCAAGTTCCATTCTGCCGCCATTTGTTTGAATTTGTTTACCTTCTATAATTGAAACTTTGTAGCTTGAGTGGAGGCTTAGGCCTGCAACGGCTATGGAAAGCTTGGCTTGCTCTGTTACCTGGGAAACCTTGCTCTCTATGGCTGTAGCCATCTTGGATTGGGGTTAATTTGCATACTCACCCTGATTGGCTGGTGGGCGTGGCTTGGCTGATGGGCGTGGCTTATGTAGCGGAGTGATGGTTAATTTGCATATTACCATTTTATTAGAGAGGATGGCTATATCTTTCAATTCTAGAACTAAATTCAAGTTTTAGAATTCTTTGAATCTGCCTATCTTTTTCTCAGACTCTTATTCTTTGTTTAGGACACCACTTGTTTTTTTTTTATATCTTTTATTTTTTTTAAACATACAGCCGTCCCCCTTTATACATGATTTCTCTTTTCACAGTTTCAGTTACCCATGATCAACAGTGGTCTGGAAATATTAAATGAAAAATTCCAAAAAAAAGCAATTCATAAGTTTTGAATTGCACACCATTCTGAGCTGCATGATGAAATATTGCACTATTCTACTCCATCCCACCTGGGACATAAGACAACCCTTTGTCCAGCATATCCACACTGTGTACACTACTTAGTAGCATTTAAGTTATCAGATCATCACAGTATTGCATTGCTTGTGTTCAAGAACACTATTTTACCTAATAATGACCCCAAAGTGCAAGAATAATGATACTGGCAATTTGGATATGCCAGAGAAGCTGTAAAGTGAATGTATGTATACAAAAAATGCATAGTAATGTAGAGTTTAATCCTATTTGTGATTTTAGGCACCCACTGGGGGTCTTGGAACATATCTCTCTATGGATAAGAAAGGACTTCTGTACTAATTTGTGTTCTTCCTCAGATAACCTATTATCTTAAGTTCTTGAGAATTCTAAATCTACTGTCTATGTCTGCTGACTCTTGTCCATGGCGAATTATTTCCTCATTAGTTTTATAATTTTTATGTGGACTCATTTTAATTTGGACTTTTCTCCCTGTGGATTATCTTGTGGATGCATCCTTACAGAGTGATTTTGGGTTTGGCTCTGACACAACCCTAGGGGTATCAGCAAACCCCTTGGTTTGGCCCAAGGTTCTGACTACCGGAGTAGTAAAATTGATACCCCAAACTTTTGTAAGGTTTAAATTTGGGCTTTAGAAATCTCAGAAGAGACCTGTTTTTTCTACTCAGAATCCATTTGATGCAAACAAGCTTTATTTTCCTGTTCTAATTCACCCTTTAACTGAGAATGAAGGCCTTCAAAAATTCTAGCATTATATTAGGGCTCCTCAATTCCAAATGTCTGCCTCACAGACCCAAGGCTTCATCATTTGTACCCATATGGGCAACAACACCTGTGCAGCTAGATTAACAAAACCAATATACACTCCCACCCCACCCACAACATCACAAGCATCTGTTCAGATCATATCACTCAGAACTTTTAGTTCTTTCACTGGGTTTTTTTTCTTTTTGATATATTTAAAAGATTAGTTGTTATATTTTTATCCACTTCTAGGTGTCTGTAGCAGAAAACTTTCAGGTTGCTTTGGTTCATCATATTGCCAGAGACAGAAGTTCCTTATACATATATCTTCTTAGAATCAACTATTTCTAAAAATAATATCATGAAAAATTTAAACTAACCAACAACAAAAAAGCTATGTTAACAAACTTTTTCACTCATGGTGCACTACCAATCTTTGCTTAGTTTCAGCAAAGTTGCACGCACTTTTGTTAGGAAGTACATTCCACACTGATGCCAAATTGTTAAAGAACTTTTAGGCTCTCAATCATTTGAGACAAAATTCCTAAACTAAATTCCTAACGAAGAAATAAACAAAAATACCTTAAAAATGATTTTCTCAGCACCAGATGTGAATTAGTGGAAGAGTGAACCTTTACAAATTTGTTACAGTAATTTCAATAAAGATAGAGAGATAGAAAGCATGGAGTGTCACCATGATGGGAGGTATAGAGAAGGCTCGCAGTCATTTGGACAGATAAAGTCTTTTTTTTTTTTTTTTTAATCCTCACCAGAAGATATTTTTCCATTGATTTTCATAGAGAGTGGAAGAGAGAGAAAAAGATAGAGAGAAATATCGATGTGAAAGAAACACATTGATTGGTTGCCTCCTGCATGAGCCACAACCAGGGCCCTAGCCTGGAAGGAGCCTGCAATCAAGGTATGTGCCCTTGACCAGAATGGAACCTGGGACCCTTCAGTCTGCAGGTCAACATTCTACCCACTGAGCCAAACCGGCGAGGCCTGGACAGATAAAGTCTTGATTCTTAATGTTAAAATACATTCAGCAAGAGCAGCAAGACCATATCATTTTTTTAATTCTCTAGGCATACACAAACGTAACACATTTTTCATAAGGAAAATAAAACAAGCAGAAAGAATATTTTATTCCACCCCATCAGACCATCTAACTTCAGTTCAATGTCAAGAGAGCCTCAAGGAAATGAGGGGCCCCTTAAGGTAGACCTGTGTGAAGCTTCTAAACAGCATTGTCAATAGAAATAACATTTGAGCTGCACATGCAAATTTGAATGTTCCAGAATCCACACTAAAAGAAACAGCTGAAATTAATTTTAACAATATATTTTATTTAACCCAATCAATCTAAAATATTAATATTTTGACATCTAACAAGATAAAAAGTATTAGTGAGATCATTTACATTTCTTTTCTATAGATACAGTCTGTATTTTATACTAATAGCTCATCTCAATTCAGACTAGCCACATTTAAAGTGCTTGACAGTCTCATATGACTAATGGCAATCATATTGGACTAGCACAACTCTAAATATCCATTTATAGATATATATTTTTCTAAAATATATTTTTGTGCAAGTGCTCTATTATTATATTACAATTAATTTTTAGAAATAAAATTTCTGAACAAGGAGCATACAAATAATATATTTTAGCTTATTGCTGAGCTGGCCTCCAGAAATTTGTGTAATTTAAACTTCCATAGCAATGACTAATGGTGCCATTTCTCCATGATAGTGTCCTCTGATTGGGAAACAGAACAATATGCAACTGAAGTTACCAATAGAAAACAATTTGAAGAGCCAGGATATATTTATTATGTTTAAAATTAGGTTTCCCTTCTTTAAAAAACTAATACATTCACAATGCATTGAAGATATAAATAAAGAAGAAATCATTTATAATCCAACAACCTAGGAATACCTGCTACCAATGTTTAGGTACCTTTTTCCAGATTTGTGTCTTAACTCTTACATTTAAATAAAAATGCTGTCATACTGTTAAAAAACACAAAATTAGCCCATATGGTGTGGCTCAGTGGTTGAGCATCAACCTATGAACCAGAAGGTCATGGTTTAATTCCAGGTCAGGGAACATGCCGAGGATTACAGGCTCAATCCCCAGTAGGGGTCGTGCAGGAGGCAGACAATCAATGATTCTTTTTCATCACTGATGTTTCTATCTCTCTTCTCCCTTCCTCTCTGAAATCAATAAAAATATTTTTTTAAAAATAAAGAATCCACAAAATTATAAATAAGTAAACACAAAACAGAAATATGGACAGATTTTTTAAGTATAATAGGGCACAATGTACAATTCAATGTTTAAAAAATTAAAATCACAACAAAATATACCATTTTATGATAAAGTACAAGCTGCCAGAATGACGCATGAAGAGGCTGAAACTAGCATAGATTAATAACATTGGAAATACATTGGGAAAAGAAGTATCTCCCCAAAAGGCTCCAGGCTTAGAATGTTTTTCAAGTAAATTTCTCAAATTATTAAGAAACAAAATTCCCAACCTATATAAGCAACTTCTCAGAACCTAGAAAAGGAAGGAGGGGAGAATCCAAATGGTTTCAAAAGCCAGAGACTCAAGAAACTATAGAAAAGTAAACTTTGAATGTGGACTCTATCATTCATATATCCTCCTGACATATGTACTGTCACTATTACTTATACAAATTACTCATAAAAACAAAATGAAATAAACATCATAGGTTTATTATCTCATAACCCTATTTTATTTCTTAGGTTGGGAGTTTCTTTCTTATAGCTGGACCCTCATTCCTGATATAACTGAGATATAAACTTAGCCTTCACTGAGATTCTACTCTTTATAAATTAACTAGAAGCCCGGTGCATGAAATTCGTGCACAGCGGGGGGTTGTCCCTCAGCCCAGCCTGTACCCTCTCCAATCTGGGACTCCTGGAGGGATGTCCGACTGCCCGTTTAGGCCTGATCCCACTAGGATCAGGCCTAAACGGGCAGTCGGACATCCCTCTCACAATCCAGGACTGCTGGCTCCCAACTGCTTGCCTGCCTGCCTTCCTGATTGCCCCTAACTGCTTCTGCCTGCCAGCCTGATCACCCCCTAACCACTCCGCTGCCAGCCTGGTTGATGCTTAACTGCTCCCCTGCCAGCCTGTTTGCCCCCAACTTCCCTCCTCTGCCAGCCTGGTCACCCCTAACTGCCCTCTCCTGCAGGGTTGATCACCTCCAACTGCCCTCCCTTGCAAGCCTGGTCCCTCTCAACTGCCCTCCCTTGCAGGCCTGGTCCCTCACAACTGCCCTCCCTTGCAGGCTGGTTGCCTCCCAACTGCCCTCCCCTGCTGGCCATCTTGTAGTGGCCATCTTGTGTCCCCATGGGGGCAGGATCTTTGACCACATGGGGGCAGCTATATTGTGTGTTGCAGTGATGATCAATCTGTATATTACTCTTTTATTAGATAGGATATTGTGTCACATGGCACACTGGAGAAAGAAATGGTTAAATTATGGCTGTCATTGAAGGATAAATTGGTTCAAATTTATACTCACTCAAAAAAAAAAAGTCTATGGCTTCTATGCCATGAAAGTACAAATCCAGAATGTGTTTCTCTTTCTTGTTTTCAAAAGTTCTGCACATCTAGTTAAAATATTCAGTTTCATCTTTCAAGGACAATTAATAAAGATTATTGAGTTTTTTTCTATTTATTTCTCTTTTTTAAATCAATTGTTTCATAAAATTTCCTATGCACTGTGTAATTATTTGCTTTAGTTATATGATAATTGCCTAGAGAACAGATGGTTTGTCTCCTTCCACGATGTCATTTGTCTAACTCAAATATCATTCATACCTAGTGGGTAAAATATGGCATCAGCACTTCACTAGACTAATAACCTTAAAATGTCTAGCAGAAAAAGTAAATATATTTTACTGATTTAAAAGGTATTAATTAGGCTAGACAAAAATAAAGTCTTTTGCAAAAGATACATTGTCTCTGGGTATTATAAAAGCAAATATTGTAAAAGGAACCAAGATGGTGGCATAGGTAATTACCTATACTTGCTGCCTCTCACAACCACATCAAAACCACAACTAAACAGCAGAACAACTACCACCCAGAACTGCGGGAAAGCAGGCTGAGTGGAAGTTCCACAACTAGAGAGGTGAAGAAAGCTCATTGAGATCGGTAAGAGGTGTGGAGGCACGGAAAGTTCTGGCACCTGGATGTGCTGCTCTATAAACTGGGAGGGAGATACAAGCTCCTGCTTTTTCTGAACTCCAGTTCCGGGCGAGACTCTGGGGGACCTAGACACATACGGGGAGAAACTGGACTGTCTGGCATCGGGACAGGAATGCGAGAGTGGCTTACTCTTAGAGGTGCTCGCAGCAATCATTGTTTCTGCACAGGGGCATAGGATGTGGAGAACCAGGGACTTCTCCGGTTCAGGGCAGCCATTGCTGTTTGTTCCACCCTGGTGATTCCCAGAGACCCTGCCCCACCCAATTTACAACCCCACCCAAGCTGTGCACATCGGCTTTTGCATATGAATGTCCTTTCACCTAAAACAAACTGCTGCTAGGTCAGAGAGCACCAGAGATTCCAAAAGAAGGCCTACTACCTGGCAGCATCAGCAGCCTTGCTTCACAGCTGGGCCTCGTCTGGGCACTTCCAAACCCCATACAAAGAGGAGGAATCTGCAGATATCTCGGTAGCTCCTGCTGGGCGGTCCCAGAGAGTGGCTGACATTGCAACTCCTTGGAGATCCAAGAGCCAGTGTACCCAGTGGTCAGAGTGGGACCATACTGAATTACAACTCATCACATCCATAAGAGACACACTCAAGGGGCAGACTCAGTGAGCATCAAAACCCTACTGAAGCAAGTCCTGCCACATAAGGGTGTCTCCTGCGCAACAGATCTTCCATTGTTGACACAGCTGGTCATCACAGCCAATTGGCCTGGAGGTCAATTCCTCCCAGTGATACCAACAGCAATCAAGGGTTAACTACAAGACTGTGCAAACAGCCCACAAAGGGGTGCACCAAGAGTGTCCATCTCAGGTGACTATGGAGGCTGAACCACTGGGCCCTATAGAACACCTACCACACAAGGCCACTCTATCAACTCAAGAAGACTTAGCAGCTACCCAGTACATAGAAACAAACACAGGGAAGCAGCCAAAATGCAGAGACAAGGAAACAAGTCACAAATGAAAGAAATGGATGAAAGCAAAATACTGGATATAGAGTTCAAAATCATCGTTATAAGGTTACTCAAGAATCTTCCAGAAACCTCTGAGACCCTCAAGGATATGAAAAAGAACCAATAAGAAATTAAGCATACACTGACTGAAATAAAGAATAATATACAGAGATCCAACAGCAGACTAGAGGATCCCAAGAATCAAGTCAAAGATTTGAAATACGAAGAAGCAAAAAGCACCCAACTGGAAAAGAAAAAAGAATCCAAAAATATGAAGATATGTAAAGGAGCCTCTGGGACAACGTCAAGTGTACCAACATCCGAATTATGGGGGTGCCAAAAGAAGAGAGAGAGCAAGATATTGAAAACATATTTGAAGAAATAATGAAAGAAAACTTCCCCTACCTGGTGAAAGAAATAGACTTATATGTCCAGGAAGCACAGAGAACCCCAAACAAGAGGAATCTAAAGAGGACCAAGAAACATCATAATTAAAATACCAAGGGCAAAAGACAAAGAGAGAATCTTAAAAACAGCAAGAGAAAAACAGTTAGTTACCTACAAGGAAGTACCCATATGACTGTCAGCTGATTTCTCATCAGGAACTATGCAGGCCAGAAGGGAGTGGCAAGAAATATACAAAGTGATGAATAGCAAGAACCAAGATTACTCTACCCAGCAAAGCTATCATTCAGAATTGAAGGTCAGATAAAGAGCTTCACAGACAAGAAAAAACTAAAGGAGTTCATCACCACCAAATCAGTATTATATGACATGCTGAAGGGTATTCTCTAAGAAGAGGAAGAAAAAGGTAAAGATAAAAATTATGAACAACAAAGTGACAACAAATACATATCTATCAACAGGTGAATCTAAAAATCAAGTGAATAAAAAATCTGAAGAACAGAATAATCTGGTGAATATAATAAAATCAGGGGCATAGAAAGGGAGTGGACTGACAATTCTCAGGGGGAAGGGGGTGTGGAGGGTGTGGGAAGAGATTGGACAAAAATCGTACACCTATGGACGAGGACAATGGGGGCGGTAAGGGCATGGGGTTGGGTGAAAACTGGGTGGAGGGGAGCTTTGGGAGGAAAAAAAGAGGAACAACTGTAATAATTTGAACAATAAAGATTTATTCAAAAAATAAATAAAATATAAGCAAATATTTTAATCAATTTTATCTACCTCTCAAAAAAAATCCTAAATGATTAGATTGCCTTTATTTCAAAAAGCTCTTTATAAAGTCAACATTCTATTTTGAAAATTTTAAAATGATCTTATCTTTTATACATGTTCTATTATATCTAGAGATGACAAGCATTCAGAACAAATTACTATTTTTTACCAGAGGTCCAGTGCATGAATTTGTGCACAGGTGGTGTTAGGCTGGCCAGGGGGAGGAGACACAGGAGGTTAGCTGGCTGGCCCCACCCCCTGGTCGAATTCTCGGTCAAACTCCCTTTCAAAGGGATAATTTGCATATTAGCCTTTTATTACATAGGATTATTTTTTGACATATAATGTTGCTATTACCACTTCTTCTAAGAATATTTTGAGACACCAAAATAAAATTTGTCCAATTTTGTTTAACCCTACTTAAGATGGAGTATCTAGGAAAATTCAAAGACAACAGCAGGCACAAAAGCAAGGACACTAGAGGATATTTTAGCCTCTACAGCTGCAACAAATAGGTAAACACTGTCTAACTCCTAGCAATCCTATTATAATAAAGAGGTAATATGCAAATTGACCATCACTCCAACACACAAGACGGCCACCCCCATGTGGACACAAGATGGCCACAACAAGATGACTGGCAGGGGAGGGCAGTTGGGGGTGATCAGGCCTGCAGGGGAGGGAAGTTAGGAATGACCAGGCCAGCAGAGGAGGGCAGTTGGGGGCAACCAGGCCTGCAGTGGAGGGAAGTTGGGGGTGACCAGGCCTGCAGGGGAGAGCAGTTAGGGGGGACCAGGCCTGCAGGGGAGGTGCCGGGAACCAATTCCAGCATGTAATAATTACAAGAGTTTCATCAAAAGGTTGGTGAAGCTTGGGGGGCTCAACAAGGGCTGAGCTACAAATGTAGTTTACCTGTTGGAACAGCTAAAGGGCACTTCCCAAAACCTGAATAGGATTATTGTTTGCTGCCAAACAGCTCAGAGCATCTTAATGTGCATGTTATTGCCTCCTGTTGGCCAAACACCTGAACAGCTGTAGGCTATTCCTAAATCTGACAATGCTTCTGTAAACCCTACCCTTTGAAGTGTATTATCTCTACCTTGCCTTAGGACAAATTGTGTTAATAAATAGCACGGGGTCCTTAGACAAGGGGTAGTCTTTTAGCTCCTTTAGCTGAAGATCCTCTGACCCCCAATGCCTTTCAAAATTATCTTTCATCTTTGGACTCCTTCTTAATCATCTACACATCAGCTCCTTTCTCCAGATTGCTGAACCCTTTGTAAAGCTGGGACAAGAACCCCAGCAGGGAGGGCAGTTGGGAGGGACAAGGCCTGCAGGGGAGGGCAGTTGGGAGTGATCAGGCCTTCAGGGGAGGGCAGTTGGGGGGGACCGGGCCTGCAGAGGAGGGCAGTTAGGGGTGATTGGGCCAGCAGGTGAGGGCAGTTAGGGGTGACCAGGCCTGCAGGGGAGGGCAGTGGGAGGTGACCAGGCCTACAGGGGAAGGCAGTTGGGGGGGACCAGACCTGCAGGGGAGGGCAGTTGGGGGGGGACCAGGCCTGCAGGGGAGGGCAGTTGGGGGCAACCAGGCTAGCAGGGGAGGGCAGTTAAGGGTGACTGGGCTGGCAGGGGAGCAGTTATGCATCGATATGCCTGGCAGGGAGTGGTTAGGGGGTGATCAGGCTAGCAGGCAGAAGCGGTTAGGGACAATCAGGCAGGCAGGCAGGCAGGCAAGCAGTTGGGAGCCAGCAGTCCTGGATTGTGAGAGGGATGTCCCAGATTGGAGAGTTTGCAGGCTGGGCTGAGGGACACACACCCCCATGCACAAATTTCATGCACAGGGCCTCTAATATAAACATAAAACTTTGCATGTAAGGCTTATTTACCTAATTTACCTTTTTCTTGATACGTTATGTTCAGCTTTCAACAAAAATTTACAAGTCATGCTAAAAGGCAAATAGCACAATCTAAAGAGGCAAAGTAGGCATCAGAACCTGAGTCCTGATATGGCAGAGAGTTTGAAATTATCAGACTGGGAATTTAAAATAAATTATGATTGATATGTTAAGAGCTCTAATGGACACGTGCAAGAACAGATAGGCAATGTAGAATGGTAAATGCTAAAACAATAACATAAAGAGATGGAAACTCTAAGAAAGAATCAAAAGGAAATGTTAGAAACAAACAAACAAAATCTATAGACTGAAAACAACCGAGGAAAGAATCCATAAATTTGAAGATATATTAATAGGAATTTCCCAAACTGAGATGCAAAGAGGGAGAAAAAAAGACAGAACAGAATATTCAAAAACTCTGGGACAATTAGAAAAAGTATAACATACATGTCATGGAAATACCAGGAGAAAAAAAGAGAGAAAGGGACAGAAGAAATAGTTGAAGGAATAATTGCCCAGAATTTTTTAAAATTAATGAAATACACCAGACCATAGATCCAAGAAAATCAGAAGGCACCAAGGAGGATAAAGACCACATAGGCATGTCATATTTAAACTGCAGTAAACCAAAGACAAGAGAAAATCTTGAAAGAAGCTTTCCCCTCTTCTTCCCCACAGAAAAACACCTTCCCTATAGAAGAACAAGAATAAGAATTAAATAATTTTCTTCAGAAACCATACAAACAAGAAGAGAGTGAAGTAAAGCATTTACAGTTTGAAAGAAAAAATAACATCAACCTAGAATTCTATATCTAATAAAATCACCCTTAAAAAGTGAAGGAAAAATAAAGTTTCTCAGACAAAAAGACCCACTGGTCTCACCTGCTTCCCTGGCTCTGTCCTCTCTGAGCTTTGCCATGTTGCAGCTTTGACTGCCCCACTGCGAGTCTTTGTCGTGCTCCTTCCATCAACAATCTAGATCTTATTGGTTCCACAACTCCATAGTCTGTTGAGAAAGAAGCGAGAGAACATTCTCCCCTTCTCTGCTTAATTGGGAAACAGATGGGGAGGGAAATGGAGGGTACCCCATATCAGGTTTGCTTAAGTCCCAAATTGTTACAGAATGAGCAAGCAAGATTTTCAGATCACAAAGGTAGACACATTTGTCCCCGTGGCATGCACACACACCACCAGATTCTCTGTTCTCTTTCAGTGGTGTTGTAGACCTTTCCCTTCAATCCCATTTCCATTGCCCCCCACCTATCTTGTTGTTATTTTTTAACTATGACAAAATTTTATTTAACAGTTTTACTTCTTTCTTCATACACATATATAGCACAAATTTATATTTTATTAAATGTATTGGGATGACATTGGTTAATAAGATTATATAGGTTTCAAGTATAGATTTCTGTGATACGTGATCTGTGTATTGCATTGTGTGCTCATCACCCAAAGTCAAACCATCTTCCATCACCATATATTTGGCTACATTTACCCTTTACTAGCTATCTCCCCCGCCTTCCCTCTGATAACCATTATACTGTTGTCTGTGTCTGAGTTTCAGTTTTATATCCCACAAATGAGTGAAATCATTTGGTTCTTAGCTTTTCCTGGATGACTTATTTTGCTTAACATATGTAAACTGGCAGAGCCACTATGGCAGTTTCTCAAAAAAACTAAGAATAGAGTTATCATAAGACCCAGCAATCCCTCTTCTGGGCATCTACCTGAAAAACTAGAAAACATTTATTCACCAAGATATATGCACCCCTATGTTCATTGCAGCATTATTCATGGTGCCAAGACATGGAGACAATCAAAGTGTCCTTCAATAGATGATTGGATAAAGAAGATGTGGTACGTATATATACTACATAAGAAAAGATGAAATATGGCCATTTGTGACAACATGGATGGACCTTGAGAATATCACACCCATCTTGTTTAGCTGAAAAGTCTGTACATGTCTGAACCCCTAATGAAAATACCATTACAACTTCCATCCCCTAACAACCAGATTGTAATGGATGCATGGATCTGGTTCAGATCCTGACCTCTCCCTTCCAAATATTTTTTTATTATTATTTAAGAACGAAGTATTAAATAGTACCAAGAAATAGGGGTTAGCCCAGCTGGTGTGGCTCAGTTAGGTGAGAGTTGTCTTACACACCAAGTTCTATTCCTAGTCAGGGCACATGCCAAGGTTCAATCCCCAGTAGGGGGTGTGCAGGAGGCAGCTAATCAATGTTGCTCATCAATGTTTCACTCTCTCTTTCCCTGTCAGTTCATCTCTCTCTCAAATCAATAAAAACCTAATTTAAAAATGGAATAGGGGTTATAGTGGCATTGTAAATATAAGAAAGTAAACATTTTTAGAGATGCATACTGAAGTCTGTAGGCATAAGATGGCATGATCAATAGGATTTGTTTGAAGATATTTCAGCAAAGAAAATAAAGGGATATAAATAATATCAAATTTTGATACTTGTTGAATCTGAGTGATAAGTATATGGAAGTATATTCTATGAGTTTATTTTCATTGTTTGAAATTTTTCACAATAATTTTTATTTTATTTTATCCTCACTGCTTCTTCAGTAAGTGTCTCAATTTCCATTTAATCAGATGTTAAATAGATGCCAGGACAGGGCTTGCTTATCTAGTTCAAGCTCCACTCATTTCCTAGTTGAGACCCATTACAGAAACAGCATTTCAGTAAACTCACTGGTACCTCAGTCTTTGCTCACGTTCCTTATTATAGTAAATTTATTGAAGGGTAATTCCTGGGTCATACTGATTGTGTTTCAGAAAAGTAAAAACAGCTTATTCTGTGCAGTAAAGGGCAAGGTGCCCTCTTCACACACCCTTGCCAACACTTGGTTGTCATTCTTGTTTTATGAATCTTTTGTAAATGTGATGTAGAAAGAAAGGTAAATAGATTTAACTTGGCCCAGGTAAGATGGAAGAACATTCAAGGTGGCAGAAAAAGCCTCAGCAAAGGCACAGAGGTGGGAAACAAGCTAATTTCTTTAGTTCTGTGTTGCCAGAATTCACTCATTTAGTGAATATTTATTTGCCCAGAGCCTCCATATTTCAATGGATATTAATGCTATTCGCTGTTAAAAATGTGTATTAGTAGTTAACTGACTTTTTTCCGGATAAATTAAGAAAAGTAAAGGGAAAACGCTTCTTTTAAGTTAGCAGTTATCCAGACCAATGGCATCCAACATACCTGTTCACACTTTCTAAAAGTGTCATGGCTTAAAGCCCTTTTGCAGCAGTGGATTCTCTCAGAGGTTTTTAGTAAACTCTTCCAGAAGAATTAAAAAGCAAGTTCTTTAATAAAGACAGAGAAAGACATTCATTTCCAGTTGGGCTGAAATTCAGGAGACTTCAGCAATCAAATCCTATTCTGAGGGAGTCCTAATGTTCACCCTGAGGAGAGGAATGCCCGTGCCAGGTTAACTCCCCTGCGGGCGTCCTCAGAGGTAAAGGATCCCTGCATTGCAAAGCCTCCACTCTGTGTTCTGCACTCACAGGAGCCGCTTGGCTGAGGTTAATGCTCTGCTTGCTTCCACTTGCTACTCAGCCTGCACGTTTGAACCTGGATGATTGGAAACCGGAACAGTGAGCAAGAATCACCAAGACAAAGAGCAAGAGCGAGAAGTGCTCCTCCCGCTCCAGATCGTATTCTGATGTTTTCCAAGGGGTCATCTGAAATTAAAGGACGACGTGGGAAACCTAAGGACCTCGGCCAGCAGGTCTCACCGCACTGCGCACAGACTGGCGCCGACGGCGACACTGCGGCTGCGTCGCCAGGAACCTCCGCCCTGGTGCCGCTGCAAACCGACCTTCCTGGTCGCCTCTAGCTGGGGCTTTTGGGTGGGGCACACCTGAACAAAACTTGAGTCAGCATTCTTTAATCTGGTGTTTTAACAATCACAGTTGTTTCCAAGAAATTAGCATTCTTCTCCCTGGAGAGGAAAAAAACAATGCAGTAATCCCTCCTCTTAAAAGCCAGAATCAAGAACAAGGGTGCTTAAACGAAAAGAAAAGAAGAAAAAGAAAAACCCTTGTTTTGTTTTGTGTTCTCCATAGTGAATGGGTAAATATACAACAGTACAGTACTGGCTTTGCATTTCAACGCTTTATCTTCTAGGTCTCATCTGCAAGCCAGGTTTGCACCGATAAGTAATCTCTCATCTTTGGGGAGGAGAAAAGATACATTCTTAAAGGACTGTTAAATATACATATGTGTCCTATATTGTTTTATAGTACTATAGTTTGTTGTGATATAAGGCATATTTAATAGTACTGCATATAATATCCTAGTACAAATAAATATATAATAAGAACAGAGATACAGTGCCCTCTACTGGATCAATTCAACTTGATTAATCTCTCTTACAATAGCTAATTTAACTTTCCTTCAAGTGACTATCCATCCCTCATGTTAGGCGATGCTTCATGTGGGGTGTTTCTTCTCTGGCTCACACTAGCAACAAGCACAACGTCCCGGCATACACTATTTTGTCTTAATGATGCTTGCTTAGTATACCTTGTTCTAATCCTTCACGTTCAAAAGGATTTTTCAGCCAAAACCGGTTTGGCTCAGTGGATAGAGCGTCGGTCTGCAGACTGAAGGGTCCCAGGTTCGATTCCAGTCAAGGGCATGTACATTGGTTGCGGGCACATCCCTGGTAGGGGGTGTGCAGGAGGCAGCTGGTCGATGTTTCTCTCTCATTGATGTTTCTAGCTCTCTATCCCTCTCCCTTCCTCTCTGTAAAAAATCAATAAAATATAAATTAAAAAAAGGGATTTTTCAAATTTACTCTACAAATGCACTTGTGCTATTATCTATGGTGTTTGGAGGACAGTACACAACACAAAGTAAGGGGAAATCTGATCAATTGATTGATTGATTGATTTGAGCCACCTAAGCAAATAATCCAGACTCTAATTCCCAAACCAAAAATAAACTTTCTTTATTGTGTGCTATTGGAACTATTCAGATGTAATTTTAAGAATCAGACAAATATGGGTTCAAGCACAGTATCCGTTTTCAAAAAAAGATGGACAAATCAAGACATTATGCAAATTTCTAACTATTGCTTTAAAAGCAACATTACATAGACAAATAATACAGAAATCATGATTCTGAATAATTTTTTTCTTAGCAGTACAGAGACACCATGGAAAAGACATATCTGCTCCCCAAAATGCTGATAATTTTTCTTATGTGGATTCTTGAAAATTGGGAATAATAATGGATTTAGGGATTCGTGGGAAATGATTTAAAATATTAGAAAATATCCTATATAATAAAAGGCTAATATGCAAATTGTCCCCTCAGGAGTTTGACCGACCGGGAGTTCTACCGCTCATTATGATGTGTACTGACCACCAGGGGGTGGCTGGAATGAAAGAAGGCCCCGGCCAGCAGCTGGCAGCCAGGGGAAGGAAGGCCCCGATCGGCCCTGATCGCCGACCAGGCCTAGGGACCCTACTTGTGCATGAATTTCGTGCACCAGGCCTCTAGTTTTAAAATAAGAATAGTAGTTTCAAAACACCACACACTACAATTTAACATGTATGTGACATTGAGGGACAGCTGGAAAGCAGAGGGATTAAAATATTGGGGCTACCATTGCCTGTAAGAGTCTTCTCACCATAACACTGAAAATGTCAGTGTTTCCCCCTGATGTGACCCTGTCCTGATCTGGATCTTATCTCCTGACTACCAAGTGCAATGAACCTCCCACAGATTTTCAGAAGCTGGACAGAGCTTATTATGGAAATTCACAACCCAAAGTAAGCTGGCTGGAAAATTAGATGCCCGTCTCCCTAATGCAGGAAATTTAAAGAGAAGATGTCAGGCTGATTGCAGTCTCATCCCAATCTCTGCTGCAAAGAAGCACAGAAGAGAAATTTCTAGAGTCTCTCAGACGTCCCTATCAGCAACATGGAGCAGAACCTTGTGGACTGGCCCCAAAAGGAGAGCCGTGGCTGGAGGAAACCCTTGCCCAGGTCCCCCAGGATGGCTCAGGTGCCTCTGTGTGGTATTGGAGCTCTACAGTTCAAGCATCACATGAAAGTGCTGACTCTCCTAAGAAGCTAGCTCCCATCCAAAGCTGAAGAGGGTGAGGAAGGCCAAGGAACCTCTCCCTGGGCAGTGGTTTTTACCCTACAGTGACTATGGGGACCCCCTGGTGGGCCTTTGGAAAATCTGGAGTCCACAGCTGCTTCTGGACACTCTGGCTCAGTGGGTCTGGAGAAAGGCCCAAGAATCTGCATTTTAGCAGGCAGCCCTGGTGACTCTGGTACAGGTGGTCCTTGGACCATACCTTAGAAACACTGTCTGAGGACGTGAAGAAACAAACATATATTCAGCCAAATGCACTGGCATCTCAAGACCTCCTCCTTACGAGCACCCATCTTTTAATGAGATCCTCATGGAATAAGAACTTGCTTGTACTCATTTTGCCCTTATATAAACAGTATTATAATAAATGTAGCTATTACTCTAAGGTTCAACCATATGACAGTATACATGACAGTGTAAACACCCCCGAGACACTTCTTAATCCTGGACTAGCCCCACACCATGCTTTTTATTTTATGCACCAGCTGCAGGAATTGGTTTTCTGCTCCTTCCTTAAAATCGTTTTCAGCTGTTCTTTCTGGCCAGCATCTTCTCCCTGCAACACTGCAGAGAAAGCAATCTCGTGTCTCTTAAAAAGGGCACAAGATATTTCAGCTTTTCGCAGAAGTTTTATTATAAGCAACAATGAGGAAAGGACAAGGGGAAAATATATGGACATAGATCTAGAGAGAAATCTGACAGCCTCATAGAAAAGTTACTACCAAAATTCAGTGTTTCTTGTTAGCAGCTATTGACTCTATAGCAATAATACCTGTTTTACTCCTTTCCTCCTATTTATTCATTCTTTCCTTTCTACCTTCTTCCTCCATCCTTCTCTCTCTTCCTTGCACAAATGTGTATTGAGGGTCCACCATGTGTTAGGCACTCTGGGCTCAATGGCACAGTCCACACATAGCTCAACAAATGCACCAGAGTGCTCTGAAAGCACCAAAGGGTGGACTTTTCTAAGTGAGGCCTCACTGAGGAATGATGTGAAAAGAGTCTGGAAGAAAGAAGAATTGACCAGGCAAATTGTGGGGGAAATAAATTCCCCTTAGCGAAAACAACAGCCCCATGCAGCTAAAACAGTGGGAGAGTCTTGGAAATTGGAGAGTGCTGGAAATTGGACTAGAATGGTAGGTGGGGATCAGCCATGAAGGGCCACATAGATCACAATAGTGAGTGGGAGTTTATCTTATAAAATATGCACAAGTGATCTAAAGGACAAAGTAAGCAAGCAAGCAAGCAAGCAAGCAGAACAGAAACAACAGACTCATAGATACAGAGAACATTTTGACCATGGGACAGGGTATTGGGGACTGGGAGAAAAAGGTGAAGGGATTAAGAAGTACAAATTGATAATTACAGAATAGTAAAGTACAGCATCCTATCTAATAAAGAGGGAATATGCTAATTGACCATCATGCCATCTTAAAGATGGTGGCGCCCACAGCCAATAAGGAGGTAATATGCTAATTGACTGCCCCACCCTCAAAGATGGTGGTGCCCACAGCCAAAAGATGGTGGTGCCCAGGACCCTCAGCCCCGCTGGGGCAGCAGGTGCACGGCAAGGCCAGGCCCTGCCTGGCTGCTCTGCATGCCTACCTCCGGAGTCCCCCAGTTCCCTCAGCTCCCCAGCTGCCCAGGGCCGGCCCGAGGTGCAGGCAAGCCTCGGAGGGCAGCTGCCCAGCCACTCAGGGCCGCCTGATGTTCAGGTAACCAGGGCTGGCTGAGGCTTGCGCTGCTGGCAGTGGCAGCAGCAGAGGTGTGATGGGGCATTGCCTTCCCCTAATCGCCGGGTTGCCTCCCACCCCTGAGGGGTCCTGGACTGTGAGAGGGGGCAGGCCGGGCTGAGGGACACCCCCCTCCAGTGCATGAATTTTCATGCACCAGGCCTCTAGTAGGGAATATAATCATCAATTATATTGTAATTACTATGTATGGTTTTATGGTACCAGTGGGTATAGAGTTACTGGGGGATTACTTTGTAAATTATATAAATGTCTAACCACTATGCTATACACTTGAAACTTAAATAAAATAATATTGAATTTCAACGGTAATTGAAAACAAAACTATGTTGTTGTTTTTTAAAAAAGAAGAAGTCAAAAAGACCTTGGAAGATGAAATAATCTAATCCACCTCTTCAAAAAGAAAAGATGTCAAGACATTTAAACATTCTCTCATTTTAAAATTATCAAACAAAATAGCTTTACAGAGAGAAACCAAGATGGCGCCATAGGTAAACACCCGAAATGCTGCCTCACACAACCACTTCAAAACTACAACTAAAAGACAAAATGGACATCATCCAGAACCACAGAAAGGCTGGCTGAGTGGAAATTCTACAACTAGAAGGAAAGAGAAAAGCACACTGAGACTCAGAGGAGCTGCGGAAGTAAAGGCAGAGGTATGGAAGCGCGCGCACAGGAAGGGCTGGCAGCTGAGTATGAGATTGTCTTTTTCAATCTGGAGGGAGACACAAGCTCCCGACTGCTCTGAACTCCAGTTCCAGGCAAGACTCTGGGGACCCAGACTCATACGGAAAAAAAACTGGACTGTCTGGCATCGGGCGGAACTTGAGGGCGGCTTTCTCTCAGAGGTGCTTGTGTCATTACCTAGGGACACTGAGACATTACCAGGGGCCTCTTAGGGCAGGGCTGAGCATTAGCCATAATTGTTTGCTCCGCCCTGTTAATTCCATGAGACCCCGCCCCACCCAAGCTATGTGCAGAGGCTTTTGCATATGAATGGCCTGGCCCTCTGCAATATAAAATTACCTAACAAACTGCAGCTGGGTCAGAGAGACACAGAACATCCAAAATAAGGGCCAAGGTCCCACAGCAGCTTGCATTAGTTCACAGCTGGGCCTCATCTGGGCACCTCCAAAACCCAAACAAAGAAGAGGAATCTGCAGATCTCTCTGTAGCTCCTGCTGGGTGGCCTCAGGCAGAGGCAAAATTAGCACCTCCTTAGAGATCCAAGAGCCAGTGTACCCAGTGGTCAGAGTGGTACCATCCAGATTACAACTCCTCAGATCCATAAGGGACACGCTCAGGGGGCAGACTCAGTGAGCACCAAAGCCCCACTAAAGCAAGTCTTGCCCCATAAGGGTGTCTCCAGCACAGAAGTTCTCCCATCATAGACACAGCTGATCCTCACAGCCAATTGGCCTGGAGGCCAATTCCTCCCAGTGATACCAACAACAATCAAGGCTTAACTACAACAAGACTGTGCACACAGCCCACAAAGGGGTGCACCAAGAATGTCCACCACAGGTTACTGGGGAGGGTGAGCCACTGGACCCTATAGGACACCTAGCACACAAAGCCACTCTATCAACACAGGGAAGCAGCCAAAATGCAGAGACAAAGAAACAGGTCACAAATGACAGAAATGGAGGAAAGCAAACTACTGGATATAGAATTCAAAACCACGGTTATAAGGTTTTTCAAGAATTTTTGAGAAACCGCGGATAAATTTAGTGAGACCCTCAAGGATATGAAAGAGGATCAACTAGAAATTAAGCATACACTGACTTTCTTTTCAATTACAGAGATCCAACAGAAGACTAGAGGATCGCAAGAATTGAGTCAAAGATTTGAAATATGAAGAAGCAAAAAACACCCAACCAGAAAAGCAAAAAGCAAAAAGAATCCAAAAATATGAAGATAGTGTAAGGAGCTTCTGGGACAACTTCAACATCCAACATCCGAATAATGGGGATGCCAGAAGAAGAAGAGAGAGCAAGATATTGGAAACATATTTGAAGAAATAATGACAGAAAACTTCCCCCACCTGGTGAAAGAAATAGACTTACAAGTCCAGGAAGCACAGAGAACCCCAAACAAAAGGAATCCAAAGAGGACCACACCAAGACACATCATAATTAAAATGCCAAGAGCAAAAGACAAAGAGAGAATCTTAAAAACAGCAAGAGAAAAACAGTTAGTTACCTACAAGGGAGTACCCATACGATTGTCAGCTGATTTCTCAACAGAAACCATGCAGGCCAGAAGGGAGTGGCAAGAATTATACAAAGTGATGAATAGCAAGAACCTACAACCAAGATTACTCTACCCAGCAAAGCTATCATTCAGAATTGAAGGTCAGATAAAGAGCTTCACAGATAAGAAAAAGCTAAAGGAGTTCATCACCACCAAACCAGTATTATATGAAATGCTGAAAGGTATTCTTTAAGAAGAGGAAGAAGAAGAAAAAGGTAAAGATAAAAATTATGAACAACAAATACATATCTATCAACAAGTGAATCTAAAAATCAAGTGAATAAAAAAATCTGATGAACAGAATAAACTGATGAATATAATACAATCAGGGGCATAGAAATACAATTCTCTAGGGGAAGGGCGTGTAGGGGTGTGGGAAGAGACTGGTCAAAAATGGTACACCTATGGATTAGGACAGTGGGGGGGTGGGTAAGGGCAGAGGGTGGGGTGAGAACCAGGTGGAGGGGAGCTATGGGGGGAAAAAAGAGGAACAACTGTAATAATCTGAACAATAAAGATTTATTTTTAAAAATTATCAAACAAATAAAAATTTATCGTATTTTCCGGCGTATAAGACGACTGGGCGTATAAGACGACCCCCAACTTTTCCAGTTAAAATATAGAGTTTGGGATATACCCGCCCTATAAGATGACACCCAGTGTATAAGATGACCCCCAACTTTTGAGAAGATTTTCCTGGGTTAAAAAGTCATCTTATATGCCGAAAAATATGGTATATTTAAAAAATAAGGAACTTATTATTTCACCATAAAAAATGTACAATTGACTATGTAGTGACTTTTATAACTGACAAAGTGGACAATTTCATAAATCTAAATTAAGGTCCAAACCAAGGTAGAATGGGGCTGGGGAGGAAGAGGCAGGCCTAGTAATTATTATACTGGGATAGCAGGCATAAACCTAGGTCATCCAGGGTGACCCAGATGACCATCTAACCATAGGGTGTCCTGACCTGGGTGATAAAATCCCTTGTCTCAAGTCTTTCCTTGGTGAGAAAGTCTCCATCTTATGATCTTATGGTATTTAGATGCTAAAGTCGCCCACTTTAGCATCTAAATACCATGAGTAGAACTGCTTAGGAGCAAAATCCAGAGGCATTGCTGTCTTTAAGTTCTGATCTCTTCACAAGAAAAAGCTGCCCTAGGCCTTTTCTCACTTTAAAAAGTAGCAGCTTCTTGAAAGGAAGAATGGCATCTTTCAATACAGTATTGTTGACGATGCTGACCCCAATGTAACTTACTTAATCAATCCCTTTTTTTCAATTCTTTGATAATAATGAGTATTGAGTTACTATGTGATTTTAAAGATACAGGTATATGATTTCCTAAGTACAAAGAATTCCTTGTATGTTTTGAAAAGGTTCTGCATTTTACATAAATCAAAGGTTCTGCAATATCCTGTCTTGGGGATCTAACATTCCTCAGCTAATATTACCCCCATTACTGTGAGAACCAATGAGAGAATCGGGTCCTAGATCAGCTGGCAAGGCTGCAGGGCCTGTGAATCATTCTTGGGCTGGAATAGTGAATAGGACCTTTCAGCTGCCACATGAGTGCAGTCATTTTTCGGCTCATGAACAACAAAAAATTACAAACGAAACAAGAATTTGGTATTACTCCAGGACAAAAGAGCCTCAGTAGCAGACATATTGTGATGCTATTTCCCTTGTGAAGCTCTTAATCCTGTCTACCAGTGAGGCTTGGTGTGTGCTAAATGAGCCCCATTAGCCAAATCCCACTCAGGGCCACGTCAAGGAGGAGTTCAGCTCTGGTGATGAGACAGCACAACCTCCTGTGGATTTCTCTGCAAGGCCACTTCATCTTGCTCTGACAAATAATTTTTGTGCTTTAATTATACGAGGTGCTCTAGAACCGTGACTCATAAACTGGGGATCTTGTCCATTTTCATTCTCCAGGTCTGGGGAGGCACCTGAGACTGTATCTCTAACAAGCCTCCAGGTGATGCCTACACTGCAGGCCCACAGACCACACTGTGACTACCAAAGGTCTAGAACATATTCAGAAACTAAAACAGCAGTGTTTCTGAGATATTACAGTGGCTACAGAGACATTAAGCCAGTAAAGTTATGCTGACTCATTGCAGAAACTCTGAGATGAGCTGTTACCTCTTTTTACACCAACGTCTCTTAGAATCATATGTGGGTTACGGAGCACAACTTCTTACACAATTGTTCACCAAGACTACTCATAAGCAAACTAATAACAAAGGGGATTATTTTTAGCATTGTACTTGCTCATATTCTGTATGCTTTTCCCATTTCATGGGACCCATCCTCCTTCCCCTTCATCATCCATTCCCCCAACTCTACCTCCCACCTTCATCTGAATCAAGTGTTTCTCAGTCCTGTTCCCTAATCTCCCTTCCCATAAAAGTATTCTTCAGGAGACAAATCTGACTAACTGATCCACATGTAAATAACAACAGCTTCATGAGGTGTTAACCTAAGCTGAAAGAATGACTGTCTGGTGGGAGAATTCCAAACACCATCCAGAGGTGAGAAAACAGCATTGGATGCATTAAGGCCTTTCTGGCAGTGGTCTGGGGCTGACCTGAAAGTCTGTTCCAACATGCATGAGTCTACTTCTAGACCCTCCTGTGGCCAAGAATCCCTCACATCCACCCCAGGAGAAGCTTCTATCCCCAGAGCAGTCCTAAAAGCTGGCCTTGGGCCACCATGGTCTAAGCAGGCCCCTGGACACCTCAGGATTGGTTTTGTGATGTTTATCAGGTATTATATTTTTGTTCTTTAACTCAAATTATCTAAATGAGACATTTTAATCTCAAATTTATTTATTGATGTTTATAGAGGCAATGAGCAGAGTTAGAAAGCCCTCTAAGTGAAATCTAAGCAGCTCTAGAATGTCATATTTTGCTGTAACTGAAAGAAGAAGAGCCCTCTATTTATCTTCATCTTCAGGTGCATTACTTTTGTCAAATGTCTGCAAATTGGGGGGCAGCAGGAACAAATGGCAAACCTGTTTCCTCACTTTCCTTTTCTCTCTGTGTCCTGAAGAGCACTCTCCTGTCTTAGCCCAATGGAAAAGTACAATGTTTCTTGCATCACTGGACTGGATTTCTTCGGTGAAAACCCTGGGACTGAGTCACTGGGGTCAAACTAAAAATGCTTGCTGCCATAGGTTGCCCAATCTGTCCACCATGTCATTTATGAGGTAAATAAAGTATTGAATTAGGATACAGGAGGACTATGAATCCAGATGCCCAGCCGATGGAAAGATCGGTAATGAGAAAACAGAGCTGACCTCTTTCAGCAAAGCTAGGAAATGGCAGGGGAATGCAAGAAGCAGCTGCTCACTTTTGGCAGCTGCAGTGAAGGGCAATGTTATGGAATGTCAAAAAACAGCATATTTCATTGCAGCCTCACTAGTGCCCTTTAATGATTCAGGAGTGGAGCCATCTTTAACGACACTTGGCATACTGTCTGGTTTAAAGACAAATAAAATGTCCTCATTTCATCAGCCTTTCAAGAGAAGGAGAATTTGAAAATTCTCATGCACCACTTGAATATCAGTTTGGTACCCAGGAGGACCACAGGCACACTTCTCTCTTTCATCTTGACCTATGGAATAATTTCCTACTTTGCTCTGAGAACATCTACTGAGATATTTTTAGATCTGAATTCTACCACAGAATCTAAATACTCTAAAAATTGTGGATCATAATTGAAGTATACATCAAATTAGAGCTGTGAGAATGTTCACAGCCAATAGCCCTAACTAGGATCTTCTTAACTCAACCGTGAACAAACTTCATTGTCATCAATTGTAACATAATAATTTTTAAAGTGAGATCTATCCTTAAAATTTCCTCACCACGTCACTTAAAGGGGCATATGAAGATGTTTTCTCATAGTTGAGCTTTGGGTACATTGCATGAATAGAGAGGAGGACCTAGTGAATGTCCCATTTGATCAAACTCGAAGTAAACCAACTAGTGAGTTTTGTTAGATAAGTCAGTTGTAAGTTATACAACTTAAAACTTACTGTTGGCTACACTCAGGTTCAACAAAATAATCTAAAAGTTTTTTTAATTGATGTCATCATGACACAACATAGGACATGTGTTATGGGAAGTGCATTGTGATTCATGAAATCATTGATTATCACCAAAGATGCTGTGTTTTTTTAAAAAACCTGTCCTGTCAAAATTAATTCTGAGATGTATCACAAATAATTTGTCACATTTAATTATTAGAGTACTTTGGTTTTTAAAATACTTCACCTTCTGTATTGGCCACATTTCTACATTGTCGTGTGTGTGTGTGTGTGTGTGTGTGTGTGTGTGTGTGTGTGTTAAAGCAGAGTCAAGATTATAAGCCATTACTCCTAATCATGTGCCCCCTGAATTGTTCAAGAAAGAAAGAAAAAAGTGAAATTGGAGAAGTAACTATTGAGTCAAAACTGTACATAACCAATAATAAGTAATCATTATAAATGTCATCTATAATCATGTTTAACAAAACTAGATGATATGATATTCCCAAGAACCTCAAACAGGAACAGGTGGGGACAAATAGGGCCACAAGATCCAAATGGTATTAGCACCTGTGGAGAAGGAGGCAGAGGGAGACAGCAGGGTGTTTGTCAGTCTCAAAATGAAGAATCGCCAAGAGTTTTACATCAACCAAGCTGACCTTCAAACATGAAGTCTTCAGAGAAGCTGTTATGGACATATAAGAACTCAGGGAGTATGTTCCCATGAGCCCTCCCGGGGATCCCAAGAGTATGAGCTACAATCAACCAAATGATTCAAGAGATTTTATCATGGGATTGGAAGGAATTCAGGCAACAGGGGAACATTTTTTAAAAAATGACATGATTGGGTTCAAATAGAAAAAAATCAGAATTTGGGGAATGCTACAAAAGATTTGTCAACACCAACAATAAACAATAAAGGGGTGGGGTGAACCTTTAGATAAAAGACACTTATGTAACATATCAAATAATTACAATGCATTGGAACTTACTTGAATACCAATTCAAACAAATTTTTAAAATAATTTAGAGACATTGGGGAATTGTGAACAGTGGGTATTTAATGATATTAAGGGATTGGTATTAAAATTATGTAGGTGTGTGATATGGTATTGTGGTTAAACAGTTTTTTTTTTTAAAGAGTTCAAATATTTTAATAATCTACTAGAGGCCTGGTGCATGAAATTTGTGCATGGGGGGGCGGTCCTTTAGCTCTGCTTGCACCCTCTCACAATCTGGGACCTCTGGCTCCTAGCCACTTGCCTGCCAGCCTGCCTGATTGCCCCTAACCACTCGCCTGACTGCCTCATCACCCCTAACTGCCTCTGCCTGACTGCCTGATTGCCCCTAACTGCTCACCTGCCTGATTGCCCCTAACCACTCGCCTGCCTGCCTCATCACCCCTAACCCCTCTGCCTGCCTGCCTGATCACCCCTAACTGCTCGCCTACCTGCCTGATTGCCCCTAACTGCCTCTGCCTCAGCCCCGTCACCACAGCTTCATCCAGAAGGACGTCCGGAATGATGTCTGGAAGGTCATTTGGCTATCTGGACTAATTAGCATATTACACTTTTATTATTATAGATAGTTGCCTTGCTTCAAGCTATAAGGACCTGCTTGTCATAGAAATAGAAAAGTTTTAATTTTTACTCTTGATTATGGCAATTAACTAACACAGATGGCCACCAAAAAGGTGACTTACCAAAGGGTGTATAGCAAACGGTGCTGTTAAGTCCTCTTCTGTGAAAACGTGCATGTCGTGCATCGTATCTGCCTGGCTACATAAAAGAGTGAAGTTTCCATCTGTCTTTGCAATCATATGAGCGAATTGTCTGAGACCCCAGCCCAGTCTGGTTTGGTGCTCACAGAATAATAGAGCTCTTTTTTTTTTTTTTCCTTTGCTCCATTGGTGGAGATTTTCTAGAAGTTGCAGGATATCTTCCTGTTAATTTTCCTCGACACTATGACTTTACTTATGTCTCTCACCTTTGCTTTCCTTCTATCCCCCACCCTCAACAGTAACTTGGTCCAGGCTCACTTCGCTTGAGTGTCTAGGAGATCGTGCAACTACAATTCCCAGCATTCCTGGTGCTCCCCATGCTCTTGGCTCCCACTTCCAGTCCAGGGGCCACAGAAACCGAAAGGACTGGGGAACTCCGACCACCCCCCCAATGGGGCTGAAAGGACTGGGGACTCTGGCAGCAGGCCAGACCCACCTGGGAATGGGTCCGGCCATGCCACTTGCCTGATGCCCCCCTTCCCTGCGTGGCTGAAAAGACTGGGGGTTCTGGTGGGGCTCAGGGGACTGGGCACCACCATCTTGTGGCTATGGGCACCTCCATCTTTGTGATGGAGTGACAGTCAATTTGCATATTCCCTCTTAATTAGATAGGATATATATAAAAGCCTAAGCAACTGAAAGACCAAACGACTGGTCTACTGGTCGCTATGACACTCAGTGACCACCAAGGGGCAGATGCTCTACGCAGGAGCTGCCCCCTGGTGGTCAGTGTGCTCTCACAGTGGGAGCGCTGCTCCGCGAGCTTACCGAGTGGCAGGGCCAGGTACAGCAAGGCCAGGATGAGCAGAAGCGGTGCCAGCCTGGGCTTGGGCTCCTCCCCGGCCACCTGCTGCTTCGTGCACTACTACATCGCTTGGGGGGTGTTGGACTGCCAGTTTCAGCCTATTTGGGACCCAGCCGAAACCAGCAGTCTGACATCCCCCAAGAGGTTGCAGATTGCAAGAGGGCACAGGCCAGGCTGAGGGACCCCACCAGTGCATGAATCCATGCACTGAGCCTCTAGTGTATAATGAAATGTGATATCTGATCATTGTTTCAAAATAACCTGGAGTTGGTGTGGATCATGCAAGCGATATACATGGAATGGAATTATCTGTGGGATGATGGCTGTTGGGACTGAGTAGTGGGAACAGAAGGATTTATTATATGTTGCCTTTTGTTCTGTGTATGTTTGAAATTTTCTATAATAAAACCCAAACAAACAAAAATAGATACATTTCTAAAATTCGGTGCAAACTCTAATCCACAAATAAACAAGTGGGTAATATAATGAGAGAGGAAAGCATCCTTCTTAATTGCAACAAAAAGTACATAAAATATTTAGAAATTGACTCAAGAAATATAAAAGACCTATAGGGGAATAAAGACATTATAAAACTTGACTGAAAGACATGGAAGAGCTTAATCAATAAAAAGACATTTTATGCTCTAAAAGGAAAGACGACATTTCAAGATGTAATTTTTCACAAATTAGTCCACAAATTTAATGCAACTCCAATCAATCTTTTAAAAAGATATTTTTAACTTGACTAATTAGTTATAACACCCACAAAATAAAAGATTGAAACATAATGAGGACATTTTTTAAAGACTTAAGAAGAGAGGATATTTGCCTTACCAGTTAACAAATTACGTTGCAGTACTGGAGAAATTAAAACAGCGAAGTGCTGTTCCTGCCCAGACAAATCAATCAGTGAAACAGTAGAGATTTCAGAAACTGACACAGGCTTTTATAAGAATTTATTATAGGGCAAGACAGCATTTAAATCAGTGCGAAAGGGAGGGGTTATTCAATAAATATTGTTGGAACAACCAGATCTCCTTTTGCAAAAGAAATAATGTTAAATTCAAACCTTACAAAATTAATTTCTAGACATTATGTATATAAATGAAATACTATCAAAATATAATAAATATGAGAAATTATTTCTATAATTTTACAGAATGGAAAGCCTTTCTACACTCCTCTTTAAGAGCCTGAGAAAGCTCTCTGACACACTGAAATGGAAAGCACTCCAGGGGTACTGTCGAATCTTAAAAACCAAGGTACAGAAGGGTGAGTATAATTTTCTAGACATCCATATTTGTGTGGAATAAAATAAATAAACTCTGCCCTAACTGGTGTTGCTCAGTGGATAGAGCATCGGCCTGCGAACTGAAGGGTCCCAGGTTCGATTCTGGTCAAGGGCATGTACCTTGGTTGTGGGCACATCCCCAGTAGGGGGCGTGCAGTAGGCGGCTGATCAATGTTTCTCTCTCATGGATGTTTCTAACTCTCTATCCCTCTCCCTTCTTCTCTGTAAAAAATCAATAAAATATATTTTAAAATAAATAAATAAATAAATAAATAAATAAATAAATAAATAAACAAACAAACTCTGAAAAAAATGCACATGTCACTGATAATAAAACCTGCCACCATTAGGGAGTATAGGAACTGATGGGGGGGGGGGGCGGGTAGCACAGGAGTGGGGAAATAATTGTTCACTCTACAACTTTTTTTAATCCTTACCACCTGAGGATATGTTTTTTTTACTTTCAGAGAGAGGCAGGGAGAGAGAGAGAGAGAGAGAGAGAGAGAGAGAGAGAGAGAAATATCTATGTGAGAGAGAAACATGGATCAGTTGCCTCCCGTAAACACCCCAACTGGGAGATGGAACCAGCAACATTTTGATGCTCTGGATGATGCTCCAACCAAGCAAGCCACATGGCCAGGGCTCACTCTATAATTTTGTTTTATTTTTTAATTATGTGATGTATCATTCACTTCAAAACTTTGAGACATACCCTGGTCTGGTAGTTCAGTTGGTTAGAGCATCATCCCCATATGCTAAGATTGCATGGTTGGGGCACATGCAAGAATCAACCAATGAATGCATAAATAGGTGGAACAACAAATCTTTCTCTTGCTCTAAAACAATCAATAAATAAAATTTTTTTCAAGTTAGAGAAATAAATATAATGAAAGTTAAAATATTTTTGTAACATACAAACAAATTGAATAGACAAGTGACAGAGGAGGAAATGTCTGTCATCTGGATATACATTAAAGCTATCTACTCTGAAGAAGGGAAAAATTAAAAATCTAAATAGAAACAAACAAAATATATAAATAAACAAATTACTCCCCCCAAAATGCTTAAAGCCTTAGAGAAATTCAAAGTCAAAGAACGGGTGTTTTGTCTTTCATATCAGCAAGATTGGTAATACCTACGGAAGATTGGTAATACCTACGGTCTGTGAGGATGTGAGTAAAACAATACCTCACACAGTTGGTGATGAGATAAAATGGGTGATTCACTCCGACTTGTCTGTAACTCCACTCTCTTTACCTAAGTTGTTCCTGCTAAAAATACTAATGACTCCCACGTCCCTAAATTCAGGACCACTTTTCAGTGTGTGTCCTTGCCACACCTTTCTCTTTGGCTTACATGACAGCATAGTTCTACTCCTTTGTTCATTAAAAATATTTCTATAGCCCTAGCCAGCTTGGCTCAGTGGATAGAGTGTCAGCCTGCGGACTGAAGGGTCCCAGGTTTGATTCCTGCCAAGGGCACATGCCTGGGTTGCGGGCTCAATCACCAGTAGGGGGTGTGCAGGAGGCAGCCTACCAATGATTCTCTCTCATCATTGATGTTTCTATCTCTCTCTCCTTCTCTCTTCCTCTCTGAAATCAATAAAGAAATAAATTAAAAATATATATATTTCTATATCCCAGGAATTGTCCTAAACTCTAGAGATAAAAGAGTGACCAAAAACACACCTGGTGCCTAACTGGAAAGAGCTACCTGTAGGTTTTCTATTCTCTATCTCTCTCTCTCTCTCTCTCTCTCTCTCTCCCCTTCTCTCAGCTTCCTTCATTGCCTACTCCCAGGCTTAAGTCCTAGCGTTCCTCCTGGCCCAAGCCTTCTCTCATTCAGTGTCTTTGCTGGGGGGGAGAGGGTCTCCTGACTTAATCTCCACCCAGCACTAACAAAACCTAATACTCAAACCACATCTCCGCACTGCAGATTGGTAGGTATCCCCTGGATGTTCCACAGGCACTGCAGATCCCACAGTCAAAATGTACTCATGGTTTTACTGCCTCCCGCAACGTGATCCTCCAATAGCAAACAGAACTCCCTTTAGCCAAGCCAGCCTGCCAGAAACCTCCAAGGAATTCTCCACACCTGCCTGTTCCTCAGACCCATGGCCAATTGAGAGTCAGGTTGTTTGTATTCCACCTTTAGATAGATCTTGAATCTATCTGCTTCTATCTACCTCTACCTGCGGTCTCAGGCACCATCATCTCACTATGGAAACGGCAATAGCCTCATCCATTCCAAGTTTGTTCATTTCCACTTTCCATCCATTTTCGAACTGCAACCACAATGGTCCTTGGACTGCAGATCTGATCCTGTCACTGCTCTGATTCCTCTAAGACTTCTCATTGCTTTTAGGATACAGTTTAGGCTTACTTTAAGGCAAGCATGTCAAACTCAAAGGCTAACACAGGCCAAATAAACGAGGTATGCAGCCCGCGGGCCATGAGTTTGACATTCTTGCTCTAAGGCTCTGCACTAGCTGGCCCTGCCTGCTTCAGTGGCCTCCTCTCAAACTGCTGCTTAGCAGTGACTAAAAGGATGTGGAGGCTCTGTATGTATTCACATGGAGACTTACTCATGCCATGTTGTTAAGTTTTAAATGTAGGTTACAGGATGACCCCATTATATACAGTATACATTGTGTTTTACTTGTAAGGTGTGCTTATGCTGGGGAAACGTCAATGTTCTCCATTATACACTTGGTCTTTAGATCATGCAATACCCATATAACTGCTTTTGATAACAAAAACACCGAATAATTTAATACCATTTTAAAATTTATTTTGGAATTGTGCATTTTTATAGAGCTTCTGAGTTGTGGTTTTACAGTTAATTCTGTTTGGTTTTGCTGTTGACCTAAGGCAGAATGCAAACGTTAGGTAAAGAAACATGACTGGTAAGTACATCCGTATCCTCAGGGCACATGAGTGAGCAGGATGCTACCAACCTGCTGGTTAGTCAAATGCCAACTGTTATTTCAAAGTCAAAGGTAGACAAAATGATCCTACAAATGAGATTAGCAATAGTATTATTCAGAGTAACAGAGTATGTTGAAAATTGATAAATCTACATTTAATTTCTGCATAAGTTTTTTTTTAATTCTTTAACAGCAATACTTTCTAGCTTGTTAATATTACTTACAGAGTGACAATCTAGAAGCATCAAGCCTTTTTAGAAGTTCAATCATTTTTCCAAAATTAGCTAACATATGTTCTTTGTAAAAGGACAAGTTTTGAGATCTCTAAAAGGCTGAATCATTACTCACATGCTTTATACAATATATTTTATGAATGCCATAAAAATTATAATGTTATTTGCTTTACATTCTCTGAAACATGTTGTGGGGATTCATCAAAATCCAGAAATACGCTCAGCAACATGCTGTGCCCGGGAACAGCAGCCATCGTGTGTGCACAGCCAGAGAGGGGGCGAGGTTGGGAGCTGCTGCTGGTCTGACTCGCAGAGGTCAGAGCTGTCCATCTGCCATCTCGGCCTCAGCCCCCGTCCCACTGCTGGCTCTGGGAAGCTGACATTCTGCAGCTCCTTCCCCTCCATCAGAATATGCTTAACAATGCCAACATTGCTACATCCAAACACTTACTTCAAAGGCCTTCCAAAAGAAGATATGTCAGATTGTCCTCTGAAGAGAGTTAGGAGGGTCATGCGTGGAGAGATCCTTGATCCGACCTTAGGTGGGAGCTGGTGGTGGAGCACCTCCCTGCAGGGATGGTGGGACAGGCACCACGGATGCTTGTTTCATGGACTCTGACTGCACTTATCCAACTGTCTGCAGACCTACAGGGATGGCAATGATTGTCCTGATCGTTCATTGCCATCGATCTTAAGTAATGTAACTTCAGAGCTGGAGGAAGGGCACAGAGTCATTCTTTTAAATTTCTGTCTGCTGGTATTAAAAATACGTTTACGAAAAAATGTGAAATGTTAAGCATTGTGTTTTCTCACAGCTGTCTGTATTATTTCTCAGCTAATATTCCATTCCTCATGAAAAATATCATGGGCAATTGTTTTGTTACCAACACAATCTATTTTCCATCTCCTCCAGCTGCTTATAATTCCTGAGAGAATGGCACGGGGAGAATGTATTTGTTTTGTTTTTTACTTCTGTGTTTGTTATTCTTAAAAATGAGGCCATTTCAAGGGGGGATGGTGAGGGAATTGGTTTGTTTGCTTGGGGGATACTTATACAGGGTGAGGCAAAGGTAGGTTTATAGTTATGAGTACATGAAACACAGAGTTTATTCTTATATTATTATTTATTCATTATTGTAGCATTCTCCATAGGAACAACTGTAAATCTAATTTTGCTCCACCCTGTATATTGGTACTCCTTCGCCCTTTGACACACATGTTACTTGTATGAACAGTTAGCCCTCTGTAGCTGTCTCAAATCTACTGACATGTGGGCTCCAATCTACAGCACCATCCTGATAGCAAATGCAAATAAGAGAATCCCCAAATTTTGGATTTGATCTACAGACAGACCCATACTAGACTTGTTTTCTCTTCCACAGTCTTTACTGCCTTACCTGGCTTAGCCCTCTTTTAGTGACCTCTGAACACTCCAAAATATTTTGGTCATTGCTGTGGGCAGGGCGTGAGCAGGTCGGAGGCAGCACCTCATGGTCTACTGCATGGTGCAGTGATGCCCCGGCCCCCGTGCTCTGCTCGGGATCCACCCACACACCCACACGGTCCTATGAATACCAACCAGCTTCAGTCCCAACTTTAAGACAATCTGTTGTGATGCCCATATGGAGCCACACAAGATATACAGTCTCCTTGCACATGGACCTTAAAAATCCAGATTCTGAACCTCTCCCACATTCCCTTATTTCTGATAGGCTCCCCTGAGATTAAAAGGGGAGGAGAATCTAAAATCAACACACTCTCCCAGAGGTATTCATACAAAACTCAAAATACAAATTTCTCCCTCTGCTCCAGCTACTTTCCGCCTGGTGTGGGCCATATGGCCTATCAGCCCCGGGGTTGCCACAGGTGATCCTGGAATACCTGGAAGCACAGAGTACAGGTGTGCAGGAGGGGATGCCACTCTGCTAGGGCATCAGGTCACAACTTATTTCCCCTCTCATCTCTTTGGCCATGGCAATTCAAACCACGTGTTCCCTGAAACTGCAGAGAATGGAAGAAAACATACCCTCCACTTCCCTCCCGTGTGCTGTCCATCGGGCTCATCCATATCCTGACCGGGGCAGGATGACTCTGCAAGGGCCACTTGGAGCTTTTCTAGCTCAAGGGCACAGTGAAAGGAGCTATTACATGTTTTCAAAAATGTATAGTTTTGGCCACTCTATTTCCTGAGCAACAGTTCACAAGCAATCTATGGTTTTGATGAAGAAAACTAAGGTAATGTGCCAACCTGCTATGTCTTATCTGCTGAAGTGGTTTCTTCATCTGCAAAATAAAACAGAAGAACTGGAATAAATGGTCTTTAACATCATTTCCAGCACCATCATACAGAAAGGTTCTGGGTGAAAATACCATGTGTGGTGACAGAACCCATTTCTGGAACCCTACTGGCCATCATGCAAACTGATCAAGTCAACTCAGTTTATGCATTGACTCCAAGTTCTGTGTTATAATACTGTGTATTACATAATCTCTATTGTTAGATTTCTTTGTTACATATCTCTAATTCTAAGTTAACTAGTATTCATAATTTCCAACTTGAAGCACTACCAAATCTTGATGTTGTCAGAGGGGAAATATGCTCAGATTAGTTTTGATAGGCTTAAATATAACCTTCAGAAAGTCAGTTTTGTCATCCCTTTCCCTATCTTGCCAAATGTTATAGTCTAAACATTATGGAAAAGAAATATAGTTGCCACAAATAAGTTAACCTGTACTTCTGCTAATGATGCAATTAGAATATTCTGGGATTCTGGACTTACGTTTTTAAGACTGCTTTTTGTTAATATTATTTTCCTTAATCAAATGTCAAGAATTATTAAACATTCATGAGAAAGTCAATTTGAACCTTTTGCTATAAACTGGTAAATCTTCACAAGTCAAATAACCTTCAAATCTAAAATACTAAAATATGACCTATCTTTTCCAAATGTGAGCAAAGTATGAAAAGCTGGGTCGGGGGAAGAGCCCTGCCAAAGGTTACAATAGGTCTGAAGACATGCCCAGGGCCTTCTAAGGAAAACTGCAGGAAGACCTTGATTTTTGCCCCACATGTGTGCACTGATTGAAGGCTCAGACATACAGCACCAACACTGACGCCTCATAATTGACCAGATCCACAAAACTATCCATCTGATTTGCTTTTAGGATAAGTGTGGTACCAAAGGAGCCAGGCTTTATTTCCCTGTGTCAGCCAGTTAGTAGCTTCAGGCTACCTGACAGGGAAGGTGGGCATAGCCTCCCAACATACATGGACAAGGGGCTCCTGTTAATGGAGGGGAAAGCTCCAAAAACAGCTGTGGCTATGCATGGTTAGCGGACAACACAGGGGAGTCTCCTGCCCAGTAAAGGTGCATGAGCACAACACCAACGCATCTACTCCATTGGATGTAGCCAATGACGACCTCGAGTGCTAGGGGAATGGAGGGACATCTATCCCCAAAGCTAAATCAAATGTACTCAGGACCATGGGAGAGCCTGAACACTTCACAGGTCAAAACACTTAGGGAGTGTTATTTTAAAGTAGGAAGAGAGAGGAACACAATCCATTGTCACCCTTGGAAACTCTAATTCTTCCATTGTTTTACTGATTCAGAAAATATTGAGTGCCTACCTTACGCTATGCTAGACTTTGAAGCTATATAGATGAATAAGCCTTGCCCCTACCCTTGAGTTTCTCACCATTTAGTGAGGACAGTTGAGTTATAGGCTGTGTAATGGTAGAGACATGGGAGAACCTACAAAAAATAATCGCTGCCTTATTTTGTGTGTTACTCTATTCCAGGTGCTAGCGATTGCCTAGAGATGTATATACATTATCTTGTGCCACGACAACCATATCAGAGAAACTTTTTTATCCCCCCAACGCATATGAGGCAAATGAGGCCCAGAGAGATTAGGTAACTTGCCCAAAGGGTCGTGCAACTACTCTGACTTTTCTAATTCATGATAGATTCCCAAGCCCCCACTTCTGACCATGCATGTGCTATCATCACGTATTAAGCTAGGAGAGTAGAGAACAAAAGCAGGAAAAAGAATCTCCTCATTATTTAACCTACAAATCCCAAACTTGGGGGTCTACTGGGAAGACAAAACAGGATGATTTCTGAGATTGAGTATGGTGAACATCATGGTGTTTTGCACTCTGAGCAATTGGCATATTTTATGAGCAATCTCATGAACTGCTACACTATGGCTTTGAAGAAGAAAAATAAGGTCATGTGTCAACCTGATATCTCTTATCTGCGGAAGCAATGTAAAATGCTTATGAATATTTTTTTCTCTAAGATAAAGGAGATATATTATCACTTATCACTATGGCGGTCAAAATGTCTGTGAATGAAAAAATGTTCATTATTTACATAGCAAAATAAATATATGTGGCAATTTACTATACATAGCACCTTCTGAATAAACAACTCTCTCCCGCAAAGAGCTGAGTTAATATAGAAGAGGAAGAAGAAGGTCTTCAATATAGAAGTATACAATGCAATGAAAATGTAATCTAGACAAATAATCTGTGGTCTTTATCATCAGTAAACGTCATCGAAAAGATACCATTCTCTTTTTAATATTCAGGCAGAACTCATTTTATTATTTTTATTTTATTTTACATATATTTTTAGGTTTTTTAATGTTTATTGTTGAGAGTATTATAGATGTCCCCCTTTATTCCTCCAATTACCCCACTCCCCACCTGGTTCCCACCCCACTCCAGGCCTTTACCACCCTATTGTCTGTGTCCATAGGTAATGCATATATGCATGTAAGATCTTTGGTTAATTTCTTCCTCCTCTCCCTACCTGCCTTCTCTGAGATTTATTAGATTGTTCCATGTTTCCATGCTTCTGGTTCTATTTTATTCATCAGTTTATTTTGTTGATTAGATTCCTTGTTCTTTTATTTTTACATTAAATTGTTGATAAATATGTATTTATTGACATTTTATTGTTCATATTTTTAATTTTTTTAAATTTTTCTTCTTCTTCCTCTTCATAAAGAATATCCTTCAACATTTCATGTAATACTGGTTTGGTGGTGATGAGCTCCTTTAGCTTTTTCTTATCTGTGAAGCTCTTTATGTGACTTTCAATTAAAAATGATAACTTTGTTAGGTAAAGTAATCTTGGTTGTAGGTCCTTGTTATTCATCACTTTGAATATTTGTTGCCACTCCCTTCTGGCCTGCAAAGTTTCTGTTGAGAATTCATCTGACAGTCATATGGGCTCTCCCTTGTAGGTAACTAACTGCTTTTCTCTTGCTGCTTTTAAGATTCTCTCTTTGTCTTTAACCCCTGGCATTGTAATTATGATGTATCTTGGTGTGGGCTTCCTTGGGTTCCTCTTGTTTGGAACTCTCTGCACTTCCTGGACTTGTAAGTCTATTTCTTTCACTAGACTGGGGAAGTTTTCTGTCATTATTTCTTCAAATAGGTTTTCAATATCTTGCTCTCTCTATTCTCCTTCTGGCACCCACATAATGCAAATTTTGGTAGGTTTGAAGTTGTCCCAGAGGCTCCTTACATTATCTTCATATTTTTGGATTCTTTTTTCTTTTTGCTCTTCTGATTAAGTGTTTTTTGCTTCCTCATATTCCAAATTGTTGATTTGATCCTTGGCATCCTCTACTCTACTGCTGAATCCCTGTAAATTATTATTTATTTCAGTTAGTGTATGCTTAATTTCTAACTGGTCCTTTTTCATGTCTGAAATTCTCACAAGATTCTTGTAAGTCTCACTAAGTCCTTTGAAGCTCTCATTAAGATCCTTGAGTAACCTTGTAACCACAGTATTGAACTCTGTATCCAGTAGTGTTTCTTTTTTTTTTTCCCTTCCATTTCTTTCATTTGTGTAATGTTTCTTTGTCTCCACATTTTGGTTGCTTCCCTGTATTTGTTTCTATGAATTAGGTTGAGCTGCTATGTCTCCTGGATTGGTAGAGTGGTGTTATATAGTGGGTGTCCTGTAGGGCCCAGTGGCTCAGCTTCCCCAATCACCTGAGCTGGGCCCTCTAGGTGCACCCCTGTGGCTGTGTGCATAGTGTTATAACTGAGCCTTGATTGCAATTGGCATCACTAGGAGGAATTGACCTCCAGGCCAATTAGCTGTGAGGAACAGCTGCAACTACAATGGAAGTGCTGCTGTGTAGGAGACACCCCTATAGAGCAGGACTTGCTTCAGTGGGGCTTTGGTGCTCACTGAGTCTGCCCCTTGAGTATGTCACTTGTGGATGTGTAGCGTTGTAATCTGGTATGGTCTGAAGCTGTCCATCAGGTTCATTGGCTCTGGAGCCTCCCAGAAGTTATAAAATCAGCCACTGCTTAGAGCCACCTGGCAGGAGCTACAGAGAGATCAGCAGATAGCTGCTACTTGTATTGGGCTTAGAAGTGCCCAGGCAAGGCCCAGGTGTGAAGCAAGGCATTCTGGTGTTAGTACCAGGTCTTGGACCTCTTATTGATAGGTTTGGGGCATACTGGTGCCAGCTGCTGCTTTTTTGAAAGATTTTAGAAAAGTCTGAAGCCTGAGCCAAGACAAGCCATTCATATGGAAAAGCCACTGCAAACAGCTTGGGTGGGGCTGCAAATTGAATGGGGTGGGGGCGTCTCAGGGAATCACCAGGGTGGAGCAAACAGTGTGGGCCAAGCTGATGGTAAGTCAGATATGACTGCCAGTCAGCTCTGGAATGGGGGAAGTCCCAGCACAGGAAAAATGACCTCTGCTAGCACCCCTGTCTGGGAGAAAGCCACCCCTGAGTTTCTGCCCTGATGCCAAACAATCCAGTTCCTCCCTGTGTGTCTCTGGGTCCCCCAAAGCCACCGCCCCAGTGTTGGAGCCCAAAGGGAGCAAGTGAGAGTAAGTCTGTGCACATGCCCTTTAAGAGGAACTGCTGGGTCTCCAATAGCCTCCGTGTCACTCAGCCACAATCTCCACTGGTTTTTACAGCCTGTAGTTACAGGGACTTCTCTTCCCCTGGGCTGGGGGTCTGGTGTGGGGCTGGGACCCCTTGTTTCTCATGGGAGGCCTCTGTGCCAAGATACCCCTCCTGATTAAAAAAACACCACATGTGGGTGTTAGACGAGACCTTTCTGTGACTCTGCACCTCCTACCAGTCTTGATGTACTTTTTTCTTTACTTCTCTCATTGTAGGACTTTCATTCAGCCAGATTTCAGGCAATTCTTAATAATGGTTGTTCTGTATTTTCGTTTTAATTTTGATATGGCTATGGGAGGTAGCGAGTACCAGCGTTTACCTATACTGCCATCTTGGTTCTCCTCCAGAATTCATTTTATTGAGCTTTGTTAATAAGTGCTTCTCACAGATGTTGTGTTTTCTTAAAAATTGAAGGCAAAACCCTCCACCAGCAAAAAGATCACAACTTGCTTTATTGTGATACTCCCTTTATTGCAGTGTCTGAAACCAAATTCACAGTATCTCAAAGATATTCCTGTTTATATCCAATAATGAAACCCTGTACATTGTACTTGTAAATTATGAATTTACCTAATCAGATCTATTATTTGTATGTGCTTCAAGAAACCAGTGAAACTATATTTCAAAATCAGTTCCTTGGGTATTAAAGTTGAAAAAATGACAATAGTTTAGGAAATGGAATTGAGAAATGAATAGAAAAGACAAGATGGGATGAAAAAAAATAGCATAGAATTGGCGTGATTTGGAAAGAATTAGCATGAAAGGTTAGAAAAGATCTATTTATCATATAGAATGTATTTCTGGGTTGGGCAATGATTCAGAGCAAGGTCAAATGGCCTATGTAAGTTACTTACTTTTATTTGTGGGCACAGATTCAATCATATGACCTACACAAACAAGTCACAAACATCGGTTGTGAGTCACAAAAGGAAATGGGCCAAAGGGTGGCTTGAGAAACAGAGGTCATCAAGACTTTGACAAGTTATTTAAATGAGCTGTTATGATGATGGTGACAATGATGAATCAAATTAGCTATTACTAGGAAGTTATTTTCATCCCAGGCCAAATTATGACTGTTTCAGACACACCTGGACATGTGACCACCCTACCTACTTGTGAGCCATGTGTAAAATGAGGAAATGACCAAGAAAAAGCTGTAAAACCTGAATCCTCTTTACTCACCTTCAGCCTTCAAGGAAGTCAGTTAACCTCCAGGAAGTAGGATAAATACAAGGCTGCACTCTGCAGAGCCTCCTGGAGCGCAGCCAGAAGTAGGTTTCAAACAAATTCCAAGAGTGAGTTTGTCCTTATTGCCTACTGCATTTCTTAACCAGTTTTACTGACTTCAAAGAAACCATGAAAAAAAAAAAAGGAACCTTTAAGATATGTGTAAAAACCAGGCACATTTTTCCATGTTTCTTGCTCATTGCTTAGAAAAATATTACCTGATGAATGTGGGTCAACATTTATCCATCCAGCAACTCTGTTCATTCTTCAACAGAAGAATTCAATGGATTATTAAACTATAGGCCAGCGTTTCTCAACCTTGCCACTATCAACATTTTGGGCTGGATAATTATTTGTGGAGGGGCTGACTTTAGCATTGTAGGATGTTTATTAGCATCCTTGGCCTCTACCCACTGGTTGCCATTAGCACCTCCCACAGTTTTGACAACCAAATATGTTTCCAGACATTGCCAAGTGTTCCTAGGGGCCAAAATTATCCCCACTTGGGAAGCTCTAATATAGACCCTGGCCCTTTTTGGCCATTCCATCTGCTACCAACTTGGCCCATGCCCTGAAGGTCTACACATCCTTGCATCTTTCAGTTGGAAGGAATCTCACAGGAAATAAATCCTGTCTTCCACATGTTTATTAAAGCACCTGTAACATCCCTGGCAGGTGATCACCTAAATTCTCCTTGACTCTTCCAACATCAAGGAGCTAGTTCACTTCCCATTACAATTTAATGGTTAGACATTTTGAATATGAGAAAGTTCATTATTGCAGAGCCATAATCAGCTTCCCTGTGATTCCTCCTCAACTTTACCCAAGGGAGCTTTGTATAAGGTGCCTCCTCCTCCTTCTACCACACAGCCCTTCTAATATTTGGAGTCTTTTCTTCCCAGAGAACCTCCTCTATTTCCTTCCACAATAGCTCTCTTAAACAACCCACCAGTTTATCTCTCTGCCTGGGCATCAAAATTATGATAGGAGGTGAGAATGATGATGGTGGTGGTGGTGGTGGTGGTGATGATGATGATGATGGCAGTGAGGATGATGCCAATGGTGGTGGTGATTATGTTAGCTATCATTTATTTGTTACATCTATGTGCTATATGTTCTTTTTTTTTTTTTTTTTTTTTTTTTTGCTATATGTTCTTTATCCATTACAATGCAATCCAATGTACTAATCACACTATTCCAAAAGTTGACGGATTAGTTTACCTAAAGTGTCATTTCTAACATGTCACTCCCTATTTCATGACCCATCCCTGGCTCCCTCCCACACAGCCCTCTCAAAGGCTCTCAGAGCTCCCCTCCGGCTGCCTCCCCTTTGGAAGCCAATAAATTCTCCACTTTTCCCCTCTGAGAGGCTCCAGTGCTGTCTCCCCCACACCCCACCACATACTAAAAACCCACCACTACCCAGGCCCTTAATCTCCTTTCCTTGAAATCCCTTCTTACTGCCTCTACACTCAAATATTGTTCTTCTTCAAAGCCAGGTAAAATTCCTCCTTAATTCACTTCTCAAAACTCACATGTTTGGTAACTCTTTGAGCCAAGTACTGTGCTGCCCACGGAGGTACAGAACTCACAGCGCAGCTCTCAGATAACTTGTGGCACAGACAAGATTTAGCCATCAAGGAGACTTCCCAGCTTTCCTCCCACTCGGACAATTTCTTCTGGCCAGTTCAGGTTCTGTTTCTCTCTCACCCTTCAAAGGGAGTTCTGTCTTTGCCAGATTGGCTTTGGGGGCTTCGTAAAACAGAATTACAACGGATGGAGAATGGGTAGAGAAAAGGCAAAAAAAGGCTGAGAGCAGCAAGAGAGACAAAATAAAAGGTTTGGGTTAAATGTCAGGAAATTAGGGGTGTTGTGTTTGAAAGGCTGTCAAGCAGCCACTGACCCCAGGAACACGTAGAGAAGAGCGGAGGTAGACGTCTGAAGAGTGCTGCCATAGGTATGACTTACATCACTTTTCATGTTCTTCTTAAGACACAAGAAATATTTTTAATTACTTTTAGCTACTAGATTGCTGGTTTAGTTACTAGATTGCTCATTTGACTGCAACAGCATAAAAAAGCCTGAGCTAGACTGATCCTCAGTTTATATTTGAGTTATATTTATAACCTATACTGGAACACTTTAGGGAGCAAATGAAGAACTATTAATAATTATTCTGGAATAACAGACATAAACCAGGACTGTGTTGGTCAAACTGGGATGTTGTGCCACCCTAGTTATACAATCATTATGAAATGTGGCAAGTGAAGGGATGAGATGGGCCCAGAGGATGAGCATCTTATCCTGTGAGTGGCAGGAGAGAGGAAAAAGTCTGAAGAAGAAAAGTCTTCCCAACTATGTGGGCCTATGGTAAACTATCTCTTTTCTGAATTAAACAGCCTATGCCACCTGCTAAGAATTAAATTATATCCTGTCTCATGTCATTTATTAAGGTTTTTTAGTGTTCACAAAGAGTTAAAAAAATGGAAAACATCAATCTTTCATGTCATCTAAAGAAAATTTAAAAAAAATCATTCTTCTATGTCTCTCACAATGCTTACTACTGTGAGAGATACCACAAAAAAAGAAGTGGGAGGAGGGAGAAGAGGTGGAGAAGGAAAATAGGAGGAGCACAATAAATGCATACTGTTTGAGCAATCTTATTCCCCTACACTGGGGAAAGTGCACCCATTTTTTAATGATTTTGTAATGGCCTTTGAGCAAATGCTCAGTAGTGGGCAATAGGGTAATGTCAATACTTTCAGGCAAGTATTTCTATTTTTGATTAAAGGAGAGTAGAGGGAATTAGAGTCTCATTTAGTAGGCATCCCCAGTATCCCAAAACGTCACTTACCCATCCAGCACATTTATACACCCACACTGCCAAGTGGAGGTAAGCACCATTTTGTCATCTGTGCAGAAGAAAATGCTCATTACACTCACCACCACTTTCTTGCCTCCACCCTCAATCTGCTGTTCTAACATTATTACACTAGTTGGCTTGACTAAAGAATTTCAAACACTGTTCTCTAACCACTGGGCAGACTCCAAGAGAAATGGATAATATATCTTGTTCAGTTAAAGTGAATGTGACCCAGAATAAGACAGCAAAAAATCCAAGCTGCAACCACTGCTTTTGCAGATCACTTGGGACACGAGCAGCTTCTGGCAGAGGGGAGCACTCTGCTGCAAAACCATCTCTTTGGACCCTCCAGAGTGCACACAGGTGTCCACGGTCTTTTGGTCTAAATGTCAAGTTAGCCCTGGCTGGTGTGGCTCAGTTAGTTGAGCGTCATTCCATGCACCAAAAGGTGGCTTTTTCGATTCCTGGTCAGGGCACGTGCCCAGGTTGCAGGTTCAGTCCCTGGTTGGGGTGCATACAGGAGGCAACCAATCAATGTTTTTCACACATTGATGTCTCTCTCTCTCTCTCTCTCTCTCTCTATCTATCTATCTATCTATAAAAATATATTTAAAAAAAAAAAAACAAAACAAATGTCAAGTTAGTGTTGACTTTTTGCCAACAAGGACAAGAATATTTTCTCACCTGCCTAACCTGAAGTGGCTGGTCAGTGCCATATGAAATTGTTGCTTGGGCATCCAATTTTATGACATATTGTTTAAGACACATTTCTAGGACTCATCAGTTTTCCTTATAGCTGGTATTTACTTATTCACCTGTCCTGTGTTTCATATAATAAAACTCAAGCATTATATTAAAGAAAGGAAGGGCGAAAAGAAGTCTCCTCATGACCACGGTCAGGCTAAGAGAGCATCATCAACAATTCATTGGATTCCACAGAGCGACAGAAACGTGGATAAACTGCTGGCCAAATTGTGCCGTTCCTGCCTGCTCTCCACATGATTCCTCAAGAACATAAGGGACTCTAATTAGGCAGACCCCATTTTCCAACACCAACATTATTAAGTAGTTCTCAATAAAAATGAAATACATGCATTAATAAAACTAACTTCCTACTTTTCCATTAAAATGCCATCCTCACCTTCATTTCATAAGAACTATAAATGTCACCTCAAATTCAGGCTCAGTTCAAGGCAGATTATAACTAGGAACAATCTGTCACAAGTTTTTGGTACATTTTATCCTGTTTTTGTAACAAAATAGCAAACAATTAGACCAAAGGGTACAGGGAATTAAAGCTCAGTAAAGTCCTTGGCATCTAAAGAGTAACCTGTCCTTTTATTTTGCTGCTAATAAATATTTTATTGTTAGTTGGAGAAAATGTAAGTGAAACAGCAATTTCCTTTCTGCAACCACCCTAGAAATGGTAGTTACTTTTTCATGAACGGAAACAAGAATTTCCTTTTAGCTGCTTGCCTGTGAATAAAATCTCACTTAGATATTCAGCCAGTATGTTTCTAAAAGACTGGGCAAATGATTATTTCACTTTAGCCTTAGTCATATATCTAAAGAAAGAAATATTAGACTTTGGTCAGCCTTTGCTAAGAAAACATTGTTCTCATAACTGAAGTTTTATGCAATTTACAGTTCCTCATGGTTTCATAATTTATAGAACAGTTTGTGGGGAACATATCTAAATCAATTTTCTAAGGCACTTATAATTACTGAAATGCCTTGTCTTTCCAACAATACTAGAAAATGCCATATTCTTCAAAGATCAACTTTTAGGATATCATGTTTTTGAAAATCCCACCAAAAATGTTTGATATAGTTGCCTGCCCTCTTAAACAGAATATGTACATAAACTACTGTCCACAGGTATTTGAAAGGCAGCTTTGACTGATTCCAGATAGTCCCAGGGGGAATGACTAGAACCTAAAGAAGAAGCAAAAGACCAATTGAATTCCATACTTGAACCCTAATGTTGGAATCACTCAGACCATCTTTTGGATTTATCATACTCCTTCTGGTTCAAGTTTATAAAGTCTCTAGAGAGAAAGACATCTAGTCTGAATCTCAAATACTCAGGCAACTATATCAAAGGACTCACCCTCTGCCATACAAGCTCACAAGGGGAGTATGCAGAGGGCCATGCAAAGCAGGCCACTCTGTTGATCATAATTGGGCAGAGGAGCACACTCAAACCCAACAGAGCCAGGCAGGACAAATTAAATAAGGGACCTATCCTATATAATAAAAGGCTAATATGCAAATTGTCCCCTCAACCAGGAGTTCAACTGGGAGTTCGACCAGGGGGCAGGGCCAGCTGACCAACAGCCCACGGCCCCTCCCCCAGCCGGCCTGGCCCGATCGGCCCCTATTGGGGCAGGCCAGCCAGACCCCTCCCATGCATGAATTCATGCACCAGGCCTCTTAATGTTGGATATAAAGCAAAACACCATTGCAAACTGTAACAGTCTGAGAGCTTGTATAATGTTTAAAGAGGACAGCTGTTATTCAACCTCAGCCCATTGGGCCAAGCAAGGTCCAAGGTCCCACTGTCACTAGCCCTCCTGACTTTGCAAAAGCAGCTAGGAATCTAGATTTTTATGTGACTATGCAAAGCACACAAAAGTTGTCTCAGATAAAATGTGACCTGAAGGCCATCTTTTGTCAACACCTAGTAAAAAGCATTGGACTCAAGCTCTTACATGGATACTACTTAATTCAAGTAAGTTAAACTGATGAGCTGCATTAAGCTATGTGCAAGTCCTTAAAAGTTCAACTTGTACCTCTGGACTAAAACCTGTATTAGAAATCAACCCATCCAAATCAGTCCTGTTAAATCAGTCTCCTACTGTCACAGGAATCCATCCACCTCTTTCCATATCCATGGCCTCCCCTACCCTTTATTGCATGTTACCTCAATAGCTCTTTGTATGGGCTCCCTGTCCCTGCCTCCCCACCCTCGCCCCCCACTCAATCCATACCCCACAGAGATATTCATTGTTGCATCCAGACCAGATCAGATCCTGTCTTTACCCTCACATGATACTGCTCTCCTCTGAAACCCTTTAATGGCTCCAAGAAGAAAACCCAAATTCCATAAGGTGGCTTGCAAGGCCCTGCCTGATCTGGCCCTTGTCTCTGTCAAACTCATTTTGTACCACTGTCCCCTTCACTATATACCACTCCTTCACTGGCCATGCTCTTTCAGATTCTTGCACATGAAAGCTCCTTTCCACCTCAAGTCTCTATAACAGGTTTTATTTTTTCCTGGAATGCTCTTTCCTTGGCTCTTGTCCAGCTAACCATTTTTATGTTTTAGATCTCAACTTAAATATCAACTCCATGGAGAAAACATCCATGATCACTGTAATGGGTTTAATTGTGTACCCCAAAAGGATATGAAGTCTTAATCCTACATACCTACTATGAATGTGACCTTATTTTGAAATTCAATCAAGTTAAGTTGAAGTCATGCTGGATTAGAGTGTGCCCCAAATCCAACTACTGGTGTTTTTATAAGGAGAGAGAGATTTGGAGACACAATCACGCACAATAGAGAAAATATGACTACGTGAAGACAGAGGCAGAAATTGGAGACAACTACAAGCCAAGAAATGTTAAGAATAGCCAGAAAACCAAAAGAAAGCAAGGAAAGACTCCTCTTTAAAACCTTCAGAGAGAGCATGGCCTTACAACACCTTCAGTTTAGACTTCTAGCCTCCAGAACTGTACAACAATAAATTTGTTACAGCAGCCCTAGGAAACTGATACAATCACTAATGTAAAGTAAGTTCTTCCATTCATTCTTCTTTCTTACACTTTGAGGAAGTGTGAACTCCTTCACAGTTTGTAATTATTCATTAGTATGTTTACCTGTGTCTCTCCCATCCTATATAATAAAAGCCTAATCTGCTAATCTGGTCATCCGTTCAACCAATCAAAGCATAGTATGCTAATGATGATATGCTAAGGCTGCTCAACCACTCACTATGACATGCACTGACCACCAGGAGGCAGACGCTCCTGAGGTTATTTCTCTTTCCGCATCCAGCGTGGCTAGAGAGCGGGTCCAGTTCCTGAGTAGGGGCAGCAGAGGATTGAGAAATAAAAGAAAGAAAGAGACAAGACACAAAATAGAAGGAAAAAGCTGGGTACTAGGTGGGACCACTGCCCTCTTCTGCTGGAGAGACAATGACTCAGAGCCAATCCAGCGAGTTTATTTTGTATCCCAAATACCAGGAAGTTTCACCAAAAGGTCAAGACAAAAGAGATTATTTGCATTCTTGAGTAGGCCCAAGCATTCCTGGTGCTTGACTGGATTTACATATCAAAGACCCACTACCCCGACACCTGGGCAAAGGTAAGAGTCAGTGCTGATAACACATCTGCCTTTTTGGTAAATATGTATCCAAGACGCAGCTTTGCCTGTCGCCTTGGGTTCAGCTGACAATAATTAAAGAAATGCCCATGTGCCTTCCCAGGCGCTGTCTACATGCTCCAACTGGTAGGCTAGCTTGCTGCTGGGGTCCGGCCAATCAGGACTGAGCGAGACGGGCCAGATATGCCCTGGAGCCCTCCTGTGGTCCCTCCCCAGCTGGCCAACCTCCCACGCCCCTCCCCGGCCCCAATCGTGTACCCGTGGGGTCCCTCAGCTGGCCTGCACCCTCTCACAATCTGGGACCCCTCAGGGGATGTCAGAGAGCTGGTTTCAGCATGATCCTGCAGGCCAGGCCGAGGGACCCCACTGGTGCATGAATTCATGCACTAGGCCTCCAGATAGACCATAAGAGGCATTAGGTCAGAAAGCAGGTCCACTTACCTGGAATGCACCTGTCTTATAGAAGGTACTCAATCAAGGCTATTTAGTTCTACACACGGTGCTTTAATACTTCATACTCTTTTGGGCTCTTTATGTGTGTGGTGGTTTATCCTAAAACCAAATAATCCCAGATTGCCTGTCTGAAACCAACTAGTTCTTCCGTCCTACCAGAATCATGCAATTAAAGTGCTGGAAAGATTTTAGAAATCACTCAGCTCACCACCACCACCAGCCACCAGTGGTTTTTCAGATGCGAAAATGGTGCCTTCTGCATATGCTTACAGCTGCCAATAGATTCCTGCTCTGAGCAGCTGCCCTAGATTGCCTATGCCTGCCTCACCGAGGGTCCGAAGGAGCTTTCCCTCACATGCAGAAGAAAGCATGTGGCTTGTTGCAGCTAGTCACTGTTCGGTAGTATTTTTGTTTAATTAAAATAAAAGCAGCTTAAGCCTAGACATGCCTTCCTTAGATCGCATCTGAGTGATACCATTCCCTCATTAATGGAGTGAGTCTCCGTTGTACACACTTTAAATGTAGCAGGATTTATCGCTGTGAATTATCCAAGAACCACTCCCAAAGAGTTCCCCCAGATATTTCTGAGCATTTCCCAAAGGTATCACTGGCCCATGTACCTCAAATGGGCCAGGAACGTGCTCCTCTGACTCCCCTGCTCAAACACTCCCGTGGGGACTGGCTGAGCCTGGGGTGGCCCCAGGACAGTCCTTGTGTCTCTTCTGGTGCCTTCTATCGACCTCTTGTCTACTTCATCCTGAATGGGATGTCATTTCTCACAACAGAGTAGACACCGAGCTATAAACTTTTAGTGAGCCTTTTCTGAGAAAATAATGGAATAATGTAAGGTAAATACAACACAGAAAACAATATACAACTAGGGCCCCCGTTCAAAATTACCCGAGGCTCTGGCTCTATCCAGCCTACCTTCCCATGTCAGAGCAGCGCACAGGCCTCCACCACAAGCGGAAGCACTTCTGGCTTCCTGGTACCTAGAGTCTAGGCCCAGCGGGCCTCTGGCCACAGAGAAGGCAGAAAGCCCTTCCCTCAGGTAACTCTAAGGCCTACCTCACTTCCTGCTCTGAGACAGATTCCTCCCAGGAACTCCCTTCCCTCTAGTGAAGCCCTGTGGATTTGTCTGCTAGGGCTGCCATTAAAAGTGCCACAAACTAGGTGGCTTAAAAGACAGAAATTTAATGTCTCACTAGTTCTGGGGACTGCAGACTTGGACCAAGGTCTCCGCAGGGTTGGTTCTTTCTGAGGGCCGTGAGGGGGAATCTGCTCCAGAGACTTCTGCTCTAGCTTCGGGTGGTTTGCTGGCCATCTTTGGCAATCCTTGGCCTTTAGCCGCACCACCAGTTCTGACTCCATTGTTGTTGGCCCTCTCCAAATGATTGTCCCTCCCTGCCTGTGTGTCTCAGTGTCCAAATGTCCCCTTCTTATAAGAACATGGGTAATATTGCATTATGGCCTACTCTGATGGTCTCATTTTAACTTGATTACCTCTGTAAGGATCCTATTTCCAAATGAGGTCCCATTCTGAGGTACTGGGGCTAGGACTTTGACAGTTCTTTTTAGAATGACACAATTCTGCCCATGATACCCTATAACCTCAACAAGACAATCACACCGTAGTTTAACATCAATTTGTTTCCTAATGTCTGAGTTGATGAAGCATTTTGAAATAGTGCTTCATCAACCACTCAATCCAGATTTGACCATTTCAAGCTCATTCAGATTCTTTATTCAACTCTCCCTGGAAATACCTTAGGATCCAGGTTCACCCAGGATTACATGTTTTACACACACACACACACATGCACAACATGTTGAGCAGTGACTATGTGCTATGTTTCAGGGGTTTGGAGTACTTCTCATTCCGCCCTTTGCCCAAGATTCTGAACAGCGTGCACTCATAAACACAAAACTGATGGGAAACAGAAAAGATCATTAATCTGGACAAACACCCAGCGCCTCATGGCAAACCTCTAACAGAAACTGAAGTGGAGAAGATGGCTTAATTTGAGGCCTAAATGGGCCTCCCACTTCCCACTCCAAATTTAGACCTTGGGACCGATGTTCCACACCCACGTGTCTCCAGAAGATGAGAGAGAGATAAGCAGGCTGCAGAGTGGATTCCAAGTTCACAGACATAGCAAGCTGTTCAGAAGTGGCCTACAGGCCAACCTCAGAGGCTTCTGGAAACACAGTAAAGGAAGGTCACCCAGCTTAAGAACTGACCAATAGCACAGTGACCTGACTCACTTGGGAGAAATGTTTCAAAAGGAAAAAACACCAGCTCAGGGATCTGAGTGGCAGAGAGAAAAAAGTGTTGCATTAATGCTCCTGAGTGTGAGGGGGGTTGTCTGAAAATTGAAATATAGAAGACAGGCCTGCTCTCTTCCCAATCCTATGCCCCACAGTGAGCTTTGTAAACACAACACCAAACTTTCTCTTCTCAACAACTCTCGTGTAGTAACTATTGTTATACCTATTTTATAGATAAGAGAACCGAGGCCTAGAGAAGTAAATACTCGAACTATGTACACAGCCTATAGGTTTAGGGAGGAATCCAGAACCAAAATCCTGCATCGGTCTGTCTGACTCCAAGCTGCAATCTGGAGTGTCATCATTTCCATTCCATGTTAATAAATGATTCATGGTGATCAGGAATTTACTGGTTGTAATCAGTGGTGTTGGATTTACTGTTTGGCCAAGGCTAGACAGACTGACTTCCAAAAGTTTATTATCAGGAGCCTCTTTATACCCACAAACGGAAGGAAGTCTATCCAAATAGTTTTTATTAGATTGTCCTGGAGCCCAGCCTCAACCAGGACAGAGAAGGGAGAGAGGGCACACTCGTGTGGTGGCTGCTGTGGTTCCAGCCAAGCTCACTTTCTAGTGTCTTCAAACATAATTGATGGCATTTGTGTCCAGCCCGGCCTCCACATCAGGGCTGTCTCAGTGCTGCCGCAGCATATGTTCTTGAAATATAATCACATCTTTCAAAATTATAATTAGAAAAAATATATATCTGGTAAAATAACACTTCAAACAGATGAATCCGTTAAACGTATTTTTAAAAATCACTTTAAAACCAGGAAAGATGACACCCAGGAGTCTCCATTGGGAGAAATGGCTGCTCTTTCTTTGTACGGCCACAAGATCCTGACAGGCAAAGGACTCACTCTCTGATGACAAAGAGTCATGTTATAAAGATCACTTTTAAACCTTCTGAAAAAGGCGGAAAAGAAAATTATGAAATCAAACCACATTCCATTGAAATAAAAAAGGAAGAGCTGCCAAATTTAATAAGTTCTCCCAAGACAGCTAATAAGGTAATGCAGCTGGTAAAATAACTAGGAAAAATGAACATTGATACCTCAGACTCTCATCTCTATAAACAAGAGGGCTGCCTGCATGGTGTGGCCTTCGCAGCCCAAAATGTGATGGCGTGAAATGCTGAGCTGAGCTAAGCTGCAGAGATGACTGACCAAGTTAAACACCAGCTACCCAACTGAAAAACAGCACCAGACCTGGTGAGCCAGAGAGTACCATAACAATGAAATAAAAATAAAAAACTATAGTAGCAACTCAAAGTTTCATAATTCAACATTTCCTGAATATTTAAGAAATATTTTAGATAATCAATTGTAAGCAAAAAGATAGCCTCTCTCCAATTCTAAATAAATACAAAAGTAACCCAGCATACTTTCAAAACTCCACAAGTAGTGTTAATGATGAGATGTTTGAGAAGCTATTTAGACCTGAGTTTAAGAATCCACTCATTTGCCTTGTTATTTTTTAACTAGAGGCCCAGTGCATGAAATTTATGCACGGGTACGGTCCCTAGGCCTGGCTGGCAATCAGGGCCGATCGGGGCCTTCCAGCTGCCAGCCAAGGCCTTTCTTCATTCCGACCCACCCCCTGGTGGTTAGTGCACGTCATAGCGAGTGATAGAACTCCTGTTCTCCCAGTCGAACTCCTGCAGGGACATTTTGCATATTAGCCTTTTATATATATATATAGATCTTATTCAAAATTCTTTTTCTTTAAATCTTATTCCACATATATAAAAATAGATCATTCTCATTTAATGAATGTTTACTTTATTAGTGTAATTCTTTTTTTTAATTTTTTTAAAGTCCTCTTTAAAACATTGTACCATGAGTGCAACCATATTTCATGTCTCAGAGTGTGATTGCTAAGGTCAGACCCCCACTGTCAGATCCATGACCACTAAGAAACTGCAACCCCTGGTGAAGATGCCCTGTGAACCCATGCTTACTTCAGTGACATGAATGGCACATCTCTCTTTGACCACCAAAATATGTTGATTATAAATGTTGCAATGTAGGCATATACTTGTTTCTTCAATACAAGGACAATTAGATGGGAAAGAAAATAATATCCCCAAAGACTCTGAGATCTCAAGCAATCTTGCAGCCAGAATTCTCATTCCCAGTGACATCCAGAAACCCCCAAGCATACAATTTACTAGAAGGGGCCCCAGATGGGTTTTACCCCAACTGACTGGAAAAAACAATACAAATACAGTCTGGATAAAGTCACTTTTAACACAGCATCAAAAACTTCAAGCATAAAATTTTAAGTATTAGAATTAGAAAGTCCCCATTTTTAGGTACAATGTGTTCCTGGAATTAATAACAAAACAAAATCCTGCCTCTAGGTGGACTGTATCCAGATTCATCGTGCTCTGCCATGTTCGTTGTTCAAACATGATCATAATCATTGGAGAAACCACCACATGGTCAAGCAAAGATGGAGAGAAGTATAATATAGCCCACACCATATAGGTCTATTAGGACATATTGAAGGTATGGATGAAAAGAGAGATGCCTGTGCTTCAATGGAATCTGGCCAACTTTAGAAAAGAGAACCAAGGTCACAATTCTTAACCTCTGAATAAATGAATGGCAGGATAAAAAAGGTCCTATGTAAGCATGGCTGTTTGGTTGTCAGATCAAATACAAATCCATTTTCAATGCTAAAAATGTCATTATCTTCTAAACTTTGGGGGGGGGGAGGTTATTGATAAACAGTACAAAATCCAGAAGCCAGATGTGGAAGATATGAGCAAATTTGATTACTTAAATATTTTTAAATTTCCTTATAATAGGAGATATTATAGACAAAGTTTAAAAAATAATAGTATGGAGAAATACATATAGAAAACACAAAGTGTATATTGTAAGTGCATTTGTGAAGAATGGGTCTGCTAGACATTCCTGGAGAATGTAGTTGAGGGGTGGGGTCTCTGGTCTCATGTAATATATCGCTTCTAATATACACACCTCCTTGAGCCTTCTGATTCCTGCCTCACTACTCTGCCAAGGCAGTTCTGGCATCTCCAACTCCATCCAATAGATGAGCATTGTGTCCGAGATTCAGGAAGCCAGCCACATGGTATATCAGCACTGGCCCTAGCACTTCTTGCTAGGACCTTAAACGCCTAGTCATGGGAGTACCATGGCAGTAAATTTATCCCTCATCAGCTTCATAATTCACTTTCATTTATGCACTACTTTCAAGATCCACTTCCACGTATTATTGGCAGTTCATACTGCTATGTATTTACCAGGTCATGTAATCCCGTGGGTGAGTGCGTTGTTTAGAGCAAGAACTATATTCCCCAATGAGGAATATATTCCCCAATCCTGCTGCATCTTGACCTGGATTATTGTTTGGAAGACAATGAGGTAAGGCAGGTCTAAAGTCGAGAATAATACACCTGCCTTGGATGAGTTTTTTTTTTAATAAATCCTTATTGTTCAGATTATTACAATTGTTCCTCTTTTTTGCCCCCATAGCTCCTCTCCACCGGGTTCCCACCCCACCCTCCGCCCTTACCCCCCTCCCCCACTGTCCTCATCCATAGGTGTATGATTTTTGTCCCGTCTCTTCCCACACCCCCATACCCCTTTCCCCCCGAGAATTGTCAGTCCACTCCCTTTCTATGCCCCTGATTCTATTATATTCACCAGTTTATTCTGTTCATCAGATTTTTTATTCACTTGGTTTTTAGATTCACTTGTTGATAGATATGTATTTGTTGTTCATAATTTTTATCTTTACCTTTTTCTTCTTCTTCCTCTTCTTAAAGAATACCTTTCAGCATTTATATAATACAGGTTTGGCGGTGATGAACTCCTTTAGCTTTTTCTTATCTGTGAAGCTCTTTATCTGACCTTCAATTCTGAATGACAGCTTTGCTGGGTAGAGTAATCTTGGTTGTAGGTTCTTGCTATTCATCACTTTGTATATTTCTTGCCACTCCCTTCTAGCCTGCATGGTTTCTGTTGAGAAATCAGCTGACAATCGTATGGGTACTCCCTTGCAGGTAACTAACTGTTTTTCTCTTGCTGCTTTTAATATTCTCTCTTTGTCTTTTGCTCTTTGCATTTTAATTATGATGTGTCTTGGTGTGGTCCTCTTTGGATTCCTTTTGTTTGAGGTTCTCTGTGCTTCCTGGATTTGTAAGTCTATTGCTTTCACCAGGTGGGGGAAGTTTTCAGTCATTATTTCTTCAAATAGGTTTTCAGTATCTTGCTCTCTCTCTTCTTCTGGCACCCCCATTATTTGGATGTTGGTACACTTGAAGTTGTCCCAGAGGCTCCTTACACTATCTTCATATTTTTGGATTCTTTTTGCTTTTTGCTTTTCTGGTTGGGTGTTTTTTGCTTCTTTGTATTTCAAATCTTTGACTTGATTCTTGTGATCCTCTAGTATGCTGTTGGATCTCTGTATATTATTTTTTATTTCAGTCAGTGTATGCTTAATTTCTAGTTGGTCCTTTTTCGTATCCTCAAGGGACTCACTAAATTTATCAGCCTTTTCTAGAAAATTCTTAAAAAACCTTATTACCATGGTTTTGAATTCTATATCCAGTCATTTGCTTTCCTCCATTTCTGTCATTTGTGACCTGTTTCTTTGGCTCCGCATTTTGGCTGCTTCCCTGAGTTGATAGAGTGGCTTTGTGTGCTAGGTGTCCTATAGGGCCCAGTGGCTCAGCGTCCCCAGTTACCTGAGGTGGACACTCTTGGTATACCCCTTTGTGGGCTGTGTGCACAGTCTTGTTGTAGTTAAGCCTTGATTGTTGTTGGTATCACTGGGATGAATTGACCTCCAGGCCAATTGGCTGTGAGGATCAGCTGTGTCTACGATGGGAGAACTTCTGTGCTGGAGACACCCATATGAGGCAAGACTTGCTTCAATGGGGCTTTGGTGCTCACTGAGTCTGCCCCCTGAGTGAGTCCCTTATGGATCTGAGGAGTTGTAATCTGGATGGTCCTTCTATGACCCCTGGGTACACTGGCTCTTGGATCTCCAAGGAGGTGCTAATTTAGCCTCTGCCTGAGGCCACCCAGCAGGAGCTATGGAGAGATCTGCAGATTCCTCTTCTTTGTTTGGGCTTTGGAGGTGCCCAAATGAGGCCCAGCTGTGAAGCAATGCAAGCTGCTGCAGGGCCTTGGCCCTTCTTTTGGATGTTCTGGGTCTCACTGACTCAGCTGCAGTTTGTTAGGTAAGTTTAGATTTCAAAGGACCAGGCCATTCATATGCAAAAACCTCTGCACCTAGCTTGAATGGGGTAGAGTCTCAGGGCGGAGCAAACAGCAATGGCTTCCTGTCAGCCCTGCCCTATGAGGCCCCTGGGTCTCAGTGTCCTGCGGTAATCACTGCAAGCACCTCTGAGAGTAAGTCACCCTTAAGTTTCGCCCGCTGCCAGACAGTCCAAGTTCTCCTCGTATGAGTCTGGGTCCCCAGAGTCTCGCCCAGAACTGGAGTTCAGAGATGCCGGGAGCTTTTGTCTCCCTCCCAATTGAGAAAGCCAACCACGTACTCAGTTGCCAGCCCTCTCCGCATGCGCGCCTCCATACCTCTGCCTTCCGCAACTCCTGTGAGTCTCAGTATGCTTTTCTCTTTCCTTCTAGTTGTAGAATTTCCACTCAGCCAGCCTTCCTGTGGTTCTGGATGATGTCTATTTTGTCTTTTAGTTGTAGTTTTGAAATTGTTGTGCGAGGCATCAGTTTGGGTGTTTACCTATGCCGCCATCTTGGTTTCTCTGCCTTGGATGAGATTTTTACAGTCTCTAAGATTTTAAAGAGAAATCTCTCTTCCTGCATGGAAAAGGGAGATGCTACTGCTGGCCTGGTGGGTTCAGGGTTATTTCAGGTTAAATATTATCAGGCTCATCCATCCAAATGTCTCATTTGAGGTATCAGGGTAGCACTCTTTCTCTATCAAGATCCTGGAGACTGGTTAGCATTCATTCTGCTAACACTGATATCCTTAAAATTAAGTCTTGAGTTTCATTTCCAGCACATTCTGAAATGAGGGTACTAAATACAAGGATCCTTATAAATATTCAATTATATAACATGGAAGCCACTAATGCATCTTCTGTCTAATGAGGATTTGAAATGTGGCTATTCCAAACTAAGATATGCTACAGGTATAAAATGCATCCTGGATTTTGATAAAAATGTAAAAAGTATGAAAATGTAAAATAGCTTATTAGTACATTTTAATATTTATTACTTATTGAATTATAATATTTTAGATATATTGGGTTAAATAAAATATATTTTTGAAATTAATTTTACCTGTTTCTTTTTATTTTTCAATTTGTGACTACTAGAAAATATAAAATTACATATGTGGTTCCCATTATATTTCCGTGAGACGGCGCTGCTTAAAATGTTGCCATGGGGGCTCTTGGGTTTTCACAGTGTGCCTCGGGTTAACAGTTGGCTAAGCACAGCTTATCATTTCCTTTTCTCAAGGATTATTAACTGCACAAAACTGCACGATTTCAATTTGCATTTGTCAAAATACATAGAATTTTACAGCACAAGGTGTGAACCTTCATGTGTACAACTTTTAAAGTACCAGTTAGGCTGTTGTAGAATCCAGGATGGGATGAAGACTAAAACAAGAGTCTAATTGTATTACAAATCTATGAAACAACCTCTCTGAAGGGAGTGTGGGTGAGGGGGAGATGCTCACCTAAGTGTCTTTGAACTGAATTGAGTCTGTAAGACTAAAAGCAACAGGAACTGTGTGTAAGTATTGTACTGAGGATAATGAAGTTCTTTCCTATGGGAGTATAGTTAACAATTCTGAAACCGCTATGCATGTATGTTAGAACTGAACAACTAAGAAAACGGATGGCAGATGGTGGGAGTCAGGTTTCTCACTGTTGGAGTGGGAGGCTACAGAGAAAGAAGCAAGGGGAGGAGGCTAGAATGATCCATATGGTAGTGGATTAGACTTAGTGGCTTTAGTATGAACCGAATGTTTAATTTAACATAGATACACATGGTTATTTAGTAAAATATTTATAAATATGTGCATATTGACATACATTTTACGTATGTTTCCTTGCTAAATTAAATGAAAAGGCCTAGAAACAATAATACCTCACACACCTACTGCCCAGTTCTTGATTTCTAATACCATTCTCCAATAAAAAGAACCAGAGCTTTTTGGAAAAAATTAGCTGATTCTAGGACTGAGATGAAAAATACATAAGATGAGTCTGGAGCATTTTATAGTACCATAAAGCAAAATAGTGCTCCAATAAAACAAAGAAGACCCACAGTTAATTTCATGTGAGACCTACTCTCTTGGCTTGTTGGCAGCAGACTCCTTGCTATGTGTTCACATAACACCTCTTCTTTTTTTCTTTTTTTTTTATCCTCACCCGAGGATGTGTTTTTATAGATTTTTAAATTTTTGAGAAAGAGAGAGAAACATCAATCAGTTGCCTCTTGTATGCTCCCTGACCGGGAATCAAACCCACAACCTTTTGGTGTATGAGACTAACCAGCTGGGCCACCTGGCCAGGGCTCACATGAACTCTTCTTTGTGCATGCTCATGGAGAAAAATAAGAGCAGCCTTTCTAGAGCAAGCATGTCAAACTCGCAGCCCGTGGGCTGCATGCGGCCCACAACAAATATTTTTTCAGCCCAGCCAATATAACAGTATGTAAGAAACATTTTAATAAAAATTTCTTAACTTAATTTTTACAATATCCTGTTATACATAATTATTAATAACACTAGAGGCCTGGTGCACAAAATTCATGCACGGGGGTGTGTGTCCCTCAGCCCAGCCTGCACACTCTCCAATCTGGGACCTCTCGAGGGATGTCCAACTGCCCGTTTAGGCCCGATCCTACAAGGATCGGGCCTAAACGGCAGTCAGACATTCCTCACACAGTCCAGGACTGCTGGCTCCCAACTGCTCATCTGCCTGCCTTCCTGATTGCCCCTAACTGCTTCTGCCTGCCAGGCTGATCACCCCCTAACTCCGCCCCTGCCAGCCTGATTGATGCCTAACTGAGCCCCTGCCAGCCCAATTGCCCCTAACTGCCCTCCCCTGCATACCTGGTCCCCCCCAACTGCCCTCCCCTTCAGGCCTGGTCCCTCCCAACTGCCCTCCCCTGCAGGCTTGATCGCCCCCAACTGTACTCCCTTGCTGGCCTGGTCCCTCCCAACTACCCTCCCCTGCTGGCCATCTTGTGGCAGCCATCTTGTGTCCACATGGGGGCAGCCATCTTTGACAACATGTAGGCAGCCATCTTGTGTGTTGGAATGATGGTCAATTTGCATATTATTCTTTTATTAGATAGGAGAATTAGATAGGATAGAGGCCTGGTGCATGGGTGGGGGCTGGCTGGTTTTCCCTGAAGGGTGTCCCAGATCAGGGTGGGGGTTCCCTTGGGGCATGGGGCAGCCTGGGCGAGGGGCCTGTGGTGGTTTGCAGGCTGGCCATGCCCCCCGGCGACCCAAGCAGAAGCCCTGGTATCTGGGATTTATTTATCTTCTATAATTGAAACTTTGTAGCCTTGAGTGGAGGCCAGGGCCAGCCATGGCAGGGCGGGAAGCTTGGCTTTCCCCATCGCCAGGGACAACCCAAGCCTCCTGCTCTCTCCATGGCCGCAGCCATCTTGGTTGGTTTGATTTGCATACTTGCTCCTGATTGGCTGGTGGGCGTGGCTCATGGGCGTAGCAGAGGTACGGTCAATTTGCATGTTTCTCTTTTATTAGTGTAGATTATAACGTTTGCTAATGACTGATTACTATAATTGTGTTGCATTTATTTTCCTTACCCGCCCAAAGCACAGGCGCACCATTTCTCTCCACTAATACTAGCAGTGAATATTTTAGCAGCCAATTGCCATGTCAGTAGTCTTGTACTGACTTGTTTGGTGTGCGTAGCAGGAAATATTTCACTTTCAGAGAACAAGAAAAATAGTTTATTTGCGTTACGCTTATTAATTTGTGCAGTTATTCAGTGTCTGGTAAGTTAATGTTCAAGAAAAAAGGTTAATTTTTATTAAAATGTTAGCCTTTGAGTTTGACATGCTTGTTCTAGAGTGTCTCTTATTAAAGTATTAAAGTATTAATATCATCATGAGAATCCCACCCTCTTGACCTCATCTAACCCTATATTTCCCAAAGGCCTCATCTCCAAATACTATCACATTGTGTGTTAGAGCTTTGACATATGAATTTTTGGGAAATACGAACATTCCATTCATTATAGTCAGGTTGGTAGTATACCTTTTTTAAAATATATTTTTATCAATTTCAGAGAGGAAAGGAGAGAGAGAGAGAGAGAGAGAGAGAGAGAGAGAGAAACATCAATGATGAGAGAGAATCATTGATTGGCTGCCTCCTACAAACCACCTACTGGGGATCAAGCCCACAACTTGGGCATGTGCCCTGAGCAGAAATGGAATCATAAACTCCTGAATCATAGGTCGATGCTCAACCACTGAGTCGCACTGGCCAGGCAATAATATACCTTTGATACATGTGATAAGAATGACACTTTATATCCATGGTCTTATTCCAAAAAACTCATAACCACAATCTAGTCATGGGGAAAACATAAGACAAGTCTCAGTTGAAGGACAGTATCTAACATACCTGACCAGTACTCCTCACAACTGTCAAGATCATAAAAAACAAGGAAAGTCTGTAAAAGACAGACATGACAATGAAATGTACTGTGGTATCTTGGTTGGGATTCTGGAACAGGAAAAAGACAGGAGGTAAAAAATAAAATAAAATAAAATCTGAGTGAAGTAAGAACTTTAAAATTGTAACAAATACACCATATTTCTATAGGATGTTAACAATAGGAGAAATTTGGTATGGGGAATATGGGAAATCTTTGTACTATGTTCCCCATTTTGGTGTAAATCTATTCAAAATTAAAAGTGTTATAAAATTAAAAGTTTATTTTAAAAAAGACACGTAAAAAGTTCTACAATTGTCTTTTCAGAATAATAATTGAAATTAAGAAGTTAATGGATCAGATCTCAGTCAAAATGGTTGCGGAGTGGTGGAAGTTACACTGACACTCTCTCAGGACAAAACTGGAATTACAACTAAAATATAGACAAACCATCCTAAATAATCAACTGAAGACTAGCTGGAGAGAATCCTGTTAACCAAGGACAGGAAGAGGAGACCACATAGAGACTGGTAGGGAATGCAGAGGTGTGAAAGGGTGAGCCAGGCTCCTACAGACAGCAGCTGAAGTTCTGTAGGAATAATATCTCAGCTGTGGGGGGTTCCCACTAAGAACTCTGGGGTCTAATTCCCAAGCTGGGCTCCCCAACCCAGTCCATTAGAACTCAGAAAGATACGACATAACACCTGGCTGGGAAAAGCAGCAGGGTTGCTGTATGCCAGGAAAGACAGCTGGAAATGCATGCATCCTCTTAAAGGGACAACACACAAAATTATGTGTGCAGCACTCACCTTGGGCTCTAGCAGAGGGAGTGCAGAGTGGACTAGAGCTGTGTGAGGAGAATCCAGGGATAGGGACTCTGGGGTTAGAGCAAGGACAAGGCAGCCACCCAGGTTTCCTGGGCTGAGTCATTCCCTCATACAGCAGAGGACATCTTTCTCCAGCAGACCTTTACCATCCAGGCAGCTTTTGCCTGGGAGGGAAGCAATTGCCTCACCCTGTTGGAAAACCTCTCACCCCACCCTATAGAGACTACAACTTGCTGTGGTCGGTAGCCTGAGGCTAATCAAGACTGAATAACAATCAGACTGCAGGCAGAGGTGGATCTCTGAAGGCTATGAGTCTTTGCCTGATCTGCATCTAGACCAGTGATGGCGAACCTATGACACGTGTGTCAGCACTGACATGCGTAGCCATTTCTGATGATACACAGCCGTTGAGGCGGCCGCATGCCGAGGATGAAACATTTGCTGCTCCTGAGAATGAAACATTTGCAAAATAATGTTTTTTCCTCAAAGTGACACACTACCCGAGTTATGCTCAGTTTTTTGGCGAAGTTTGACACACCAAGCTCAAAAGGTTGCCCATCACTGATCTAGACTCTTGAGGCTAGAAAAAGTAGACCTTGGTGCACATCTTGGTGTTTTACAAAGGCACCTAGCCCCAACAGAGGGAGCCACAAGGTGTGGATTGCTGATAGTTCCAAACAGGGTACTCAGGGCTGATCACAAACTGTGTCTGACATTGTCCTGTACTAGAGACTGCGAGTTGTAGCTTATTTACCTAATACATAGAAACAAACCCAAACAAGCAGCCAACATGGGGAAACAAAGGACAAGCCCCAAATGAAAGAACAAGAGAATTATCCAGAAGAAGAGCTAAATGAAATGGAGATAAGAAATTTGTCAGATATATTTTTTTATAGCAAAGATGGAGATTTATTGGAGAACAAGTGCAGACTCCCACGTGGAGACAGGGAAAAGTCCCACAGAATGGACTCCCACGTGGGGAGAAGGGTCCCCGAAATTTGTCAGATATTGAGGAGGGGCAGAGGCACAAAAGGGCTGGCCAGGCACCCACAGACAGCAACTGAAGTCCCAGAGAGATATCTCAGCTGTGTGGGGTTGCCACTGAGAACTCTTGGATCTAATCCCCAAGCTGGGCCCCCCAGCAGAGAGCACCAAAACTGAGAAGGGTACCCACATAACATCTGGATGTGAAAAGCAGCCAGGTGTTGTCTGCCAGGGAGTAACAGCTGAAAATTCATGCACCCTCTCAAAGGGCCAATGCAAAAAATTCCCTGGGGAGCCACCCACCTTGTACTCTGGCAGAGGGAGGGTAAAGTGGACTGGAGCTACAAAAGCAAAAGCTAGGACTGGGGTCTCGGGGGATAGAGCTCAGAAGGCAGACACCCCAAATTTCCTGGGCTGAGTCATTCCCTCATGCAGCAGAGGACATCTTTCCCACATAGACATTTGCCTTGCCTGGGGGGGGGGGGGGGAGACAGTTGACACACCCTATTGGAAAACATCTTGCCCCAAGGCCACATAAGAGATTAAAATAACAATTAGCCTCCAGGCAGAGCAACTGCCCCACCCTGTTAAAAAAAGAAAAAAAAGAAAAAAAAGAAAAACTCTCACCACACCTGAGGAGGATTGCCTTGGGGCAATTCAAGTCATAATCATATCAGTCTGTAGGCAGAGGTGTAAATCTGTTCATTAAGACTCTGGAGGCTTTGAGTCTTTGCCTGATCTAATCAGTCATAAATAGCCTTTAACAATGTCCTACACTAGAGATTGAGAGGTATAGAGGATCTACCTAATACATAGTCACAAACCCAAACAGACAACCAAAATGAGGAGACAAAGAAACAACCCCCAAATGAAAGAACTAGAGAATTCTCCAGAAGAAGAGATAAATGAAGCATAGACAAGAAATTTATCTGAAACAAAGTTCAGAGTAATGATAGTGAATATGCTCAACAGCATGAAAAAAAAGATATAGTAACTATGAAAAAAGAACAGTCTGAGATAAAGAATGGCATAACACAAATAAAGAACACATTGGAAGGAATACCCAGCAGATTAGGGGAAGCTGAGGATCAAATCAGTGAATTAGAAGACAGAGTTGAAAATATCACTCAATCAGGGAACCAAAAAGAAAAAAAAAAAAACAATTAAAAAATAGGAAAGCTTAAGAAAGCTGTGGCAAAACACGAAACTTAACAATATTAAAATAGCAGGTGTGCCAGAAAAGGCAGAAAGGGAGAAAGGAATAGAGAACATGTTTGAAAATATAATGGAGGAAAAATTCCCTAACCTGATAAAGGAAAAAGTAACACAAGTTCAGGAGACACAGAGAACCCCAAACAAGAAGAACCCAAACAGGCCCATGCCCAGACTCATCATAATTAAAATGCCAAAAATTAAAGAAAAAGAGAGAATCTTAAAGGCAGCAAGTGAAAAGAAAACTGTTACCTAAAAAGGAGTTCCCATGAGGCTGACACCTGATTTCTCATCAGACTCTACAGGCCAGAAGGGAATGGCATGGAGTACTCAAGGTAATGGAAAGCAAGTATCTGAGACCAAGATTACTAGATCCCGCAAGGCTATCATTCAAAATAGATGCTCAAATAAAGAGCTTCCCAGACACAAAAAGGCTAAAGGAATACATCATAACCAAGCCAGCATTACAAGAAATGCTAAAGGGACTGCTGTAATGAGAAGAAGAAATAGAGAGAGAAACCTAGCCATACATGGCAATAAATAAGTACCTATCAATAATAACCTTAAATGTAAATGGATTAAATGCTCCAATCAAAAGGCATAGGGTAGCTGAATGGATACAAAAACATGACCCAACTATATGCTGTCTACAAGAGACCCACCTCAAAACAAAAGATACACAGAGGATGAGAGTGAAGGGATGGAAAAAATTTTTCCATGCAAAAGAAAAAGAAAAAAAAAGCTGGAGTAGCAATACTCATATCCAGCAAAATAGACTTTAAAATGAAGGCCATAACAAGAGACAACAAAGGTCACAACCTAATACTAAAGGGATTGATCCAACAAGAGGATATAACCCTGGTAGACATATATACAACCAATATAGGAGCACCTAAATTTATATATATATAAAAAAACTTCTAGAGAACTTTAAGGGAGAGGTTGACAGCAATACAATCATAGTAGAGGACTTTGATACCCCAATTACTTCACTGGTCAGATGTTCCAGAGAAAAACTTAACAAGGAAACAGAGACTCTAAAGGATACACTGAATCAGATGGATTTAATTAACATTTATAGAACATATCACCCCAAGCTGCAGAATATACATTCTTCTCAAGTGCACATGGATCATTCTCAAAGATAGACCACATGTTAGGACACAAAACAAGTCTCGACAAGTTCAAGAAGATTGAAATCACTGCCCCTAGGGCAATGGAAGCTAAAGAGAAAATAAACAAATGGGACTACATCAAAATAAAAAGCTTTTTTACAGCAAAAGAAACTATCAACAAAACAACAAGAAGGCCCACTGCATGGGAGAACATATTTGCAAATGGCATCACTGATAAAGGTTTAATCTCCAACATCTACAGGCAGTTTATACAACTTAATAAAAGGAAGATAAATGATCCAATAAAAAAATGGGCAACGGACCTAAATAGAATCTTTTCAAAAGAAGACAGAAGGAAGGCCAAGAGACACATGAAAACATGCTCAACGTCACTAATTATCCGAGAGATGCAAATCAAAACAACAATGTGGTACCATCTCACACCTGTCAGAATGGCTATCATCAACAAATCAACAAACGACAAGTGTTGGCGAGGATGTGGAGAAAAAGGAACCCTCGTGCACTGCTGGTGGGAATGCAGACTGGTGCAGCCACTGTGGAGAACAGTATGGACTTTCCTCAAAAAACTGAAAATGCAACTCCCATTTGACCCAGTAATCCCACTCCTAGGAATATATCCTAAGAAACTGGGAACACCAATAAGAAAGGATATATGCACCCCTATGTTCATAGCAGCACAATTTACAATAGCTAAGATCTGGAAACAGCCTAGATGCCCATCAGCAGATGACTGGATCAGAAAACTATGGTACATCTACACAATGGAATATTATGCTGCCATAAAAAAGAAGGAATTCTTACCATTTGCAGCAACCTGGGAGGAATTGGAGAACATTATGTTAAGTGAAATAAGTCAGTCAATGAAAGAAAAATACCACATGATCTCACTCATCCTACATAATAAAATGGTAATATGTAAATTACCATCACTCCGCTACGCCCACGATTGGGCCAGCAGGAGGCGCAGGGGGCGGGACTCAGGGTGGCCGGGGTAGCTGATTGGGCCAGCAGGACGCTGAGCCATGGCTGCGCCGGAGGCTTTCGGAAGGCCTGGCGCACCGGCGGACAGCCGGCCAGCTCCCCCGCGATCAAAAGCTAAAGCGGGGGAGCTGGCCGGCTGTCTGCTCCGGCACAAGGCCTTTCGAAAGCCTCCGCCGCGCAGGAGGCTTTCGGAAGGCCTGGTACACCGGCGGACAGCCAGCCCGCTGGTGCACCAGGTGCATGATTAAATCATGCACTGGGCCTCTAGTTTATGGATAATAAAGAACATTATAAACTTGAACAAAAAGATAGATACAGAGGCAGTAAAGCATCAAACAGTCTGTCAAATTTCAGCAGGAAGGTTAGGGAGAGGTGGGAAAGATAAGAGATCAATCAAAGGACTTGTATGCATGCATATAAGCATAACCAATGGACGCCAAACTCTGGGGGGTGAGGGCATATATGGGAGTGGGGGGGGCAATAGTAAGATATGTACACATATAATACCTTAATTAAAAAATTGGGGGGAAAAAAGAAGATTGAAATCATATCAAGCATTTTCTCAGATCACAAGAGATTGAAATTAGAAATTAACTATAGTAAAAACATTCAAACACATGGAGCCTAAATAGCATGTTATTTAACAATGAATGGGTTATCAATGAGATCAAGAAAGAAATCAACAACTTCCTGGAAACAGAGAAACCAAGATGGCGGCATAGGTAAACTCCTGAAATGCTGCCTTGCACAACCACTTTAAAACTACAACTAAAAGACAAAACAGACATTATCCAGAACCACAGGAAGGCTGGCTGAGTGGAAATTCTACAACTAGAAGGGAAGAGAAAAGCACACTGAGACTCAAAGGAGGTGCGGAAGTAAAGTGCAAAGGTATGGAGGCGCATGCGTGGAGAGGGCTGGCAACTGAGTACGCGGCCATCTTTTTCAAGCAGGAGGGAGACACAAGTTCCTGACTGCTCTGAACTCCAGTTCTGGGCGAGACTCTGGGGACCCAGATTCATATGGGGAGAAATTGTACTGTCTGGCAGCGGGCGAAACTTGAGGGCAGCTTTCTCTCAGAGGTGCTTGCAGCGATTACCAAGGAACACTGAGACCCTGGGTTCTCTTAGGGCAGGGCTGACAGGAAGCCATTGCTGTTTGCTCTGCCCTGAGACTCCATCCCACCCAAGCTAGGCACAGAGACTTTTGAATATGAATGGCCTGGTCCTTTGAATTCTAAACTTACCTAACAAATTGCAGCTGAGTCAGAGAGACACAGAACATCCAAAAGAAGGCCCAAGGCCCCACAGCAGCTTGCATTGCTTCACAGCTGGGCACCTCCAAGCCCCAAACAAAGAAGAGGAATCTGAAGATCTCTCCATAGCTCCTGCTGGGTGGCCTCGGGCAGAAGCTAAATTAGCATCTCCTTGGAGATCCAAGAGCCAGTGTACCCAGGGGTCAGAGTAGGACCATCCAGATTACAACTCCTCAGATCCATAAGGGACACAATCAGGGGGCAGACTCAGTGAGTACCAAAGCCCCACTGAAGCAAGCCTTGCCTCATAAGGGTGTCTCCAGCACAGAAGTTCTCCCATCGTAGACACAGCTGATCCTCACAGCCAATTGACCTGGAGATCAATTCCTCCCAGTGATACCACCAACAATCAAGGCTTAACTACAACAAGACTGTGCACACAGCCCACAAAGGGGTATACCAAGAGTGTCCACCTCAGGTAACTGGGGAGGCTGAGCCATGGGCCCTATAGGACATCTAGCACAAAAAGCCACTCTATCAACACAGGGAAGCAGCCAAAATGCGGAGCTAAAGAAACAGGTCACAAATGACAGAAATGGAGGAGAGCAAACGACTGGATATAGAGTTCAAAACCACGGTTATAAGGTTTTTAAAGAACTTTCCAGAAACAGCCAATAAATTTAGTGAGACCCTCGAGGATATGAAACTAGAAATTAAGCATACACTGACTGAAATAAAGAATATTATAGAGAGATCCAACAGCAGACTAGAGGATCACAAGAATAAAGTCAAAGATTTGAAATACAAAGAAGCAAAAAACACCCAACCAGAAAAGCAAAGAGAAAAAAGAATCCAAAAATATGAAGATAGTGTAAGGAGCCTCTGGGACAACTTCAAGCATACCAACATCTGAATTATGGGATGCCAGAAGAAGAGAGCAAGATACTGAAAACCTATTTGAAGAAATAATGACAGAAAACTTCGCCCACCTGGTGAAAGCAATAAACTTACAAATCCAGGAAGCACAGAGAACCTCAAACAAAAGGAATCCAAAGAGGACCACACCAAGACACATCATAATTAAAATGCAAAGAGCAAAAGACAAAGAGAGAATATTAAAAGCAGCAAGAGAAAAACAGTTAGTTACCTGCAAGGGAGTACCCATACGATTGTCAGCTGATTTCTCAACAGAAACCATGCAGGCCAGAAGGGAATGGCAAGAAATATTCAAAGTGGAGAATAGCAAGAACCTACAACCAGGATTACTCTACCCAGCAAAGCTGTCATTCAGAATTGAAGGTCAGATAAAGAGCTTCACAGATAAGAAAAAGCTAAAGGAGTTCATCACCACCAAACCAGTATTATATGAAATGCTGAAGGGTATTCTTTAAGAAGAGGAAGAAGAAGAAAAAGATAAAGATAAAAATTATGAACAACAAATACATATCTCTCAACAAGTGAATCTAAAAATCAAGTGAATAAAAAAAAATCTGATGAACAGAATAAACTGGTGAATATAATAGAATCAGGGGCATAGAAAGGGAGTGGACTGACAATCCTCAGGGGGAAAGGGGTGTGGGAGGTGCGGGAAGATACTGGACAAAAATCATACACCTATGGATGAGGACAGTGGGTGGGGGAGGTGGGTAAGGGCATGGGGTGGGGTGGGAACTGGGTGGAGGGGAGCTATGGGGGGGGGAGAGGAACTCTAATAATCTAAACAATAAAGATTTATTTTAAAAAAACTTCCTGGAAACAAATAAAAATGAACAAAGAATAACCAATATCTCTAGGACATAGCAAAAGCAGTCCTGATAGGGAAATTCATAGCACTACAGGCCTACCTAAAAAAAATAAATAAATACAAATAAAACCCCAAGAAAATTAATAATAAAATATTTAACCCTACAACTTGAAGAACTAGAAAGAGAACAACAAGAAATGCCCGGAGTAAGTATAAAGAAGGAAACAATAGAGATCAGAGCAGAAATAAATGACATAGAGACTAAAAATCCATACAAAAGGTCAATGAAACCAGGAGCTGGTTCTTTGAAAGGATAAATAAAATTGATGATCCTTTAGCCAGACACATCAAGAAACAAAGAGAGAGGACACAAATAAATAAAATCTTAAAGGAAATTGGAGAAGTAACTGTCACCACAGAAATACAAAGGGTTGTAAGAAAATACTATGAAGAAAAAAAGAAAAGAAAATACTATGTGCAACTATATGCCAACAAACTGGACAATGTGGATGAAATAGACAAACTCCTAGAAAAATATAATCTCCCATAACTGAATCAGGAGGAATCAGAAAACCTGAATAGGCCAATAACAACTGATGAAATAGAAGCAGTAATAAAATATTAAAAAATAAAAAAAAAACCTCCCACCAAACAAAAGCCCAGATCCAGGCAGCTTCACAGGGGAGTTTTACCAAACATTCAAAGAAGAACTAACACCTATCCTCCTCATAATATTTCAGAAAATCCAAGAGGAAGGAACATTTTAAAACTCTTTTTATGAGGCCAGAATTACCTTAATTCCAAAACCAGATAAAGACACTACAAAGAAAGAGAATTACAGGCCAATATCCCAGATGAACATAGATGCTAAAATCCTCAATAAAATATTAGCAAATCACATCCAGCAATATATTTAAAAGATCATATACCATGATCAAGTGTGATTTATTCTGGGGATGCAAGGCTGGTACAATATCTTCAGATCAATAAATGTGATACATCACATAAACAAATTGAAAGACAAAAACCACATGATCATATCAATAGATTCAGAGAAAGCATTTGACAAAATCAACACTCATTTTTGATAAAAATTCTCAGCAAAGTGGAAATAGAATGTTCATACCTCGACATGATAAAGGCCATATATGACAAACCTACTGCCAACATACTCAATGGGCAAAAACTAAAACTATTTTTCCCTAAGAACAGGAACAAGACAGAGATGTCCGCTTTCACCACTCTTATTCAACATAGTACTGGAAGTCCTAGCCACAGCGATCAGACAAGAAGAAAACATAAAAAGCAACCAAATTGGAAAGGAAGAAGTAAAGCTCTCATTATTCACAGATGACATGATTTTGTACATAGAAAACCCTAAAGACTCCATCAAAAAACTACTATACTTAATAAATGAATTTAGCAATGTAGCAAGATATAAAATTAACACCCAGAAGTTGGCAGCATTTTTATACACCAACTAGAGGCCCGGTGTATGACATTCATACACTAGGGGAGGAGGTCCCTAAGCCCGGCCTGTGCCCTCTCTCAGTCTGGGACCCCTCATCGGATGTCCGCCTGCCTGCTTAGGCCCTTTTCCTGCTGGGCCTAAGCTGGCAGGCGGACATCCCCTGAGTGGTCCTTAGCACTGCCGCAGAGGCAGGAGAGGCTTCCGCCACTGCCACTGCACACTCCAGCTGTGAGCCCAGCTTCTGGCTGAGCAGTGGGAACGCACTGACCACCAGGGGGCAGCTCGTGCATTGAGCAACTTCCCCCTGGTGGTCAGTGCGCATCATAGTGACTGGTCATCCTGCCGTTTGGTCAATTTGCATATTAGCCTTTTATTATATAGGATAATAAACTCACAGAAAGAGAAACTAAACAAATAATCCCATTTACCATTGCAACAAAAAATTTAAGATAACTAGGAATAAACTTAACCAAGGAAGTTAAAGACTTGTACTCAGAAAACTACAGGACGTTGAAAAAAGATACAGAGGAAGAATATACCGTGTTCATGATTGGTAGAATTGGCATCTTTAAAATGTCCATATTACCCAAAGCAATCCATAGATTCAATGCAATCCCTATTAAAATACCAATAGCATATTTCACAGAACTAGAACAAATACTCCAAAAATGTATATGGAACCAAAAGAGACCTCAAAAAGCCACGGGAATCTTGAGAAAGAGCAAAGTTGGAGGGATCACAATACCAGATATCAAGTTATTCTACAAAGCCACAGTAATCAATGCAGTCTGGTACTGGCAAAGAAGAGACATATAAGTTAGTGGAACAGAACAGAGACCCCAGGAATCAACTCAAGCCATTACGCTCAATAAATATTTGACAAAGGAGGCAAGAATATACAATGGCATTAAGACAGTCTCTTCAATAAATGGGCTGGGAAAATTGGACAGATATATGCAAGAAAAAGTGAAACTAGACCACCAACTTACACCATACACAAGAAAAAACTCAAAATGGATAAAAGACTTAAATGTAAGTCCTGAAACCATAAAAATCCTAGAACAAACCACAGGCAGCAAAATCTCAGTCATCTCTCATGGCAATATGTTTGTGAATACATCTTCTAGGGCAAGGGATTTAAGGAAAAAATAAACAAATGGGACTACATCAAAATAAAAAGCTTCTGCACAGCAAAAGAAACCATCAACAAAATGAAAAGGGAGCTCACTGGATGGGAGAACATATTTGCCAATGATATATACAATAAGGGGTTAATTTCCAAAATATGTAAGGAACTCATACAACTTAACTAAAGGAAGACAAACAATTCAATTTTTTAAAAAGGACAAAGGATCTAAATAGACACTTTTCCAAAATGGACATATAGACGGCCAAGAGACATATGAAAAAATGATGAAAGTCACTGATCATCAGAGAGATGCAAATTAAAACGACAATGTGTTATCATCTCAAACCCGTCAGAATGGCTACCATAAAAAAATCAACAAATGACAAATGCTGGTGAGGATATGGAGAAAAGGGAACCCTAGTACACTGCTGGTGGGAATGCAGACTGATGCAGCCACTATAGAAAATAATGTGGGGTTTTCTCAAAAAATTAACTATGTGACTGCCATTTGACCCAGTGATCCTACTTCTAGAAATATACCCTAAGAAACCCGAAACACCTATCAGAAAGAATGTACACACCACTCTGTTCATAGCAGCACAATTTATAAACCCTAAGATCTGGAAACAGCCCAAGTGCCCATCAGTTGACGAGTGCACAAAAAAGCTGTGGTACATTTACAGCATGGAATTCTATGCAGCAGTAAAAAAAAAAAAAAAATGATCTCTTACCCTTTGAGACAGCATAGAGCGACCTGGAGAATATTATGCTAAGTGAAATAAGCTAGTCAGAGAAAGACAAGTATAACTTGATCTCACTCATATGTGGAATAAAAAAAAATGAAGTAAACTGATGAACAAAATAGATCCAGTGACATAGAAGCATGGAACAGATTGTCAAATTTCAGAGGGAAGGCAGAGGTGGGTGGCTGGTTGAGTGGAAAGAGATCAACCAAAGAACTTGTATGCATATCTGCATAACCCATGGGCACAGACAATATTGTGGTGAAGGCCCAGGGGGTCAGATGGCAGGGGAAAGTTAGAAGAGGTCAATGGGGGAAAAGAGGGAACATATATAATACTTTCAACAAAGAATATTTTTTAAGTTAATGGATTAATTTAAGATCAGTATAGATATAGATAAAGAGGGAAATTATGAAATGGAAAATAGAAATATACACAATGAGACATGGTAAAAGAAAATTATGAAATATATGGAAGAGAGGGTAAGACATAAAGAAGATACAGTGAGAAGGTCTAATATATGTATTTGGAAAAGCAGTAATGATTAAAGGGATACTGGCATTAAAACACAGTTTCAAGAAGTCTTAAATTAAGACTAAATAGCAGAATAAATCATTTTAAAATCTACACCAAAGAACATACTAAAATAGCTGAAAAAACAAAGAAGAATTATAAAAGCAGCTGGAAAATAAAGACTAATTATCCTTAAAAGAATAAAATTAGGGATTATGACTTCTCAACAAAAACGACAGAAGTCAACAGATAACAAAATATTTGTAAAGTGCTGAGAGAAACTGACAAGCTAGAATTATATATCAGAGGAAAATAATCTTTAAAGAATAAAAGTGAAATAAAATCACTTTCGAACAAACAAAAACTGAAATATTTTGTCATTTGAAAACCTGCACTAAACAAAAAGGATCCCAGATGAAAAGTCTAAGATTCATGCAGAAATGAAAACCAATGAAAATGGTAATTATGTGAATAGATATGTAGGCAAATATGAACAAATACGGAATTATAAAACAACTAGAGGCCCGGTGCACTAAATTCGTGCACAGGGTGGGGGTGGGGGGGGTCCCTTGGCCCAACCTGCACCCTCTCCAATCTGGGACATCCCTCTCACAATCCAGGACTGCTGGCTCCCAACCGCTCGCCTGCCTGCCTGCCTGATCATCCCCTAACCACACCCCTGCCAGCCTGATCAACGCCTAACTGCTCCCCTGCCACTCCGATTGCCCCTAACTGCCCTCCCCTGCAGGCCTGGTCACCCTGCCAACTGTCCTCCCCTGCAGGCCTGGTTGCCCCCAACTGGCCTCCTCTGCCGGCCCGGTCACCCCTAACTGCCCTCCCCTGCAGGCCTGATCCTTCCCAACTGCCCTCCCCTGCTGGCCTGATCACCCACAACTGCCCTCCTCTGCTGGCCATCTTGTGGCAGCCATCTTGTGTCCACATGGGAGTGTCCATCTTTGACCACATGGGGGCGGCCATCTTGTGTTGGAGTGATGGTCAATTTGCATATCACCTCTTTATTATATAGGATCATAATAATTTTTACTATTTATTTTTGTAAATGTGTTTTATTGCTGACACTATTGCAGATGTCTCCTGTTTTCTCCCTTTACCCCCCTCTGCCAAGCCCTTAACCACCAGACCTGCATCACACTATTGTCTGTGTCCATGAGCTATGCATACAAGTATACAAGTTATTTGGTTTGATTTTAACTGTAAAAAGAATTAAAATGCATAAAAATGATGGCATATAAGTTGGGATAGGTAGCAAATGGAGTTAAAGTTTCAAAAATTATTGCATTATCCAAAACAAGATAATTTCTATTAGACTTTGATAATTTTGAAATGCCTATTGTAATCTCTTGGGGATCTACAACCATAGTAAAAATAGTACATGACTTCCAAGATAATAAAAGGAAAGAATGGAATAATGAGACATAATCAATCCAAAAGAAGGCAATGGGGGAGATTTAAAAACAAAACTAAACTAAAAAGCATAGCATAGATAAGATAAATAGAAAGCACATAATGATATGGTAGATTTAAACCCAAGTATACTGATAGCTATACTAAATGTAAATAAATAAATGCTCTAATTCAAATGCAAAGGTTGTCAGACTGGACATTTTTAAAGGATGTGCTATTTACAAGAGGCATCTAAAATTAAAAGGATGCCGATAAAATAAAAGTAAAAAGATGGAATATGATATACATATTAACAATCTCCTAAAAATATCTTGTATAACTATATTGATATTAGAAAAGGTAGGCTTTAAGGTGAACAACATTAATAAAACTATAAAATTTAACAATAAAACATTCAATTCACTAGGAAGATATTAAAAATTATAAATTTGTAGATGTCTAGTACAAAGCAAATTTGACTAAATTAAAAGAAAAAAATAAATCCAAAGTCATCAAAATGTATTTTCAACAAATCTCTCTCAGTAACTAATAAAATGAATACCTAAAATGTCAGTATGCATATGGAAGATTTGAGCAACACAATCAGGAAACTTGACATAATGGACATGCATAAAATATTAAAACCCAAAATAATAGAATATATATTATTTTAAAGTACACAGAAAATTTTCCAAAAAAAATGATACAGCATATAATATCCAGCTATATTGCAGTTCAGCTATAAATCAATACTAGAATATCCCACTCCTGACAAGATGCTAAACAAGCAGGGCTGCTGCCCTCCCTCCGCCCAACCCCCCCCCCCTCAACCCCAAAGACAACCCTAAGGAAACTTGAGGAAAAGCAGCAAACTTTGAGAAACCTTGAGGTCACAGGGATTCTTCTGAATGTGTGGTGATTGGATGGTGGCTTTGGCCAGTGGACCACAAATCCTGACAAGGCTGAGGAAGGATGAAATTGAAGAAAAACTATCGGAGCTCTGTATTATTTGTCCCTTGCCCTTTCCTTTGGGCACCTGCTATGACACAGACTTCAAAACCAGCTGTCCACTGTGGTAAAATAAGGGCAGCCCAGAACTCTACATTATAAAAAACACATAGGGACCAACTAACTGAAGATACTCATCTTCCCATCCTTCTACCCCAAAATCCCCAAAGTTGGTAAATTAAAAATAAATAAATAAATCTCCCTAACATCAGAATAATAGGAGTTCTAAAAAGAGAGACATTTTTTCTTAATGGAGAGAAAGAAGTGGAAAGAAATTTCCCAGTATTAAAAAACTACAAAAGAAAAATTTCAGATTGAAAAGGTAACAGGGAACAGAAGAGGAACAATAAGGAGACTTCCCACTAAACATATTTTACTAAATTTTGAGATGTTAAGAACAAAGAAAAAATTCTAAAAGTTTATGCACTTTACAGCAGTTTATCTACAAAGGAACATGAGGTAGATGGACATCAGACTTTTCAATAGCAATGTTGACAAGAAGACAGTGGAGTCACATTGTCAAAGTGTGGAAGGAAAAGTTTTATTGTATTCAAACTGTCATTTGAATACAATAAAAATACACTGAAACATAGAGTGTCAGAAGCTTTTCCCACTAAGTTGCAAGTGAAAAGTCTTGGGTGAATAATTTAATAGAGGAACGATCATTCAAATAATGCTCAAGACATAGGTAAATTAAAGGTAATTTAATACCTCACTTAATTGTGTTGTTATTTTAAAACACTAATAACAGCAAAAGCTAAGACTAATATAAAAGACAATAATATGTCCATTACAGTCACAAATTAAAATTATATACTTTAAAAGCCTAAATGTAAAACTATAAAACATTTTTGCAAGAAAATAGGAGAAACTCTTTGTGACCTAGATAGGGTTAGTTGAAGAGGTCGTGGACATAACACCAAAATCATGATCCATAAAAGTTTTATCTAATAAAAACTAAAAACTTTTGTTTTGCAAAAGACTCTGTTGAGAATTTTTCAAAAGCCCATCAATTGGAGGAAAATGTCTGCAAATCACAAATTCAACAAAAAATGCATATCCAGAATACACAAAGAAATCTCTGAACTCAACCAGAAGAAAACAAACAATGCAATTAGAAAATGGGAAAATTACTTGAACAGACACTTCACCAAAAAAGATATATAGATTGCAAATAAACACATGAAAACATATTCAATATCACTAGCTATTAGGAAAATGCAAATTAAAACTTGGTGAAATATTACTGCACATTTATTAGAACAGTTAAAATTAAAAGTCATGGCAGGAAAGCAAAGAAACTGGCTCTCTCATATACAACTGGTAAAAATGTAAAATGCCATAGCTCCTTTTAAAATCAGTCTGACCATTTCTTTAGAATCAGACACAGACTTGCCATACAACCCAGCAACCATATGCCTGGGCATTTATCCTAGAGCTGTGGTCAGCAAACTGCAGCTCGTGAACCACATGCTGCTTTTTGGCCCCTTGAGTGTGGCTCTTCCACAAAATACCACGGCCTGGGCGAGTCTATTTTGAAGAAGTGGCGTTAGAAGAAGTTTAAGTTTAAAAAATTTGGCTCTCAAAAGAAATTTCAATCATTGTACTGTTGATATTTGGCTCTGTTGAGTAATGAGTTTGCCGACCACTGTCCTAGAGAAATGAAAACTCATGCCCACATGAAAGTCTATGCACAAATGTGCATACCAGCTTTATCTTATATAATAAAAGGTTAATATGCAAATTGTCCCCTCAAGAGTTTGACCGACCACGAGTTCAACCACTCACTATGATGTACGCTGACCACCAGGGGGCGGCGTGGAAGGAAGGAAGACCCCAGCTTGCAGCCAGGGGAAGGAAGGCCCCATTGGCCCTGATCACCGGCCCAGCCTAGGGACCCTACCTGTGCATGAATTTCATGCACTGGGCCTCTAGTCTCTATATATAAAAGCCTAATATGCAAAGTGTCCCCTTGGGAGTTCGACCGACCCAGAGTTCAATCGCTCACTATGATGTATGCTGACCACAAGAGGGTGGCTGGCAGCCGGCAGCCAGTTAAGGGAGGCCCCGGCCGGCAGCCGCTAGGGACCCTACCCATGCACAAATTTTGTGCACTGGGCCTCTAGTTTATAATGAAGTTCCAAAAACTGGAAACAACCAGAATGTCCTTCAATATGTAAATAATTGAACAAATTCTATTGCATCTATACCATGGGATACTACTCAGAAATAAAAAAGAATGAGCTATTGACACACACAACAATGTGGATGGCTCTTAAGATTATTATACCGAAGAAAAAACAGCAATCCATTCATATACCATTCTCAAAATGAGAAATTTATAGAAATGGAAAACCAATAAGTGACTGCCAAAGGTTAGGGAAGAGGAGAGAGGGAGTGACTATAAAATGGCAGCCTGGGCTAGTTCCTTTGTAGGGGCAGAACAGTTCTGTATCTGAATTGTGGTGGCAGTTACATGTGATAAAGTATCATAGAGTTATGTACACACATACATAGAAAAATTGAGTGCCTACAAAACACTGGTGAAATCTGAATAAGATCTTTAGTCTAGCTAATTGTATCATATCAGTGAATACCCTGACTTTGATAATGTATTGTATTTATATAAGATGTCACCGTTAGGGAAAGTTGGGTGATGAGTCTGTGACAGCTCGATCTCTTCATACTATTTTTATAACTTCTCCTGAGTGTAAAATTATTTCAAAAAGAAAACATTTTAAAAATACAGCATCAATATGATAGTGTCAGTAGTAGGAGAAAATCAGTGGATAGGAGAATGAACTAAACTTCTTGTTTTATCTGAGAAAATATGTCTACATCAATTCAAAATATTAAAGAAATAATTTAAAAAACATATCACTTAAGCCCTCGTCAGGTGACTCAGTTGAAGTGTTGTCCCATACACCAAAGGGTTGTGGGATTGATCCCCGGTCAGAGCACATACTTAGGTTGTGGGTTTAATCATTGGTTGATGTTTTGCTCTCACATCCATGTCTCTCTCTCTCTCTATCTCTCTCTCTCTTTCTCTCTCTCTCTCTCTCCCTCTCTCTCCAGAATCAGTGAAAAAAACATGCCCTCAGATGAGAATTAAAAAAGAAAATAATATATAATTTGAAAATAAGATAAACTAAAATATAAAGATACTAGAAACAAAGTCTAAATATATCAATAATTACAATTAGTGTAAATGGATTAAACACACCAGTTAAAAGATAGATAAATATTGTGAAATTTGCCTTTTAGAAGTTTATTTATATGTTATTTACAAGGAATATACCTAAAGTATAAGGACAGGCCAACGTTAAAGGCAAAACATGCAAAAACAAGACATATCGGTCATCTAAACATAAAAAAAAAAATCTAGCCTTATTATATTAATCTTATTATGTATAAAAGGCTAAGTGACGAAACATATGTCTGACCGACTGTCGGACCGTCTGACCAACATGTTGGTATATATGACATGCACTGGCAATTTAAAAATAAACGTTGACTCGTGCATACATGATACATATAAAGCTCTTGCTGGCGTCAATCTCATGCGTGTTTTGATCTGTCGCTGTCGATAGTGGATTTGGTTGTTTTTGTTGCATTTGGTGGGCAAGTTCTCCTTTTCAGAGGGGATTTTTGACAATGTCTCAGTGTTGTGCCGCATGCTATGTGACTGGTCATAGTACAAATGAGTTTAAAGTATTGTAGTGTTTGGGGATATTTCAGACAGTTGTCTCTTAAAACAAATATTAGATCAGAAGATTCTGCTTATAGCAAATGGTTAGTAAAACTTGGAGATGGCAAACTTGATAGCAGTTTTCATTTAGGAATGGATATTATTGAAATCCCCCATGAAATGATTTATAACAGATCTATTGAAGCTACCTTTGGAAATAGTATATCTATAGATAATATTGAATATATATATAAACATGCCATTTTTTGTTCTAAAAATGAGCACGTTCATAAATTAAATGAAGAAATTTTGGATATACTCAATGGAGATTTTCACACCTATCTGAGTGAAGATTCCATCGATTCAAGGGATGATGCCAAAAAGGAAAAGTTTCCCACCGAATTTCTTAAAAGTATTACTCCTTCGGGAATGCTGTGTCATAAATTAAAATTGAAAGTAGGTGCAATCATCATGCTACTGAGAAATCTTAATAGTAAATGAGGTCTTTGTAAATAGTAAATGAGGTACTAGATTTATTATCAAAAGATTGCGACCTAACATAATCGAAGCTGAAGTATTAACAGGATCTGCAGAAGGAGAGGTTGTTCTGGTTCCAAGAATTGATTTGTCCCCATCTGACATTGGCCTCCCATTTAAATTAATTTGAAGACAGTTTCCCGTGATACCAGCATTTGCGATGTCTATTAATAAATCACAAGTAGGACAGTGTAGGAATATTTCTACCTGAATCCATTTTTGGACATGGTCAGTTATATGCTGCTTTCTCTTGAGTTCAAAGAACGTGTGACATTAAAGTTAAAGCTGTAAATACTTCATCACAAGGAAAATTAGTCAAGCACTCTGAAAGTGTTTTTACTCTTAATTTGGTATACAGGGAGATAATAGAAAAAGTTTAATCAATTTATCAGTCATTGTATCAATGTTGTTTTTATATCATGTTTTTGTTGTTTTTATATATGTCTTTGTTGTTGTTATATAATGTTATTGTTTATTTATTAATCAATTTACATATTATTTTCATATACATTTTACTAATTTTCTTTCATCTCTGACACTTCTATCATAGAGAAAGGGCAAATAGGGATATTAAAATATTTCTTCTAATTAATTCCCTTTTGGAGAAAACCAAGATGGCGGCATAGGGTAAACACCTAATTGTTGCCTACCACAACAATTTTGAAACTACAACTGGAAAATAGAGCAGACATCGTCCAGAACCACCAGAAAGCTGGCTGAGCGGATACTCTACAACTAGAATAAAAGAGAAAGGGACGCTGAGCTTCGGGAGCTGTGGAGGTGCGGAGATCTGTGAGCGCAGAGAGGGCAGGCACCAAGTGCACGGCTGGCTTTCTCGTTTGGGAGGAAAACAAAGCCTCCCTATTACACTGATATCCAGCGCCGGTCGGGGAGAGGCTGGCCTGTCTGGCAACAGGCAAAACTCGAGAGCAGCCTTCTCTCAGAGGGGCGCAGCCATTGAGGCGGGATATGGAAAACAAGGCCCTCTTAGGGCGGGGCTGATGGGAAACCAAAGCTTGTCTGCACCACCCTGAGACTCCGCCCCATCCAAGCTGAGCACAGAAGCCCTCCCAGCGGAGACACTGCTGATACTCACAGCCAATTAGCTTGGAGATCAACTCCCCCCAGTGATACCAATAACAAGCAAGGCTTAACTACAACAAGACTGCACACACAGCCCACAAAGGGGTGCACCAAGAGGATCCACCACAGAGAACTGGGGAGGCTGAGCTACTGGGCCCTGCTAGGACACCTAACACACAAAGCCACTCCATCAACTCAGGGAAGCATCTAAAATGTGGAGACAAAGAGGCAGGCCACAATTGAAGGAAATGGAGGAAAGCAAAAGACTGGATATAGAGTTCAAAACCATGGTTATAAGGTTTTTCAAGAATTTTCTAGAAAAGGCCGATAAATTAAATGAGAACCTTGAGGACATGAAAAGGGATCAACTATAAATAAAGCATACACTGACTGAAATAAAAAATATTATACAGAGACCTAAAAGTAGACTAGAGGATCACAAGAATCAAGTCAAAGATTTGGAATATCAAGAAGCAAAAAACACTCCTCTGAAAAAGCAAAAAGAATACAAAAAGTTGAAGATAGTGTAAGGAGCCTCTGGGACAACTTCAAGCGTACCAACATAAGAATTATGGGGGTCCCAGAAGAAGAGAGAGAGCAAGATACTGAAAACCTATTTGAAGAAATAGTGACAGAAAACTTCCTCCACCTGATGAAAGAAATAGACTTACAAGTCCAGGAAGCGCAGAGAACCCCAAACAAAAGGAATCCAAAGAGGACCACACCAAGACACATCATAATTAAAATGCCAAGAGCAAAAGACAAAGAGAGAATATTAAAAGCAGCAAGAGAAAAACAGTTAGTTACCTATAAGGGAGCACCCATATGATTGTCAGCTGATTTCTCAACAGAAACTATGCAGGCCAGATGGGAATGGCAAGAAATATTCAAAGTGATGAATTGCAAGAACCTACAACCAAGATTACTCTACCCAGCAAAGCTATCATTCAGAATTGAAGGCCAGATAAAGAGCTTCACAAATAAGAAAAAGCTAAAGGAGTTCATCACCGCCAAACCAGAATTATATGAAATGCTGAAAGGTAGTCTTTAAGAAGAGGAAGAAGAAGATAAAGATAAAAATTATGGACAACAAATAGGTAACTATCAACAAGTGAATTTAAAAACCAAGGGAATAAAAAATCTGATGAACAATACTAACTGGTGAATATAATAGAATCAGGGGCATAGAAAGGGAGTGGACTGACAATTCTCGGGGGAAAAGGGGAGTGGGGAGTGCGGGAAGAGACAGAACAAAAAGCATACACCTATGGAGGAGGACACTGCAGGAGGTAAGGGCAGAGGGTGGGTTAGGAACCTGGTGGAGGGGAGCTATGGGGGGAAAAAAGAGGAACAATTGTAATAATCTGAACAATAAAGATTTACTAATTAATTCCCTTTCAATGTGCACGAATTTGTGCACTGGGCCACTAGTATTTTATAAAAGACACTAAGCAAAAATATGATTAGGTATGGAGAGGACCATTATGTAACAATGGAAATATTCAATTCACCAAAAAGAAATGACAATTTTTAAAAAGTATTCTTTTGAAAAAATACTCTAAAATAATCATGAATAACCAGAATACTTCTGACAAAGAAGGACAGAAATGGAATGCTATCCAATATCAGGACTTTCTATAAAGGAATAGTAATTAAATAGCGTGGTTCTGACCCAGGGATAAACACTGACCAATAGAAGAGTACAGAAGCAGAGCCCACCAGGTGTGGAACTCAGGTGTGCACAGAGACCATTGTAATTTCACTGAGAGAAGGAGGGGGTGGTCAATAAGTGAAGCTGCGGGGAAAATGATTAACAATATGAAAAAGATGAAATTGGATCATCTTCCTCAAGCTATAATAAAATTAACCCAGCCCTAACCAGTTTGGCTCAGTGGACAGAGCGTCGGCCTGCGGACTCAAGGGTCCCAGGTTCGATTCTGGTCAAGGGCATGTACCGTGGTTGCAGGCACATACCCAGTGGGGAGTGTGCAGGAGGCAGCTGATCGATGTTTCTCTTTCATTGATGTTTCTAACTCTCTATCCCTCTCCCTTCCTCTCTGTGGAAAATCAATAAAATATATTAAAAAATAAATGAATAAAATAAAATAAAATAAACCCAGCCCACCTTCCTTTCCCTTTTCTTTCCATGCTCTCTTCTTTTCCATCTCCTCTTCCTTTCCCAGCATGGAGGAATTACATGTGGCCAAGGGAGCTGAGGAGCCACAGGAGGATAAGGACTTTGACCTTTGGGGCTCTGAGAAAGCAAGGGGCTGGGGTATGCAAGGGCAGGCCTCACAGCTGAGAATGCAGGGCAGTGAAGAGCAGTGAGGAGCCACCAAGAACATGGGTTAACAGGGGAAGGGAGACAGCCAGTGTGGTTAAAGATTGGTTACACTGAACAAATAATTGTTTGAGCAGCTACATAATATGCTGAGGATAATGGGAATCAGGATTCTCAATAGGTACATTTACATGTATGAAAATGGAGAAAGGCTAGAGTTATTGGACCGATACTGGAATTATCAATATAAAATCATAGTTTTATAATCTACTTATACAGACTCTACAGATATAGAAATACAGATATATGCATGTGTGGGTATGTATGTGTATGTATATATGATGTACATGTGTGAATATGCGTACACACACACTCATATCCCACCTCTATCTTCTGAGAAGACCAAGAAGCACTGTAGCAGCTTCTTGGCACAGAAGCAGCAACGAACACTGCCAGGGCTTAGATCTTGGTTTTGAAACTGAAAGGAAGGGAGCAGAGCTTTGGTCAGTGAAGACAAGATGGGTCCAGAATATTTTTGTGTTAGAAAGTAAGGAATCTCAATGAATGATCGCAATACACTGAAAGGACAAAAAAAATCAGCTTGAAGGGGTTCCCAGTGGCTAAATAGGAGACAATGTGGATATTAAAATAATGATGATTAAATAATGATAATTAAATACAATTGAAATCTATGAGTTCATACTGACGTAAAGGAATGGAGGGAGGAAGAAAGGAAAAAAGGGAAGGAGGGAAGGAAGAAAAGAAGGAAAGAGGGAGGAAAGAAGGAAGAAAGGAAAAGAAAGTTAGGTCTTGCTTATAGTAGAATTCCAAATAACAAATTTAGAAGAAATGCGGAAAATAGAGAATCACCGTTTGGTTGATTCAGTCATGAGTGATCAATGAATGCTAAGGCCATTGCATGGAAGTATGATGAGGACTAAAAAAAATGGTGTAGTCTCAGAATACAGTCAGTTACAAAATAGCAGTCAGTTACAAAGGGGGAAATGGTGAACTTAAGAAAGAGAAATGTTCTAGACACCAACAAGACCAAGTAATCCAGGTTAACATCACCAGTGATGAAACAGATCAATATGCTATTGCTACTAATGAGATGCATTGAGAAGAATACAATTTCATTTCTGAGGTTGTGTTTAGTCATAAGATAGCATGTGTGGTGTGAGTTTAGTCATAAGAAAATATCAGATGCACCAGGGTGAGGTCATCCTAAAATGAAAGATCTGTAATCTTTAAAACCTCCAGTAGATGAAACACATAAAGACACAGAAAATGTGTAATGTTAAGCCAGTTTGTTTGCATTCCTGGGATAAAGTAATACACTTTTTTCTTTTTTTAGGAAAGCTCCTTTGTGTTTTTTTCTCAATTTTGTTTTAGGGTGAGTGTGTGTGTGTGTGTGTGTGTGTGTGTGTGTGTATGCACACACATGAGTACATGCTTTAAAAATATTGGTTTGAGGAGTTATTTAGTTCTTGCTACTGACTTTTGCTATAAATTTTTATGAGAGTTTGCAATGTGCTCTTTCATTTTCTTTAAGTTGTTATTTTCTGAACAAAATATCTTTCAATTATTATGATCAAATTTATTAATTATTTCCAGTTCATGCTTTTTATGTTTACTCAAGGGTTAGAAACATTCATCTACATATTTCACTAAATATTTCAAAGCTTTGTTTTGGACATTGAGTAGATTATTTTTAAATAATTATTTTGAAATAACTTTAAACTCAAAGAAAAATTGCCAGAACAGTGCAAAGAACTCCTGTAACCCTTCACCCAGAGATTCCCCAATTATAAACATTTTACTGTTTGTTCCACTGCTGTTTCTTTATTCCCATTATCACTATTCCTTTTTGGAATCTTTTGAGAGCAAGCTGTAGATATGTCTCATTGCCCCTAAACACGCTGGTATGTTTGCTCCCAAATAAGGACATCCTCCTCAATAATCAGCATACAACTCTCAAATCAGGAAATCAACATTGGTACAAACTAATGTTAATTCACAGACTCCATTCAAATTTTGCTAACTGTCCCAACAATTTCTCCAGTCTTTTGGTTTGGAATCTTATCTAGGAATACAGGCTGCATTTAGTTGTCATTTCTGTTCTGTCTCAATGTGAGTAGGAACCACATCAGTATTCAATTCATGATAAATCAATAAGCTGTGTGCATTGTTCTCTGTGTATATTTCATAATAAAATGCTAATTTCTGAATAAAATATTTATTTTAAATAGAAAGCTAATCACATCCATACATTTCAAAGATAGCATTTGCTCCCAGAATTCAAATGTTTGCATTAAAATCGAGTTTCTTTAAGGCCTTGAAATTTCAACTAATTTTGAAGCAGTGATCAAAGAGTGAAAAATCACCTTACCAAGTAACAGATGCAAAGGGAGACCCAGCCCTCTGAAAGTAGACTTTCATTAGGGCCCTTACCAACATAGCTCCACAAAAATTTCATCCTTCTCCAAATGTATATCATTATTTTAAAACTAGAGGCCCGGTGCACAAAATTCATGCATAGGGGGGGGGGTGTCCCTCAGCCCAGCCTACACCCTCTCCAATCTGGGACCCCTAGAAGGATGTCCGACTGCCCATTTAGGCCTGATCCCGGTGGGCAGTCGGACATCCCTCTCACAATCCAGGACTGCTGGCTCCCAACCTCTTGCCTGCCTGCCTGCCTGCCTGATTGCCCCTAACTGCTTCTGCCTGCCAGCCTGATCACCCCTAACCATGCCCCTGCCAGCCTGATCGATGCCTAACTGCTCCCCTGCTGGCCCGATTGCCCCTAACTGCCCTCCCCTGCAGGCCTGGCCACCCTCAACTGCCTCCCCTGCAGGCCTGGTTGCCCCCAACTGCCCTCCCCTGCAGGCCTGGTCACCCCCAACTGCCCTCCCCTGCAGGACTGGTCACCCCCAACTGCCCTCCCCTGCAGGCCTGGTTGCCCCCAACTGCCCCCCTCTGCCAGCCCAGTCACCCCTAACTGCCCTCCCCTGCAGGCCTGATTGCCCACAACTGCTCTCCCCTGATGGCCATCTTGTGTCCACATGGGGGTGGCCATCTTTGACCACATGGGGGCGGCCATCTTGTGTGATGGAGTGATGGTCAATTTGCATATTACTTGTTTATTATATAGGATGGTATAGTTGTTATCATTTTAAATTTAAAAAGCTATACATTTATCCAGCTGGTGTGGCTCAGTGGTTGAGCATTGACCTATGAACCAGAAGGTCACAGTTCTATTCCTGGTCAGGGCATATGCCCAGGTTGGGGGCTAGATCCCCAGTGTGGGGCCTGCAGGAGGCAGCCAATCAATTATTCTCTCTCATCATTGATGTTTCCATCTCTCTCTACCTTTCCCTTCCTTTCTGAAATCAATAAAAATATATTTTAAAAATAAAAAGCTATACATTTACATTCATATTTTAATTAAAGGTTTTAGTTGAAGATATAAAAAATGACAGACTACATTTGTGAGAGAGATGTATTGCTAGACCAATCTATTCTAACATAACTAGATTTTTTATTTTATTTTATTTTATTTATTTTTTTACCAAGAAGTCAGAAGTGGAATTTCCTAGTGACCCTGGCAACTGCTCTTACAAATAATTTCAAAAGAATGTTTTTGGAGATAGGAGCTTCTGGAAAGTCCATTTTGATGGATTGGTGGAGAGAGTTGGGGAATCAGCTGGCGCAATGATTTGCCTGTTGCAGCAGCCAGAACACAGAGCGCAGGGCTGGCACACACCAGATGTGCACGTGTGTGTGAACATAATGTATGCCCACTTGCTGAGACTGGGGCTGATAACTGAGAAAGGAGCTGGTGCCAACCCTAAAATTAGACATGGTTTTTCTGGAAGTTCTAGGGACAAGACGTTTGGCATATTCATATGCCTTAATTATGCAGACCCACTTTCAGGGTTACCTTTGGCTCAAGTTGATATGAGGTGCCAAACAGCAGCAATGGCTTTTTCTTCTATCCTGAAAGGTATTTGTTTCTTTACCTTTAAATGTAATGGCTTACCAAAAGGAAATATACCCTTTGCAAGGAGCTGACCTATAACAGGAGGCCTTGCATGGATTTTTATCTCTGTTCTTTAAGCTGCACACCCCTACTCCTCACCCCAACCATAGTATTCTAGAAAATCGCTGGTTAACAAAATTTCAAAGGTGAAACCCGCCCTGGAGATCACTTCTCCTCCCTTTTTCAGATTATAGAACTGCAACCATGTGGGGACAAACCAAGGTCATCACAATACTGATAACTTGGATCCTAGTAGCTGGGGGTTTTCACTCTCATTCACTGCTCTTTCACCTCAAATATGATCTGGGGTGGACTTTTCAAATTAAAAGAAGGAAGGAGGAAGCCTTCTTCACGGCCACCTTCAACCATGGATATTGCCCGCATTGTTCCCAAACAGCATACTTTGGCAACCAAGGATTTCGTTAGCTTGTAATTGTGGAGCTAGAAAGAACCATCCTCACATGGAGCCTGGACTGCGGAACGACTTGGAATGTTTAAAATATGTAAGAAAGAAAAAAACAAAACACGCCATTAGCATCTGCTCTCAATGATTCACCCCAATATAATTCATGTACAGTTCTAATTCTGCTCTCTCACATCTGCGCTTTCAAAACAACCCTGGCCGGCGCGGGGAAACTAGGAAGCAAGGGGAGGAAAGGGAAGAGGAAGAGGCCAGCAGGGGTTCCGGGGGTGGGGTGCGCGGCAACGCCGGGGAGAGACTACCCGGGAGCCCGAAGGCGGGCGCTCTGCTCCCGCGCGCGAGTCGGGGGCGGCTGCTCTCCGCACCCCACTGTCACTCCGCTCTATTCAGCCCTTTAGTGCTGCTCCCTCCCACCCGCAACGCCCCAAGATCGGGATGACAGGGAACAGAGGGGGAATCCCAGGACAGTCAGAAAACTACGGTTCCAAAGATCCAGAGTGGGTGGGTGAGCCGGGGGAAGTCAAGTATGTTCAGGGCAAAAAAAATCTTCAACCGCCCTCAGCCCTTGGCTCTGCCCGAGTGGAACCCGCACCTCAGCTCCCAGCAAAGGAGGGGAAAGCTGCGCGGGCCTCGAGCCCCGGACTCCGAGGGGCGCGGCCGAGATGGGGGCGGGACCCGTGCTGCGACTTCTTCCAGGCCCCGCCCGTCGGACCAACCTCCGCCCTGCCATTGGAGGGCGTCGGGGGCGGGTCTGAGGGACACCCCCCTCTCGCCACCGGCCCCCACCCGTCCCCTGCCCGCCTACGTTTTCGGCTCTTCCTGGAGCCTCTGGAGCCGGGAAAGGAAAGACCCTGGGCTGCCACAGAGCCCCCTAGATGCTGGAAAGGCAAGGCCCCCCTCCACGGCACCCCCCCACCGGTCTGGTGACGTCACTAAGTGGGGCTACGTGGTTCCGTCCCCGGCCCGGGGTCTGCGGCTTCCTTGGGACTTGGGGGAAGGGTCCCCATCCCGTGCACACGCTCAGCGCGGCAAAGTGCTGCTGTCAGTGCGCTCCCCTTTAGCCTCTCACCCTCCACAGCTCCCCCTTGTTTTGCACTCCCTTCCCAGTTCATTATCCGTGCGTCCCCTGGGGCTGAAGGAGTTGGCGACCCGGAGAGGGGCGCGCGGGTGGCGTGCCGCCTGAAGAAGTAAATTCGGTTTGCTATCTCCTTAATCCGTTTGCATTTCTACTGATAATTTGATATCTTGTTGTTTTTCTCCTGTATTCTTGGAAGATTTTGGAGAGTCGTTTTCGTGTGTGTGTGTGTGTGTGTGTGTGTGTGTGTGTTTCTCTTAACGGGCTTAAAGTTGGCCGACGCCTTCTTTAGCATTTCATTAATTAAAGAAGCTAGGAGGATTTAGGCTTTTCTTGGTGTTGAAGAATGGGAGGAAACCAAAGCCTAACAGCGTTTAGAAAGAAAATAGCCCTGTTTATTTTTCATTCTCAACTCAAGCTGCCGTGGACAGCGCGGGGCACCAAGCACAGACGCGGCGGCAGAAGCGCTTCGTGGCCACGTAGGCTGCGCCTCCGCAGGCTCTGTGCCCCAGCATCAAAAGACAGTGCAGGTGTGTGGGGTCTGCGTGTGCCTACGTGAGGTACGTGTGTCGGAGCCCAACAATCCCAAGAGATGCATCAGAAAGAAGCCCGCATACTAGAGATTCCTTCGGAAATTTCCTAATGCTCTGAAAATTAGTAAATCTCTAGTATTCGAAAATTGTCTTTGCAGAGGCTCCGTCCTCCGTGCTCTCCCCACCTCCAAAAACAGGTGTCGCTGTGTGTCTTGAAGAGGTCTCTCGCCGGCCCCGGCCTTCTGAGCTGGTGAAGTTCAGAGGACACACTGTGCATGTATTTCAGGGCCCGCACAGGTGCTGACCAAACCCCCGAGGCCTGGGCGTGTGCGCGCAATCGCGGGCAGTGTGTGCGGGCAGACACGGAGGGTGCTCGGTTGGGCTCGCGGGCGTGCGCGTGTTTGTGCGTGAGTGTGTGCTCACGCGCTCCGGGCTGCGACCAGAGCTCAGCCGCTGGGTTGGAGAAAAAGAGGGTAGGCAAGTGCAGGGGAAGGCTGCGAAGAAGGGGCAGAGGGGCGCGGAGGTTCGAATTAATCCAGCTCGTTAGCTACTTTCCCCTCTCCCTCTCCTTTAAATCTTACTGCATCGTAGGGAGGGGGTTGGATTCACTGTTGAGCTGGTGGAGAAGGGGGAGCGGGTTGAAACAATCGAGTGGGCGCGCCAGGTACTCCCTGGCTCCAGGCGCGGAATGGAGGGGAGCTCCCCCAGCTCTGCGCTGTAAGGGGGCGGGGTTGGGGGCCCCGGGAACTGCGAGGAGACGCGGGTGCCCGCAGGGGTGGGGAATTGGTCACCCCGAGGCAAGATTTCCTTCGGATCGCCAATTAATTGGAGATATGTGATTAATTCCAGCTTCGGATGACTATAAATGGCGATTTTCTATCAAGGTGTCGCTATTTTTTTTTAAAATCATTCCGTGTCATCCCCCACGTCAGGCCTGCTCGTGGGCGTGCGGCTGTACTTCCTCCGCCCCCTCCTAATGGAGTGAACCATTCCCAGCTCTTCCCCCTCTCTCCTTCAGTCTCTCTGTGCGTGTGAGTCTCTCTCTCTCTCTCTCTCTCTCTCTCTCTCTCTCTCTCTCTCTCTCCTTCTCCTGCTCCCTCTCTCTCTTCCTTCTCTCCCTCTCTCTCCTCCCTCTGCTTTCCCGGTGCATAAAGTCTCCGTCGCTCCTGGAACTTGTTGGCAATGCCTATTTTTCAGCTTTCCCCCGCGTTCTCTAAACTAACTATTTAAAGGTCTGCGGTCGCAAATGGTTTGACTAAACGTAGGATGGGACTTAAGTTGAACGGCAGATATATTTCACTGATCCTCGCGGTGCAAATAGGTAAGTGGCCGCACAGCCGGACTCGCGCCGGGTGGCAGGAGGCTGCCGGCCGGCCAAGCCCGCGGCATCAAAGGGTCCGACTGGCCCGCAGCCGCCCCGGGGTGCGGAGAAGCCCCAAACCCCCAAGGGTGGGGGCATCAGTTCCTAGGGACTCGCAAGTCCCGGGTTGGTTTTTCTAAAAAAAAAAAAAAAAAAGGAGAGAGACTTCCCAATGTTATCCAGGAAATGTGAGCAACCAGCCGGTTTAGGAGGGGATTTTTCTCCCATTTTTAACGGAGAACACGTCCATTTTTTTTTTCTTCCCTCTCTTGGTTAGACCAGGGTTGGTATGTTCTGGGGCAATGCATTGGTCCTGGCGATGTTGCAAGGTATTATTTTGAAGGGTGGAAAGGTGAATGCAGCAACAAGATGGCTAGGCAGCTAGAACGGGAAAGTTTATGTGCGGAAAGCAGATATTCCGGGGCCCAGACTGCTGCATTTAGAACTTTGTCATACTCCCGCCACCCCACCCCCATACCCTAGCTGCAGCATTTGCACCGGGCACTGCAGACTGGCTGGGGGTCAGATTGAGAAGGATATGGAACCCCAGGGTAGTATTTTAATGTGCTTATCATTGAGGAGGTTGAATACAGCCAAATATATGTGGATATAATTTTCTATAAACATTTGCCTGTTCCTTTCCACATAGGCATCTGTATTTTACATACAGGAAAGGGTTAAAAAGTGTTTGCAATAGGTTATGTTGGGTGTTTGTTATTTTTTGTTTGTGTGTTTGGGGTTGATTACAGATGGATTTATGTAGCCCCCATTTTATGTTAAGGAATGTTGAGTCCTAGTTAGGCTGTCATGGGGTTTTAAAAGTTCACATTTTCCATCCAGAATGAAGTTATGGAAGGGCGTACCAGAAAACCCCCTTCTCTCATGCGGGTCAGAGTATTAATTAAGGTGGCTTAAAAGTGAAAGTGAAGCTGATTGTTAAGAGAATGGGCAAGAGAAAAATAGAAACTCTTCCAACGGGGTTTCTGGTGACAGAATATTGTTAACTTCTATCATTTCAGGCTGTAAATTTCTTTGCAGACAAATCCTTGCAGTATTGGGGGAGGGGGCGGGGAGAGAGCTTTAGGGAATTGGTTTAGGGCAAGAGATAAAATTAATAATATTTTTCTTCATGAGAAATGTGAAGGGGACAGAGTTTGGAGTTATCTGTACAATAAAATGGATTATTTGCAGTGGATTTTATGCATTTGACATGATTTTGAGTGTCTGGTTTTTTTGCATGAAACATTATGGGGATTTTAGAGTGTGGGGATGCAGGATGTTGGCATTTTCCTTTAATTCTGAGAAATGACTTGATGTTTTGAATCTGGCTGTTTGAATCTTTGACATTAGTGCAGAGAACTGCAATAAATAAAGAATATTTCTAATTGCAGTCAACCCCTTAAATATTGGAAATAAGTGAATGTGGAATTTTGCAATTAGCCTGCAAATGTTTAGAGAGTAGGCAGCAGCACCTATTTTGATATGGGGATTTTATTCGGAGAACGTTTGGTGCTCTGTTTTCCCAGTGGAAAATATCCTAACTGTGTGTTGGGGGTGGGGGGGGGGGTAAAAAAGACAGCAATTGTGCATGCGGGATGCGCTTGGAACACACTAACCTCAGCCCGAAAACGACCATTTGTTGGCTGTGGGATTGAAATTGAGCAAATTTGTTCCCGAATGTCTGCCCTTTCCCGCACCAGAGCCTCTCGATCTTTATTAATTCATGTCTGGGAGCTTTCCCAAATCATTGACATTTGGCAAGAAAAGTGGGGGGTTGGGGAGTGAGGGGGAGGAAAGGGTGGTGAACGCAAATTAAGACCCGGCTGGAGGAAGTTTGGAATGAATGAGAGGTCAAACGAATGAATGAACGGACGGAAAGGAGACAAGGTGCGGACACCCGAGAACGGGGAAGGAGCCTGGCCGGCCCGCCCCAGCCTCTCTGAAGTCGGGTTCAGGAACCACCGGGAGGGTCGCGCGGACTGCGCCCTGCACGGACGCCTCAGCCTGCAAAACACGTCCCGTGCGCAAGCTCCCGGCCTCCCGCAGCCAGCTAGGAACCAAGAAGTCTAGTTTCCAAAAAGGAAACGTTCACGACTTCTTATTTTACACATGCACATACTCACACATGCGCGGTATGGAGGGTCTTCTCCGGCAGAGCCTGGAGAGATAACGTGACCGGGGAGCTTCCCGCCCCCAGCAAACCCCAGTTCCCCTTTAAAATCTTGTCAATACGTTTTAAGGGCTACTTTTTTGCTATCGAGTTTTGGGGGTGGAGGTGAAGGGTTAGGAGAGTCGGGGATTTGGTGGGAATGGGTGGAGTGTATTTTGTTTCGTTTCTTCGCTGCAAAACTGCATCTGTGGCGTGCATTATAAAGGACAACGGGTAGGATTTGTTTCATTGTGATCGCGTTCCTGTGAGAACCAACATTCGTTCATTCTCTCTCCGTATTCTTCTTGATATCGCAGTCGTGTGGGCTTTTAACATTTCGCGTGACGGGGGGCAGGGGTTGTTTGTGGAGGTTTACCTACGGCCTGAGCCGAGATCGAAGCTAACCTTAGCCCCTTCCCCGGAGCTTCCCGTTCCGGATTAGGGAGCGCCAGGCCCGCCTTGCTTCTGCAGCAATGTGCAAACGGCGCTCTGGGAGGCTGCTGCAGGTTCGGTCACCTTCCCCCTCGGCTGCGTCCAGCGGGGCTCCAGGGGACCAGCGGCCAGGGAAGGGGGTGGGGTGCGGTCCTCCCCCCAGACACTCGCACACTAGCCGTAGCGGCGTGAACCCTGTCCAGGATGAGGTCGGAGCTCAAGATCTTGGGCATTTTAGGCCAATTTCGATCCTGAGCGGATTCGCCTGTTCTTTCCCCTCCCCTCGCTCCAACAGCGGAGATCTGCGCTTCTTGCACGACCTCCTGGCGCCCGGCGTGTTTTTGGCCTTTCGCCACCGAACGTTTATCCGGGTTCTTTGGCCTTGAATCGGAGAAAAATGGCCAAGGCAGCGCGCCCGCGGTCTGGAGCCTGTCTCTGCCTCTCGCAGGTCTCGTACCGCAGGGCTTGACCGACCTGAGGCCAGGAGCGTGGGCCTCTGAGCGGCCTGGGTCTCCCCCCCCCCCCCGCCCCTCCTCCTCCAGCACCACGGTCTCCTCCCGCCGCCCCGCTGCTCTCCCCGCCCCCACTCGGGAGGGAGTCGGAGCTGGAGGCCCGGAGCCCCCAGCGGCAGCCACCCTGGCCTCAGCCGCAAGACTGAGCCTGGAGAGGAAAGGTCCCACCCTGCTACTGGCTAGACTGGTGACCATTGGGGGGCGGGGGAGGCGGGGGGTAAGAGTGTGGGGAAAATTGAGGAAGCAGGGGCCCCAAGGCTCAGGATTTGGCCTCCACTGAGGTGACGCAGGGTCACCCGCACAGACACGTTCCTGACTCTGCAGGGCCCAGACTGCCCCGACCACTGCCACCTCGCCTAGTCCCAGGACGCCCAGGGGGCGGCAGGTGCATGAAGGATCTCGCCGGGGAAACAGAGCGCAGGGCATTCTGGTGGCCGCCGGTGGCTCCCAGAGATTTTACTCCCTTATTCATTCGGCAGTGCTGCTGAGCGCCCACCAAGGACTTGGGTGCCACGTCCAGGCTTTTCACCTGGCGTAGCGCGAGGTTCCACTGCGTGGCCCCATGCTGTGTTCTCGGCGGTGAGACCCCCCCCGCTGTCACCTCAGAAATGGCAGGTTGCACTCCCAGAGCCGGGACCGGCTTGCTGGGGAAGGGTCGGCAAACAAGGCGGGAGGGAGCAGAAAGAGAAAAAAAAATAAAGGAGAAAAGGGGGGTGAGAAGAGTGGACAGTAGAAACGGAAAAGAAAGAGAGCGAGGTGCGGGAGGAGCTGCAGGACGGGAAGGGCCCCACACCCGCTCAGACACCACAGCCTGCCGAAGGCGCCTAGCTGGGTGCGGGTCGTTCATTCTGGATCTCATCTGTCACTCGCCTTTAACTCTGGCGCACCCGGGGCCGAGCCGCGCGGGGTTGGGCGCAGACGGGCGGTAGGGCTGCCGAGCGGGATCTGGGCGCTGCTGACTGGTGTCCCCCTCCTCCCCGCAGCGTACCTGGTGCAGGCCGTGAGAGCAGCGGGCAAGTGCGATGAGGTCTTTAAGGGCTTTTCCAACTGTTTGCTCAAGCTGGGCGAAAGCGTGGCCAACTACCCGCAGGGCCTGGACGACAAGACGAACATCAAGACCATGTGCACGTAAGTGTCCTCTCGGGCCAGCTAGGCTCCTATTCTGGGGGCGCTGCTGGGGTGGGAGATCCGTACAGACGCGAATTTGCGCATTCGCACCTACTGGCTCCCACCCTCAGGCCTTGGCTGGGCCTGCGCTGCCCCAGGGGACGCTATAGCCTGGAGTGGGCAGAGCAGGATTGTTCTGTCCAACAGAGGCGTGCTCATCCTCTGAGCAGAAACCAGGGCGAGGGGCAGGGAGAGCTGCTACCAATTCCTCCCGGTTTGGAGCAGACTTCCTCAGTCTTTGCTTCTGAATGAGAGGCCTGCCCATACCCTACAAAGAATAGTTTTGGTTTCAGGGGAGGCTTAGGTAATGATAAATTGGCCTAAAAGGAAAGTCTCACCTATTTTGTCCATTTCCCCTGATTAAAACTCCCCTCAAGGACACATCAAGAAATCTGGAGTGCAGGCAGGGGAGCACTGGGCCCCGTTCCTCTTTCTGGAAGGAAGGGTGAGAGAATATTTTATTTCCTGCCAATGACTTTGCCCAGAAAGAACGTGTTCTGGGCATCCAGTGACTGTTGAGTTGATAGTAATTTGCTAGGTTTAGGCCCTCCATGTTTTTTTTGTTTCCCTCCCTTTTTTGGTCTACATGTATTAAAAGGCCATTCACGGCCAGGCTCAGTGACATTTTAGCTGCTGCAAACCTTAGGAATATCCCTATCCTCTGCAATAACACACACTTTATTTTATTTTTCAAAAACAGATGTGATACCCCCCCCCCTCATAATGACCCTTTCAATAAAGTCAAGGCAATGGGGTATTCCTTGTACCCCAGAGGTTGGAGTGACCTTTGCTGTACCACCTTTTTTATACTGTGAAGTCCTTCTCTCTAATTCCTGGGGGCGAGGGGGGTGTATTTATTTAAATTATGAGTAATTAAACAGGGGGCAATTTTGCTACACATTTTCCTAAATATCCAGATACCCACTAGGAGCCACAGCAGCTAAGTAGCTGGTACCTTCCTATCAGGAAAGGGACACATGTTTGGGTCTGGGATGCATACCTACCTATTGTAATTCCAAGTATCTGGTGCTGGTAAGATTACATTTATACATCCTAAAAGGTTAAATATAGATCAGCTCCCAAACGCTCCACCATTTGCCACAACTTGGTTATTCCAAGTTATTTGATTTTTTTTTTTTTTTCAAGATTTGGTCCAGAAAAGGGGAAATGAGGAAGGCCCCTCCCAGAGGTCCCGGGCCACCGCTGGGTTGAGGCTCCCACTGGGTTGGTGCCCTGGGTGCTCCACAACTCCTTTCAGTCCCTCCTGGACGGCTGCCCTTCTAACCACCACGCCTCCCTCCAGGAGGGTCTTGTTCCCATCTGGGCATGCATAAAGGGAGGAGGGATTTGGACTTCCTTTGGGAGGTGCAGTTATGCAGAGAACTGTCCCTCCACCTCTTAGGTTTCTCAAATCTTGCTATTTTTTTTTTTCCATTTGAGGAACCTAGAAGCCCTACACCCCAGGACCCCCCAGTTCTTATAAATTAGAGACTCTGGGAGGTCATTAGAGAACACCATGGCCCAAGGCAATCCAACAAGCATTTTAACTTATTTGCCAGAAGACGGTGTGGGAGTGGAAACAAGGATAAATCAGACATAGTGCCTGCCTTCAACGTGCTTACAGTCCAGGCTAGAGAGCAGAAGGCAGAGATAGGAGACAATACAACCCAACTGGGAGGTCTGCAGTCTTGGTGACCTGGTCTCAGGGCCCCTTGAGGTGGAAGCCAGCCGGAGTTCCTGAGACACACAGATCGACCTGCACCGAAAGGAGACAGCGCCCCAGGAATCGATCACGGGATGGAATTATATTTAGGCTTGGGATCTATTTTGGGTTTTCAGAAGAAAGGGGGACAGTAAAGAAGGACAGGTTGGATGAAGGTTGTGGGGGCGGGGCTAAGAACTGAGTCCTGGGGGAAGAAGGCGCTGAGGGAGGTGCCAGGCTCCGGAAGAGGCGGGAAGGGAGGACGGGGAGCCAGGTGTCACAAAGGTTGGCATCGTGGGGCCCCGTGCCAGCCCTGGAGTCCTGCCCTGGGGGCTGGGCAGTGTCCTAAGGCTCATGGGAGGAGGCCTCGCGGGCTCCGAGTCCGAGAAGAAGACTGGGGGCGGGGAGAGAAGAGGTGGGACCAAGTGCGCAAGGGGGGGCACAGAGGTTGGCAAAAGGTAGGTTTCGAAAGCTGGCCCCGGGGGCTCGGGCACCAGCACTCCCCGACCCAGGAAGGGGCGAGGCAAGCCGGAGCCTCCTGACAGAATCTGAGCTGGGGGGCTGGAGAGGAGCCATGGAGGACCGAAGCAAGTGAGGATGGGGGAGCAGTGAGGAACTGAACCGAGGAAAACCGAGGGGAGGTGGAAAGGAGGACGACATAGAAGGCTAGGGGGAAGAAAGGGAAAATAAAAGAACGGGAGACAAAAGGAAGGGAGCGGGGAGAAAGAGGGCGAGGACCGGGGTGGGGAGGGGAAGAATAAGGCGGCGCCTGGAGGCAGAGAGACAGCCGGGGAGGAGGGGTAGGAGGAGAAAGTGAGAAGCCCAGTGGGGAGGGCTGCGCCAGGAGCAAGTAACCCTTCTTGCAAGCTAAGAGGCTTTAATGGGCGGCAGCTTGCAAGGCTTAGCACTGTTTTCCTAGCTTTCCCCGAGGAGGACGAGCAATCTGTTGGCGCAGGCCGAGGTGCCAGCTTGGCGCAGCCGGTGAGGCCCCGGCTCCTGACTGCTGGGTCCCCGCCGGGCACCCGGGAGAGAGACCAAACCCGGAACGGGGAAGCCCTGTCCTCGGGCCGCAGCTGCGAGGGTGGGCTGGGTCCGGCGCCAGGGCGGTGGAGAGGAGGTAGGGAGGGGGCACCCACGGAGGCTGGTGACGCCGAGAGCGCCGGGCGCACTGGCACAGGCCCCGGGTCCTCCCACGCGCCCCAAGTGAACCTGCTTCTTCTGTTTGTTCTGTTCCTCGCCAGATACTGGGAGGATTTCCACAGCTGCACGGTCACAGCCCTTACGGATTGCCAGGAAGGGGCGAAAGATATATGGGATAAACTGAGAAAAGAATCCAAAAACCTCAACATCCAAGGCAGCTTATTCGAACTCTGCGGCAGCGGCAACGGGGCGGCGGGGTCCCTGCTCCCAGCGCTCCCAGTGCTGCTGGCGTCTCTCTCGGCAGCTTTAGCGACCTGGCTTTCCTTCTGACCGCGGGGCCGGCTCCCCCCTCGCCCACCCACACTCACTCCATGCTCCCGGAAATGGAAAGGAAGATCCATGCGTTCTTTGGGGGCCCTGTGATTCTCTGTGATGCCGAAAACACTCATATAGGATTGTGGGAAATCTTGATTCTCTTTGGTTTCGTTTGATCTCTTGTGTTTTTTATTTGCCAAATGTTACCAATCAGTGAGCAAGCAAGCACAGCCAAAAATCGGACCTCAGCTTTAGTCCCTCTTCACATCAAAATAAGAAAATAACAAACCCACCCCATTTTTAAAATTTTTATTTTTATTTTTTTTTGGCAAAAGAATCTCAGGAATGGCCCTGGGCCACCTACTATACTAATCATGTTAATACATGACCAATGACGGGCTCCTCCTAATAGGAAAGAGGAGAGGAGAAGGCCAGGGGAATGCATTCAGGAGAGATGTCCACGAGGGAAGCATATGGTGAATAAGTCACGTTCACGTCTTTCTTCCACAGTATCTTGTTTTGATCATTTCCACTGCACATGTCTCCTCAAGAAAAGTGAAAGGACAGGTTGTTGGCTTTGCGCTTTAAGGATGAGAGGCAGAGAGGAAAAGAGCTGGGGAACGCTCGGGTTAGAGGTAAAGGCTGCCGGAAGAAGTGCTGCTCGGGTCACTGAGAGGTTCGGCTTTACCTGCTGTTATTGATGCATCTTTCCAAGTCCAAGCCTTTCTTTCCCTCCTCTCTTGTTTTAGCTGTTACACACACAGTAATACCCCAATATCCACCGGTGTAGACCACAAGGGGGGAGTGTTAAATGTTAATCTAAAATATAGTTTAAAAAGATTTTGACATAGAGAGCCTTGATTTTAAAAAGAGAGAGAGAGAGATGTAATTTAAAAAGTTTATTATAAATTAAATTCAGCAAAAAAAGATTTGCTACAAAGTATAGAGAAGTATAAAATAAAGTTATTGTTTGAAATGGGGGTGTTGTCTGTTTTCCTGTCCCAAGCGGGCTTTCTTGGCAGAGCTCTCCGAGGTCCTGAAGGGACACGTGAAGCCAGGTGATAAATCCACCCCTTCACACGCCGCCGCTCAGTCCCCTGTCATTTCAAGCAGACCCCCCTCAACTAGGACATTGCCATTTCTCAGAAATTCCGTTTACTCTAAAGAAGAGAAATAAACTAAACAGCAGAGATCCTTTCAAGGTAAGGCTTGGGCAAAGTGTGCGCGCTCCTCTGAGAAAGCGCGCGCAGACCGAACGCCAGTGGCCGGACCTCAGCCCCCTTCCCTGCGGGCCGAGCCCTAACCGCGACTCGCCTCTTCCTCTGCGGTGGCCCGGGCGGCGCGCGAAGGAACCGCCATTAAGGGCTCTAACCGAGGGGCCGGGCGGCTGTGGTCACTGGCAGGGATCAGGTGAATCCTTTCATAATTAATATGACAGCTCAGCTGAAATGGCGAGGAGACCGGGCCCTATTGATCAGGCAGCAGCGCCGCTTCCACCTCTCCTATTTATAGGCCCCGCTTGGCCTTGCCTCGAAGTAAACATTCGAGAGTGAACAGGAGCAGAGGAACCGGGTCCAGGCCTGCGGGGCTGCGGGCTGGGGGAGGGAGGACCACATGTACGTCTGGGTTCAGTGAAATCGAAATCTGATTTCCTGGAGAAGGTGCAGGTGGGAGGGAGCCGCGGGGGCCCCCCGGGGTACGGGGAGGGAGGGAGGGGGACGAGTGGAAGGAGGCGGAGGGGGCTGCAGCGGGTTCCCCCGCCGTGGAGCCTGCGGGCCGCCGCCGGGAGGGTGCGCGGGGCTCTCTCTGAAATGCAATGCGTAAACAATCGCTAGTGCGAAAGTTCATAAATCAAACCCAGTGGGTCACAACCCAATCTGCATTCCCCCCACGGATTGAATTCCTGCCACACATGTGTCCCAGCGCCCGGAGCGCTAGAAGCTGCACGGCTTCCTGACGGCAGCATACATTACCGCGGCCGCTCCACGCACGCGCCGCGCCCGCCACGGCTAGGAACAGCTCCCCCCGCCCCCCCTCCTCCTCCGATCCCCGATTCTCAGTCAAAACCAGAGGAGATCCGCGCGCCGGGAAACTCTGGTTGTTTTTGATCCTTTCGTGGCAGTGATTATTTTCAGTATTTTCCGTCTAAGTATAAATAGGACTATTCTAACCCCGGCTAAACCCTGTAAATCAAGCTAAAATGTTCGGGCCTGTTTTAAATACGAATTATTACATGATGGGGCGGAGAACGGGGAGAAAGAGGGAGGGTCTTCTCCCCTCATTTTTGCCAGAAGAGCGCGCCGCCTCCCATCGGAATCTCTCCCACCGCAAACTGGGGAAGCGCCGGTGCGCACAGCTAGGCCCCTCGTTGGCCAAAGAAAAGGCGCGCACCGTCCCCCCGTGTTTCCCGGGGGAGCGGGGGGCGGGAGAGACGTCCGCGACCCTGGGAGGACGCCCCTTCCCTCCCAGCGCGATCCTCCCACCCAGAAATCAATCTCCTTCCTCTGCAGCCTTGAGGCGGGGCTGAGGGAGGGAGCAGAGGCGACGCGGGGCGGGGATTGGGAGCGCCTCTCCCCACGGGGTTCTTCTCCAGGAACCCCTTCCTCCGGCGGCTCCAACCGCCTCCCAGGTGGGGTCGCCCCACGGGGAGGGCGCCCCGCTGCCGGGTCCTTCCGCACCCCAACTCTGCCCAGTCCCAGATCGCCCGGGGGAGCCTCGAGAAATCAGGCGTCCTGTCTGGGGCTCCCTCGCCCTGCCCCAGGCGGGGGACCACGCTCTCGCGCGCTGGGAGGAAGCCCCAGGATCGCCGGGCCGCCGGTCTCAGAAACGCAGTTGGAGAACTTTTCTTCTTGTGGTGATTGTTTTAGGTTATTATCGCGCCGTCTTCGGCTATAATTTGCTGTTTAATCATGATGACATCTCCGTATGGTAGTTGATGTTATTGTTTTGAAGCAGCAACGCGGTAAGCTCAGAGCAATATTAACCAGGTGAACGTGTCCCGTCACTGAGAAATTGGGGGGCGGGGGAGCAGGCACCAAGGAAATCATCATACCTGCCTGGGCCCAGGTCGGAGCAGTCGCCAGCTCTGCCCCTGGGGCCTTCTGAGACTGGGGAAGGGCCCCACTTTCCTCCACCTTCTGCCGAGTGGGTGGATTCGAGACAGAAATTAATTTGAGTGTCATGTTTGGTTATCCTCTGAGATGGTCCCAGAGGCCAGCTCCATAGTCCCGTGAAGAACTCCAGGGCTCTTGGGAGGGGCTTACAGGGAAGGAGGAGAGGAGAGAGAAGGATGGTGACATGGAAGGTGGGGAGTGGACGGGAAGGAACAAATCCAGAGCAGAGTTAGCAGAGGGAGATGGCAGAGCTGTGCACAGGAGGTGGGGGAGGGGGTGAAACTGGAACTGATTTTCATTCAGGACTCTCACAGAAGCAGATGAGCATTAGGACCACCATGTAGATTCTCCTCTGTGGGTCCAGAGATCCTTTCACCCCAGCCGGAGCCTCCAGGCCACAGGGGCATCTGGGAGCTGGGCAGGCCCAGCAGAAGCTAGGGGAAATCAGGTGGATGGGCCAGAAGAGGAACCCTTCCCTGGCCCACCCCCCCACACACACCCACCCTCCCCCGCCCTCCTTCCCCCCCAAACTCCATCAAGTCCCAGCAGAGGTGCTTCCCTGAAGGCCTTCAACCATTTCTCGCCGCCTCCCACTGCCCATGCCTGGTCCGCGTGGCCCCAGAGGAGGCCACTCTCTGGAACAGTCTGCCAGGGCCCTGTCCCCTGGGACCTGCGGAAAGGTTCACCGCCCCGCTGACTCTTCCTCCTCCAACACCCACCAAAGGAAACCAAAGCGATGCTTCTCTGGCCCCTTCTCCACGTTAAAAAATGAAGCGGGGAGGGCGGAGGGGACCTAAACGGGGGAGCAGTGTGGACACCAGCTGCGTGGCTCCCACAAGACACATGGTTCACCTGGGCCCCAAACTCCAACACCTGGAATAAATAAACTGTGTTCAGTCCCACTGGGGGCAATCTCCCCACTTCAGCCCCACAGGGCAAGGAGGCTAACATTTCTGTCCAGATGGATCCTCTGCCTGTCGAGTGATGACTCGGGAGCCAGAGGATCCGGGTTACCAGCTGCTAAACACGGGTAGGTTACTTAACCCCTCTCTACCTCACTTTCTTGTTCTGTAAAATGGGATAACCATGCCTACCTCATCAGGTTGTACTTGTATCAAATGAGACTCCATAGGTAAAGCGCTTTCACACTGCATCCCGCTTACCTGATGTTAGGTATTCTTATTATTTCCTCCTGCCTCCACACAGGCTCAATATGATGGCTCTCACTGAAGTCTCTAAATAACCTCTTCCGAATAACCTGGAGCAGAGAACTTCCTTAGGACCTTTGCTATGTTGGGGCAGTTTTTCTGTAGAGTCCAGCAGCTCCAGTTCCTCTTGCGACAGGCTACACAGTGCTCCACCCCGCTCTGGCCTTCTCAGAGGATGCTCTAGATAAGCTTTGAATTAAGTCAGTCATTGGGCAGTGATTGCACCCAGACCCTGTCCAACCCCATCTGGAGCCACAGCCCAGGCCAGACCCTTGGCTTCTATTGCCTGCAACCACCATTCTGGAGTGACTGGGTCCTCCCAGCACTAACCGCATTCCTCCTGGAGCTTCCTCCAGCTGCTCTTCTCCTCCCCCTCCTCCCCACTTATAGTAAATTCCTCTCCCAAATAAAATAAAATAAAATAAATGGGTTTATTGTAACCAGTGAGGCAATGCAATGTTACATAGTGGGGGTGGTATTAACCCACCCTGCACTCCTCCCACACCTTTTCCCATGCTCATAAAAACATGTGCTCATAGGGAAGGTGGGCTTTTTTTGTTTGTTTTTATAAAATTATGATATATATTTCTCTTCTACCAATTCTTCAAAATCAGTAGCTAAACAAATAACTCCTTCTTTTAAATAGTTACACAATATTTCTCAGATGGCCCACCCATTGATGGACATTTCAGTTTTCCCAGTTTCTTTTTTTTGGGGGGGGGGATGGGGAACCTAAATGTCCATCAATGGGTGGCAAATATTGGGTCCTACAAATATTGCTGTAATAAATATTTCTGTTTGAACAACATATGTACTAGTATTTCTTCAATGGAATAGATTCCTCAAAGTTGGATTGCTGAAAAGTATGTATATGTGGTTATTTTTTAAATGTAGGTGTGCTTTCCATTTGAAAAAAAAATTATTGTTGGATACTTTTCCCAAAGAGTGTAGAGTGCCCACCACCACCTCCCCCGCCCGCCCCGTCCCTCCTCCCACTCCCTGCCCTCTTCACCACTGGTAACCCTTTTCTGGCCTTGTCAACCCAGTAGGTGGCTTTCTGGAAGGCCGGCCTTTCTGGACCCCTCTCCCCACCAGAGCTGGCTGGGGAGGTCCAGCTAGACTGTGGGTTCCCCTCCCCAAAGCATGGACTCTTATGCAAAGTCCGATGTAATTAGTCTTTTAAAAACCCTGACATTCACCGCTAATCTAACCCACCAGCCTCCCAGGAGCGAGGCACGGTTGCTGCGGTCTCTGGGAGAGTGATTGTGGTTGGGCGGAGATGGGGCTCCTGGGGTCCCCCACCGCTCCTGCCACTTCCATTGAGGCGCTTCCCTGGAGACCAGAATGGTTCCGTGGGTCAGTACCGAGGCTGTGGTCTCCTGGCCCGTCTGCAGTGGAGCTCAAGCAAAGGAAGGAGGCAGCAAAGGAAAAGAAAATCGCAGCCTCCAAAGGCAGGGCAGCAAAGATGGCAGCTGAACTAGTCTCTCTCTCCCAGTAAGACCCTGGGGCTTCCCGTTCAGGAGAGTCACTGGGAGGACTGACCATCTGTGGGGACTCGGTGTGCAGGGGTCGGGTTATACTCTATCTCTTCTCTCTCCCCAGCTTTACTCTCCCTAACTTAAAAAGCAAACACTTTTATCGAGCACTTATTACAGTTAGGCATTATGTTAAAGTTTTGTGAACATCACTCCATTTTCTGCACTCGTCTCTGTGGGAGATTGTGTTACCCCACTTTACAGTGAGAAAGGAGTCAGTAACTAGCCCTATATCAGCAGGTCATAAAATGCAGAGATGAAATTTGAGCACTGATCTGTTTCAGGAATCTGTTTAAGACTTCACCTTGCTTGATCTGTTACTATTCTGAGCCCAAAGAGAGATAGCCCAAGTTTTAAAAAACAGCAACAAAGAAATGTAAATCCTATAAGCAGAATACAGTAATGGCCTCACTAGATAGCATGTCCTAATCCCTGGAAACTTGAATGTGTTCGTTACATAACAAAGGGGAGTTAAGGCTGCAGATGGAATTAGTTTGCTCACGATCTGACTTTAAAACAGGGAGATTACCCTTAGGGCCCAGTATAATCACAAGGAACCTTAAAAGTGGAAGAGGGAGGCAGAGGAGGTCAGGGTGAGGGGACACAGCCAGGACTGACTTTTGTTGGCTTTGAAGATGGAGGAAAGGGCCCGCAGGAATCTAGGCAGCCTCTAGCATGGTGGTTCCCAACCTTTTTTGGCCATGCCCCACCTAAGCATCTCTAAAACCCTGATGCTCCCCGCCACCCCCTCCCCCCCCACCCCGTGACATATAATTCTTATTCAAAAAGTGAACTCTTATTCATGTGGAGGAAGCCTAAAAGGCCATTAACTTAGTCTAAACAAGTTTCCAATGAACACGGCATCCATGAAAGAGAAAAATAAAAGAACGAAAGGACCATTGAAGTACTGAGGAAGAAATCGCTAAGAAATTGTTAAAAAATAATAATATAAAGTGATATGAAAAAATAGCAAATAAAGTTTCAAAACATATAGTAGAGAACCGAAATGCATAAATGTCACAATATATATTTATGTACTGTATATGAGGCTCCTAGAACCATAAGAAATGCAAAAAAATTCACTGTTAATAACTCATTCTCGAATTGCCCCCCCCTTAAAAAATCAAAATGCGCCCTGACCGGTTTGCTCAGTGGATAGAGCTTTGGCCTGCAGACTGAGGGGTCCCGAGTTCGATTCCAGGCAAGGGCATGTACCTTGGTTGCAGGCACATCCCCAGTAGGGGGCGTGCAGGAGACAGCTGATGGATGTTTCTCTCTCATCAATGTTTCTAACTCTCTATCCCTCTCCCTTCCTCTCTGTAATAAAATCAATAAAATACATTTAAAAAAATCAAAATGCCCCCCTGTGGGGCGTGTGCCCCATGTTGGGAACCACTGCTTTAAAAACTGGAGAAGACAAGGAAATGGATTCTTTCATGGAGTCTTCAGGAAGGAATGAAGCCCAGTGATTTTAGCCCAGTGAAACCCATGCCAGACTTCGGAGCTACAAAACTAACTGCAAGATAATAAATTTGCATTGTTTAAGCCACCAGGTTTGTGGAAATTTGTTATAGTTGCAAATAGAAAAATAATACAAATACTAATTTGAGCTGAGAAACAGATAGATTACAAACATCCAGAGAGCCCCGGTATTCAGGATGGTTTTTTGCTGGGGTCTGCCAAAGGCCCTCCTTTAGTATTTGGGGGGCAGGTGGCAGCTTCATGTCAGCAGAGACAAAGATATTAGGGAATAAATTTCAAGAGACAAACAAACAAAAAAATTATGTTGTTGTTCTACAGTGTGTTGGCATAGAAACTTTAAAAATTATTTTCTCCCCTTTTTTGTGCCCCTTTTGGCTGCAATCACCTCTCATTTGCTTCCTTTCCCTTTAAGTAATTTAATAGACATGCAGGTGAGTTGCTTGGTTCTATCCTAGTCTTGGGCCTGCTTGGATATGAAAAGTTCATTGCTACAGTGATAGATGATTTGATGGAAGATTCATGAAATGTATCACCAGGTAGTTATTCTTTTGATAAATCACAGCAACTAATATTAGCTACATACCTTATCACCTGGATGAATCATGTGTTGGATTGATTTTTTAATGGTGGTGGTATTTGCAACTTGCACATTACCCAGGACACAAAAGGGAGTGGGCCCAATCTCCATGGAATTCCTGGAATGAATCATTTGCTGTGAGTATTAGAGGGAGGGAAGTGGGTATGAAGAACACAGGAAAAAGTCAAGCCAGACTAACCACAGACAGCCACTGCCTTCTCCAAGGAGAAAAACTCCTTAAAATTGTCTAACCCTGGTAAAGAGGAGAAGGGAGAAAAGGACACACTTGTCCATCTGGGTTAATCAAGTCACAAATTGCTTTGTTTACATGGAGACACCACGGTAGGAGTCTGTTCTTGATTAAGAAGTAAAGAAGGCTAAGCAAGCAAGCTGGTGGGTGATGGCAGACAGGTAATTAGCTCCCGCCTGACTGACAGTCCCAGCGCCACAGATGCCAGTTCCATGCTGCCTGGATCTCTCCTTCGCCTCAGAGGGGTCTGCAAGCTTTGTGAAAAGTGGTGCTGGGACCCTCCAGTGCTCTGGGTGCCTCCTCAGGCTTTCACCTGAAATATGTTGAATTGTGTTATCCCCTAGGCAGAGAGAGAAATCCCAAGCCAAGTGGTTCATTTAACTCCAGCTACACACAAATTCTTCCAAATAGGCAGCTTTGAAGGGGATAAAGAGCATCAGGGCATGTGGGAGGCACATCAAGGCCCAGCCTGCGTGCCAGCCAGGCCTCTCCGAGCTTTATCTGGACTCAGTAGAGGTGAGGGGGCTGTCGGGTTCCTATCACCACGCCTCTCACCTTTCACAGAGCAACCTTTGGCAATGTGCTTTCTCATGTAGCCATTCTTATGCCCCGCTTTGTGCACATTTTCCTTCTCGTGGGAACATAATGAGGGGGAAAACTGCATATCCTCAATTGCTTTGTTGATAGAACTTGTGTATTTTTTCTCTTTCTAACTAGCCTTTAACACTTTCACAGTTAACAGGAAAAAAAAAAAAAATGTCTCTGCCCAAATCTTTATTTTCAGGAATTGCTATAAATTCACATCCAAAATGTATTTATTCATGTATACCCATTTACACCGATATTCATAATTACATATCCTCTAATTCATATGTTCTCTAATTCATATATGTTTTCTCTAAGACACACAGAGATGCACACAGACTCAAACGCCCACCCACAGGCACTGCACTTGGGACCTTGACTGTTTTCCCTCTGCTTTGCTCTTGGATCTTGCCTCTTATCTACTGAATTGTCTTTGCCACCTTGTTTCATTCTCCAAATGCTCCTTCCCCTTCACGTACAAACACGCTCAAATCTCTTGTAGACTTAGAGGCAACCTCCTTCCTTTGTCCATCCCACTGTCCCCTCACTGCTGGCCCGTTTCTCCATCAAGCTCCTGGAACAGTGCCCAGCCCAAGGGAGACACTCGGTAAACGCTGAAGAACATGTGAATGAAGTTCCCTCCTTCCGTCCTCCGCCATCCTCCCCTCACTGCCCAGCCCCGGCACTGGAGCCCCGGTTCTTCCTTACCAGTTGCAGACACTCCACTCTCCCTGGCCGCCTCCTTTCACCCCATTTGTATTTTATGGAATCTATTTTTAAATTTACCAAGAATCTATATTCAGTGTAGGAAAATTAGCAACCGCAGGGGATTTCAAAAGAGAGAAATTAAAATAGCCGTAAGTTCTTCAATCAGAAATATGCATTTTGGTCTCATTGTTTCTAGTATTAACTCTCTCCTTTCTGCATGGGTGTGAATCATTGCTGAGTGATTCAGGCTTCCTGCATGGCACTGAAGACTCACCAGGATGTGGTCCCATCTCATTTTGCCAGATTCCTCCCCAGCACAGCCCTCCACACCCCCACCCACCCACTGCAGCCATATTGAACCCCTTGCCCTCCTTGAACTGGCACATCCTCTTCCCTATTTAACACCTTTGCTGGCTAAATACCTTGCACTTCCACACACTCACTTCCCTCCACCTGTGGAGAGCCTACCCTTTCTTCAAGACCTGTTCAGGCTCAATCTTGCCTGACGCCCTACTGACTCTCTGGTCATAATTATTGGATTGTGCTTCTGTTGGCCTTTGTCGTTCTTCAGTTTGTATTATAATTAGTGGTCTGTTTATCTGTTTTGTCTTTAAACCACAAGTTTCTTGAGGTCAGGAACTATGTCTCATTAATCTTTGAATCTCCTGCAATGCCTAACACTGTGCCTGATATACAGATGTTTAGGAAATAAAGAACAACTCCAGCCCTTTCTGCCTCACACATATGCAGTTGTAAATTCTAATTTTCAAAGGATAAAGAAAGGTTTTGCTGATGCAAACTCTTCTTGGGCTGCTTCTTGATAATGCCTTTTCTCTCCCAGAAAGCCCTCCCTGGCCGCCTGGGTGTTCATCCCTGGGAGAGTAGAGGCATAAGATCACTGGGTCCATGCTGTGTAGTGCCTTCCAGTGGTCAGAAGCAAAGGAATAAATATACTCATAGCAATGATGATACAAGGGAAAGAATGAGTGATAGCTAAAACAGGACGGTGGGAAGAGAAAAGAAGCAACGCTCTTTACTACATCCTTTTCATGCCCCTCAAAACAACTTACTCAACATTTCATTAGTTTGTTATATTTCTCATAAGCTACAGGAAATCTTGAAAGATTTGTATTCCTCTGCTTTTTCTCTCCTTCTCATTCAACGAACTCTTGAAATCAATAACTTTCCTGTTTCTTTTTTGAAGAAGAGAATTTTCCTTTCCTCATCCTCACTAAGATGATACACTTATCACCTCATGTAACACAGTGACCTTCCAGTGGCAGCCAGCCTCCGAGTTGGCCTCCAACAATTCTTGACTCCTGGCCCGAATGCATAGTCACTTTGCACAACAAACCTTGGCTGGCCCTGTGTAACCAATAAAACAGGAATGAAGTAATGATGTGTGACTTCCAAGGCTATGTCATAAAAGGTATTGTAGCTTTCTCTTTGGTCTCCTGGATTACTTTCTTTGGTGGAAGTCAGTTATCATCCATGAAGACACTTAAGCAGCCCTATGGAGAAGCCAATGTAGAAATAAATGTGTCCTACTGCCAACAGACAGCACTGACTTGCTAGCTACAAGTGAGCTACCTTAAAAAGTAGATTCTTTCACATGGAAGCATGGAACAGATTGTGGAATCTCAGAGGGAAGACATGGGAGGGCGAGTGGGTGTGAAGTGATCAACCAAAGAACTTGTATGCCTAACCCATGGACACAGACAATAGGGTGGTGAAGGCCTGGGCCTGAGGGCAGGGGGCAGACAAAAAGGGGCTAAAGGGGGGGGGGGGGGGAGGAACATATGCAATACTTTCAACAATAAAGTTTTGTTGTTGTTGTTGTTGTTGTTTTTTAAAGTAGATCCTCTTGCTACAAACTGCAGATGATTGCAGCCCCAGCTGATACCTGACTGCAACTTCATAGAGATTCTGAGCCAGGACCACCCTGCCAAGCTGCTCTCAAATGCCTTATCCATAGAAACCATGAGAGATAAAAAATGATTATTATCATTTAAGGAGGATTTGTTATGTAGTAATAGATAGCTAATAAAATGAATCTGGCATTTGCTTTTGTTTTATTCTTCAGCATTTGTTCATTTGTCCATAAGTTCACATGACAGGTTTTGTTTGTGAGACATAAACAAAAAATGACTTTATTTAACTATTGTATAGTGAATAGCAAAATATTTCAAGGGGAGTTTTGAGTATCTAAACACTTTAAACTATGATTACTATTAAGTGGTTTGGGAATATATAAATAAATACATAAATAAACTTAATACAAGGGATAAATTAAAATGTGTTAGACAGCCTAGAAGAGTAAAGAGAAGTAATTTTACCCAAAGATTAGTAGGAAACCACTGCAATGCTTAGTTCTGAAGGAGCAAAAGGGAAAATGGCTACCCAGAGCCTATGACTGCTGTGACACTGAGACTAGAGACAGCCCAGAAGTTAAAGGGGAAATACTTGCTCAACTTTAATCCCACCTTTCAATCTCCTGCTAAAGCCTCCCATTGGCAGAAACTACAGGAAGCAGTAGGCAAAGGTGTTTGGGAAATGTAGTTTGCAAGCTTCCTGTTCTGCGAAAGGGCAATGAGAAGCTGAGAGCTAATAGATATTAGTTGTCACTGGGAATAATAACAGAGATAATGGAAATAAAGACGTGCATATGTGACAAGGCTTTACTAAAAAATAAAATATCCAACAGCTGGTGTGGCATAATGGTTGAGCGTCAACCTATGAACTAGGAGGTCACAGTTTGATTCCTGGTCAGGGCACATGCCCAGGTTGCTAGCTCTATCCCCAGTAGGGGGCATGCAGAAGGCAGCTGATAGATTATTATCTTTCTTCATTGATGTTTCTATCTCTCTCTCCCTCTCCCTCTCCCTTCCTCTCTGAAATCAATAAAAACATATTTTAAAAAATAAAATAAAATACTGAGCATATGGTTTGTGATTAGAGAAAAATTCAGGTGCTCCCACATTCATCTTTCAAGATATATTTCAGCCCTGGCTGGTGTGGCTCTTTTGGTTGGAGCATCATCCTATACACTGAAAGGTTGTGGATTGATTCCTGGTTAGGTTATGGGTCCGATTATCAGGGTGAGAAGGAGAAGGCAACCTATGGATATTTCTCTTCCCCTCTCTCTAAAATTAAGTCCTCAGGTGAGGATTTTTTAAAAAAGACATTCCAGTAGCTATGGGTTTAAAACTCAAAATTATTTAAAAGAGCTGCCACACAAAAACCCTTTTATTAACTGTAGAAGAGCACACTGTTCCAACTGTTTCCATTGTTAACTCATTTACTATCTCCACCCCTGCCGCATCTCCGTAAAGTTGGACCTACTGTGATCCTTTCTACTGGTGAGCAAACCCAATCTCAGAGGAACTAAGTCACAAATATCAGAGGAGTCAGGGTTCCAACATGGTAGCCTGGCTTCTCAGGTCTATGCTTAACCATTCCACTGTATTACTCCTCGTGCTTCCATCACTTCACCTGAAATCTGGGAGCTACTTGTTTCTGGTTGTACTGATGCCCCAAATATTCAGATTGACCATATTCAAAGGAACAAAAGACAAGATCTGTAAAAAGGAAAACCCAACCACTGGGCTATGGGGCTAAGTTTGTCCAAATGTTGCCTCTACTATAGTGCAACCTATGAATTATTATATAACTAGTGGCCTGGTACATGAAATTCGTGCATGGGGGGGTGGTCCCTCAGCCCAGCCTGCACCCTCTCCAATCTGGGACCGCTCTGGGGATGTCCGACGGCCAGTTTAGGCCCGATCCCACAGGCAGTCAGACATCCCTCTCACAATCCCTCTTGCAATCCGGGACCACTGGCTCTTAACCGCTCACCTGCCTGCCTGCTGATCTCCCCTAACCACTCTGCCTGCCGGCCTGCTCACCCCCAACTGCCCACCCCCTGCCGGCCTGCTCATTCCCAACTGCCCCCCGCCTCTGACGGCCTGCTTGCAACTGCCTCCCCTGCTGGCCTGCTCACCCCCAACTGCCCTCCCCTCTTGGCTTGATCTCCCCTAACTGCCTCTGCCTCAGCCCTGCCACCATGGCTTTGTCTGGAAGGATGTCTGGAAGGTCTCCCAGAAGGTGTCCTGGTCTAACTAGCATTATTACCCTTTTATTAGTATAGATTAGAAAGACCACAGTTATTGAATTACCTGGAGCTCTTGTTCTGAGTTTCTCTGACAGATCTTCTTTAGTCTGGAAATATCCAACCCAAGCATAAAGGAGGGTTAATAATCAGTACCCAGGGAGGGTCTATAAATAGGAGGCCATGTACTGGGTAGTGATGCAAGTCCATGCAGAACACTAAACATGGGGTGTTGTTTTCTGCCAGCCTGTATCCATGCAAAAACCTGACGCTGATATTTCAACAAGCTTTCCTCTGTTTTTCCCTTTCCATAGAGAGGCAGAGAGGAGGACGAGACTGGTTCTTCAGAAATTTCATTGCAGCATCTATGACAACTTTAGTTTTTCATGTTTAGGGGATTTATCTTGTTTTTAATAGCTGGTGACTTGTACCATTTTGAAATAATTAGTGACATGCTTATCATATCTGGAGATAGACTAGACTAAATAGAGGGAAGACCCACTGGTGGAACATGTCATATAATAGCACCAGAACATTCTACCAACTACCATTATTTTCTGAAGATGCTATTTCTTTCTTGGAGACCACATGCTCGTCCTACCTGTTAGGTCCAGCAGCTTTTAGAAGGAGCAGAAGGACAGCAGTGGAATGCATGGATTCTCAAACAATGTTAGGTTGTAGACAGCAGTCCATGAGTCCAGCTGAGTGTAATGCCAGGAGCACCAACACTTCTGAACTAATGCAAACGGCCTGTGGAGTGTGGAAGGGTAGGCTCCACTTGACCAGGAGCTGTGGCCAGGCTCGAGGGTCCCTGTGTGTTGGATTGCACTGTACAAGTAGCCAAAATGAACCTAATTGTTGACTTCTGGGAGGGGCATCTAGGAGGGACAACAGTGAGGTGGAAACTTACAAAGGATTACATAGATGGAACTTTTGCCTCTACTGTAGTGCAACCCATGAATTATTTTATAATTAGAAAGATCATAGTTATTGAATTATCTGGCGCTCTTGTTCTGAGTTTCCATGCAGTTTATGAAAAAAAAAAAGTTCATTGTCTTATTGCTCCCCTTTGCCTCACAGCCAGGGGAGAAAAATTGGGTAAAAGGAAAAAAGAAAAATGACCTATTATTATTATTATTATTATTATTTAATATATTTTATTGATTTTTTACAGAGAGGAAGGGAGAGGGACAGAGAGCTAGAAACATCAATGAGAGAGAAACATTGACCAGCTGCCTCCTGCACACCCCCTTCCGGGGATGTGCCCGCAACCAATGTACATGCCCTTGTCCGGAATCGAACCTGGGACCTTTCAGTCCGCAGACCGACGCTCTATCCACTGAGCCAAACCGGTTTCGGCTGACCTATTATTTTGATAGCCACATGCCTGTGTGTGATTATGAATGGACACATGAGGAAAGAACAATTAATACAAAAAAAGTCTTTCTCAAAAAATAAGTGCCTTATTTAAAAGAATATGTGTGTCTTTCTTTGTAAGTACAGAGCTGCTACCAAAAAAAAAAAAAACATAAAAAAAAAACCCAACCATCTTTGCCACTGCCCTGCATCCCAGCAGGAATGAGCCATCTTTGCTTGCTCAAAGGACATGCAGCGTCTAAACTCTTCCCTCCAGACATTCCAATCAAGGTGGTAACTCCAAAGCACACACTTGCATGTCCCAGAGCAGCCTTTGTAGTCTGTCTCTCTCCCTTCAGGTTCTTCTTACACTATAACTGTCAGCATAAGAGCTCCAAGAGCTCACTGATACAGACACGGAACCCGGTGCAACATTATGAAATGGGGTGAAAAACGCAGTCACAGATGCATGTCTGCCACAGCAAAGCAAAGCAAATAGAGGGGAGGACCCCTCAGGCTTTGGATCTTCACCATTTCTACAAAATGTATGTCTCTACTCTACCCAACATCTGCCTTGTTTTCTGACCTCACTTCCTATCAGCTCTTTCTCTGCCCCGGATGTCACAAGCTTATCAGTTTAATGTCTCTGTACTCATATTTTCCTCTGCCTCTCCTCAAAAACCTTTGCATGAAAGGTCCCTTCCTGTCATTTAGTTTCAACTTCAACATCACCTCTTCAGAGATATCTTCTCTGATCTTCCACTGCAAAATGATAGCCACCCTCTCTTGAAACCCTCCAAAGTAAACTATTGCATTGCCTGGTTATGTTTTATTTATAGCACTTAACATTTGGACAATTTAATAAATTCCTGTCTAACACGGTTGTATCCTCTAAGCTTCGACGTTCCAGGCAAAGCTGTGCCCTGGTCTTTGGGCACACAGATATTCTGTGTAGTTCTTTCCCTCTCAAAGATCTTGCACTTCACCTGAGCCCTCCCCTCTGCTCCCAGCCCTGCATTTGCTTCTCTACAGTTCAACATCTAGATTTTATATTTACCACTCAGCTCACAGCTCAGTCTCTCTTGGTTTTAACAGAAGGCAGGTCTCAACATAACATGGAGTGATGAGTACTGGGCACTCTCCAGAGAATCAGGTGTGGGCTCCCTGGGACCTGCACGGACAGTAATTGACTGACAATAGTGGGCTGGCCTTGTCTCCCCTGGGTGAGCTTGGTGCTAGGGGCACAGCTGGGTGTCTGACCACCATGGGGGTTGGATGACTGCACCCTACCCACAGTAAAATCCCCCAGAAATCAATGTCTCATTGTAGTAGAATGGTCCAGACTATGCTCAGCCTAAATTTCCATGGGCCCAGGGCCCCTATCCAGCTGTCATCAACACAAACACAGAGAATGTCAAGGGTAAGGTGGTACTTATATATTAACTAGAGGCCCGTGCATTTGCGGGGGGGGGGGGGGGGGGGGTCCCTCAGCCTGTCCTGCACCCTCTCAGGGATCAGGCCTAAGCCAGCAGTCAGACATCCTTCTCACAGTCTGGGGCTCTCGCTGTCTGGGACCCCTCGCTCCTTACCGCTGGCCTGCAGCAGAGGCAGGAGAGGCTCCCTCCACTGCCACTGCACTCGCCAGCCCTGAGCCCAGCTTCTGGCTGAGCGGTGCTCCCCCTGTGGGAATGCACTGACCACCAGGGGGCAGCTCCTGCATTGAGTGTCTGCCCCCTGGTCATCAGTGCGGGTCATAGCGACTGGTCATTCTGTCATTCGGTCTATTTGCATATTAGGGTTTTATTATATAGGATAATAACTTTGTGCATAGAAGAGGTCAATGGGGGGGGTAAGAAGAGCATATGTAATACTTTCAATAATAAAAAATTTTTAAAAATAACTGGAAATCACACTATCTTGGAAATAACTAAAAGAATTATTTTTTAACAAATGTCATTCCAATGAGGGATCTCTCTCTTTTTTTAAAAAAAACAAACAAAAACATTTTATTGATTTTTAGAGAGAAAGGAAAGGAGAGGGGGAGTGAAAGAAAAACATGGATGTAAGAGCGGAACATCCATCGGCTGCCTCCTGCATGCCCCCTATTAGGAGTCAAGCCCACAACCTGGTCATGTGCCCTGATGAGTAATGGAACTGGCAACCTTTTGATGCACTGGACCAAGGGACGGATCTCTTTTTAATATAACAAACGGCCACTTTCCTAACTAAAATCAAGCCCTGTCCCTTCAGAGTTGGCAGTGAAGGGATAATTTCCACAGGAGGGAGACCTCATCTACTTGACTTTGTTCCCAGAGATTCACCACTCCTGTGTGGGTTTCTGGGAAAGTGTTTCGGCCACAACCTGGCCTGAGGTGGTGAGGGAAGCTGCCTCCTGGGGAGTTCTCAGCCTTGGCCACACTTCATAATCTCCTGGGGGATGTTGTATTTGATTTTTCAAAATGCAGGTCAGCCTGGCCTAGGCCCTATCCTTGTATTACTGAATCCCGTGCTAGTCATGGACTTAGCAAATGATTCTGGGATAGAGCCAGGGTTGAGGTTGATGCTCGCTTAAATGTGCAGATACAGCTCTTTAGCTCATCCCCTAGTTTCCATTAAACAGTATGGACAAAACAAGATCAAGATCTTTTTTAAAAGATGTTATGAAAAACCTGGGAAGAGGAACGTGAACACAGAGAGTAACATCCAAATAGATGAGCAGGAGTTCAACTTACAGCACCAGTTTGAAAGGGCAGTGGTTTAGAAAGAAGCTGTTAAAGTTAAAACATAAGAGAAGTTTCCAGTCAAAAAGTTTGGGGCCCTCACCTACTTGCTCCCAGTCTTGGCGCCACGATGTGCATTGCATTTTGAAGTCTTCCAAAAGTCCTCAGTAAAGACATGCATTGAATTTGCTCAACCCATAGTTTCCTAAATGTGTGCCACTGCTGAAACCCTACAACCAGAGACACCGTGAAGCGCTGTGAGATTCAAAGCCCACAACCACAGCGCAGGGAGTGCTTGCTCAGTTTCCCGGTCCCACTTGGCCCAGCTAGAGTTTCTGTTGCCTAAGGAGCTAGCTTCCTTCTCTTTGAGCTGATCATTCTCTTCTGAAAAAGCCCATCCCTAAACCTAGGGCCACTCCACCAGCCACCAAATCGGAATTGAATAAAACAAAACTCTCTTCAATAGATATGCACATACAGTAACAATGAGGTCTTTGTCTTAAAATATAAAATCAGTGCAGTTATTTGTTCATCTAGAAGAGAAGAAAGTAAGCCCATATAAACTGCCTCTTCATGGCCGGCCAGCAGCTCACCAGCCTGTGACTGCATGGCGTGTGACTGAGGGTAGTCCAGCTTCTTGGCAAAATGGGCAGGAGGCAGTTTCTCTAAGACAACCTCTCAGTTCTCCCCTCCTCCCACCTAGAAATGACTGCCCCATTGGAAAGCACCTCTCCTGAGTTCTCTTCTGGTCCTCTTCCCAGAGGGAGCTGAAATCCTGATACAGGGCAGAGATCAGAGAAAGACCAAGTTCAAACAGGGAGGAAAAGATGCTCCCTGAGACTATTGGGTGAGGACATTGGAGGAGGAGAGGATATGGGCTTCTAGGGTCTCTAATTGAAATTTGAAACACTTTTCCCCAGAGATCAGGGATTCTCAATCAGGGGCAATTTTCTCCCAGGACACATTTGCAATGTCTGGAGTCATTTTTGATTGTCACACCTGGGGAAGGAGTGCTACTGAAATCTAGCGGGCAGGGATACTGCTAAAGATCCTACAATGCTCAGGACAGCCCCACCACAAAGAATTATCTATCCTAAAATGGGTGGAGGTGGAGAAACTCTGCCATGGACCAATGATGTCTTGGGTAATTTGGTTGGTAATTTGGTAATTTTATTAATAGCTCAGGCATTGTGGCTTAAATAGGTTTTATAGGTTGACATTATCTTGCTAACAGCATCTCTACAAGATAGTGTATTTTATTTTTATTATTATTTTTTTAAATGAATCTTTATTGTTCAGATTACAATTGTTTCTCCTTTTCCCCCCCATATCTCCCCACCACCCAGTTCCCACCGCCCCCTCTGTCCTTACCTCCCCCCCGCTGTCCTTATCCATAGGTGTATGATTTTTGTCCAGTCTCTTCCCATACTCCCCACACAGACACCCCTTTCCCCCTGAGAATTATCAATCCACTCCCATTCTATGCCTCTGATTCTATTAAGTTCACCAGTTTATTCTGTTCCTCAGATTTTTAATTCACTTGACTTTTAGATTCACTTGTTGATAGATATGTATTTGTTGTTCATAATTTTTATCTTCTTCTTTTTCCTCTTTTTAAAGGATACCTTTCAGCATTTCATATAATACTGGTTTGGTGGTGATGAACTCCTTTAGCTTTTTCTTATCTGTGAAGCTCTTTATCTGCCCTTCAATTCTGAATAATAACTTTGCTGGGTAGAGTAGTCTTGGTTGTAGGTTCCTGCTATTCATCACTTTGAATATTTCTTGCCACTCCTGTCTGGCCTGCATGGTTTCTGTTGAGAAATTAGCTGATAATCGTATGGGAGCTCCCTTGTAGGTAACTAACTGTTTTTCTCTTGCTGCTTGTAAGATTCTCTCTTTGTCTTTTGCCCTTGGCATTTTAATTATGATGTGTCTTGGTGTGGTCCTCTTTGGATTCCTTTTGTTTGGGGTTCTGTGCGCTTCCTGGACTTGTAAGTCTATTTCTTTCATCAGGTGGGGGAAGTTTTCATTCATTATTTCTTTAAATAGGTTTTCAGCATCTTGCTCTCTCTCTTCTTCTGGTACCCCCATAATTCTGATGTTGGTTCGCTTGAAGTTGTCCCAGAGGCTTCTTACACTATCTTCAACTTTCTGAATTCTTTTCTCTTCATGCTTCTCTGGAGGAGTGTCCTTGGCCTCTTTGTATTCCAAATCTTTGAGTTGATTCTTGCGATCCTCTAGTCTGCTGTTGGGTCTCTGTATAATATTTTTTATCTCAGTCAGTGTATGTTTAATTTCTAGTTGGTCCTTTTTCATATCCTCGAGGGTCTCATTGAATTTATCGGCCTTTTCCATGAAATTCTTGAAAAACCTTATAACCGTGGTTTTGAACTCTATGTCCAGTCGCTTGTTCTCCTCCATTTCTTTGGTTTGTGATCTGTTTCCTTGCCTCCTCATTTTCTCTGCTTCCCTGAATTGGTAGGGTAGTTTTCTGTACTAGATGTCCTATTGGTTCAATGGGTCAGCCTCCCAGTTACTTGAGGTGGACACTCTTGTGTACTGTGTGTCCCCCAGCAGGAGCTACAGCAAGAACTAGTTTTCTCCTCCTTTGCTTGGGTGGTTTTGGAGCAGTCTGACTGGAGCTGCAGTTAATTTGGTTGAACTGCCACAGAACAGGCCATTTATATGCAAAAGCTGCTATGTGGAGCCTGGGCGGGTTTGTAGAATGTGCGGGGCGGGGTCTCAGGCCGGGGCAGGGTCTCAGGGCGTCACTAGGCTAGGGCGTGGCCAACGGTGATGGCTGGCATCAGCAGTCTCTGCCTTTCCACGTTTCCAAGTCCCTGCGCCCGGCGCTCCAGCGCAGTAAAACAATGATTGCTGGGCACACCTCTGCAAAAAAGTCACTCTCACTTTCCGACCCGATGGCCGAGAGTCCAGCTTCTCCCTGTAGGTGTCTGGGTCCCCCGCGTGTCCCCAGAAACTGGATTTCAGAGTGATCGGGAGCTTGTCTCCCTTTGGGTTGAAGAAAAGCCGCGCACCCAGTCGCCCGCCACCAGCCTGATTCGCGTGCCTCCGTACCTCAGCTTTTCAGCGTTTGTGCTCCTTTCTCTCCTTAGTAGTAAATCTTCCACTCAGCCAGCTTTCCCGTGGTTCTGGGTGGTAGACGTTTTGTCTTTTAGTTGTATTTTTGAAATTGTTGTGTGAGGCAGCAGATTAGTTGTTTAACTATGCCGCCATCTTGGTTCCCAAGATAGTGTATTTTAAACTCCACTTAGTCAAATAACAGCAATTATCTGGCTCACACATAGTAGGTTCGTTTTCTTCATGAAATAAAACCTTTTAAAATATTTTTTTTATTAATTTCACAGAGAAAGAGAGAGGGAGAGAGAGATAGAAACATCAATGATGAGAATAATTGATCGGCTGCTTCCTGCACACCTCCACCCCCACCCCCACTGAGTATCCAGCCTGCAACCCTGGCATGTGCCCTGACTAGGAATCCAACCGTGACCTTCTGGTTCATAGGTCAATGCTCACCCATTGAGCCACACCGGCTGGGCTGAAGTAAAACCTTTTAAATTTGTTTGTTTAATTGCTGGCTATCTGCCCCAACTAGGATATAAGCTACTAGAACATTGCCTGATTTAGAGTAGACAAGTAATATTCACTGAATTAATGATTTAGACAGTTGGGGACTATTTGGTTGTTCTTCTAAGCAAAGGCCATCTCTGGCATGTTCCTGCACTTACAGTACCTGGCCAGGATCTTTGTGTCTGAAAGAGATTCAATACTGATTGCTGAGTGCATGGATGAATGAATGTGAATGAAGGGATGTGCAAACAGTATTAATCTATCTGTGTCCTGCTATGAAAAGTGCTATTTAAGAGAATATTTGCAAATACCTGTTGAGTGTGCTGCTCCATGCTCCAGATTCTCATTAGAACTTTCTCTCAGGGAGGCAGGTGAAGAGTGTAGACTGAGTGCACAAGACACTGGTTCTTAGCAGAACTCAAGCCCAAACCCAGAAAGTGATTCCTTCTCTCCCTTCCAAACCACTTTCTAAGAATGTTTTGGCTTTCTTCCATCGAAAGATAAATGCCTCGTGTGGTGTAAGTTAGTAATACAGGGAATCTGATGACTCAAACGTCTTTGAGTAGGCAAAAAGAAAAAGAAAAAAGAAAGAAAAGGCTTTGCGACACAGTCTTCTCTTTCCTATTCTTTTTTTAAACATATATTTTTATTGATTTTAGAGAGGAAGGGAGAGATAGAAACATCAATGAGGAGAGAGAATCATTGATCGGCTGCCTTCTGCACGCCCCCTACTGGGGATTGAGCCCACAACCTGGGCATGTGCCTTTGACGGGAATTGAACCCGGCATGCTTTAGTCCACAGGCCGATGCTCTATCCACGGAGCCAAACCTGCTAGGGTCTCTTCCCTAGTCTTTCTACAGGTAACATGTTGATTTTTTAGCTTAATTTTTCAATTACAGTTAACATTTCATATTATTTTATACTAGAGGCCCAGTGCATGAATTCATGCATGGGTGGGGTCCCTCACGGTGGCCTGTGGGGATCAGGCCCCAGCTCACACCCCCAGGCTCGCAGCCCCACAGCCCCACCTGGCATCCCGCTGTGGCCTGGCACCGCCTCCTCACCTGTTCCACCATCCCACCTGTGGGGCAATCTCAGGCCGGTCCCCCTGCCCAGCTCCCTCGGCATGTGGGAGCCAGGTGGTGGCCCCGCCCCCCGCCGCCACTGCTGGTCACCGTCTGTGGGGCAATCGGCAGGACGGTTGGGCCCCCGCTTGCACCTGCCTTGGCCTGGCACTGCCCACTCACCTGCTCCACCATCCTGCCGCAGTCCTGCTCTCATCGGGGCCCATAGGGGCTGGTAGTGCCTCCACTGCCACCCGCTGCCAGCACCGCATCACCGAGCCATGTACCGTGCTGCCCCCTGATGGTCAGCGCAAGTCATAGCCAGTGGTTGAACTCCCTGTCTAACTCCTGGTGGAGGAGACAATTTTCATATTAGGCTTTATTATATAGGATTAGTTTCAGGTGTGCAGTATAGTGGTTAGACAATTATATAGTTTACAAAGTGATCTCCCTGATAATTTAAGTACCCATCTGGCATCACACATAGTTGTTACAATATTATTGACTATATTCCCTATGCTGTACTTTACATCCCTGTGACTATTTTGTTACTATTAATTAGTACTTCTTAATCCCTTTACCTTTTTCACCCAGCCCCCATACACTCTTCCATCTGGCAACCATCAATTTGTCCTCTGTATTTATGAGTCTGTTTATTTTGTTTGTTCACTCATTTTGTTCTTTAGATTCCACATATAAGTGAAATCATAGTGTGTTTGTCTTTCACTCTCTGACTTATTTCACTTAGCATAATACCCTTTAACTCCATCCATGTGGTTGCAAATGATAAGATTTCATTTTTCTTTTATGGCTGAGTAACATTCCATTATGTAAATGTGCCACTGCATTTTTATCCACTCATCTACTGGTGGGCACTTGGGTGGCTTCCTTACCTTGGCTATTCTAAATAATGCTACAGTAAACATAGGGGTGCATATATCTTTTCAAATTAGTGTTTTGGGTTCTTTGGATATATATGCAGAAGTGGAATCATTCGGTCATAAAGCAGTTCCATTTTTAACTTATTGAGGAACTTCCATACTGCTTTCCAAAGTGGCTGTACCAATTTGCATTCCCACCAACAGTTTATGAGGGTTCCCTTTCCTCCACATCTTTGCTGGCACTTGTTTGTTGATAGCCATTTTGACAGGTGTGAGGTGACATCTCATTGTGGTTTTAATGTGCATTTCTCTGAGGATTAGTTATGTTGATCATCTTTTCATATGTCTATTCACCATCTGTATGTCCTCTTTGGAGAAATGTCTATTCAGATCCTTAGTCCATTTCTTAATTGGACTTTTGGTTTGTTCTTGGTGTTGAGTTGTCTTTATAAATTTTGAATATTGACCCTTTATTGGCTGTATCATTGGCAAATAAGTTCTTCCAATCAGTAGGTTGTCTTTTCGTTTTGTTGATGGTTTCCTTTGCTGTGCAAAAACCTTTTTGTTTTATGTAGTTTTGTTTCTTTATTTTGTTTCCCTTGCCTGATGAGATATAGCAGAAAAAAGTATTGCTAAGGAAAATGGCAGAGTTTATTTCCTATGTTTTCTTCTTGGAGTTTTATGGTCTTGAGTCTTACATTTAAGTCTTTATTTTGAGTTTATTCTTGTATGTGGTGTATGTTGGTGGTCTAGTTTCATTTTTTTGCATGTATCGGTCCAATTTTCCCAGCACCATTTATTGAAGAGACTATCTTTACTCGACTGTATGTTCTTGCCTCTTTTGTTGTATATTAATTGCCCTATAGGTGTGAGTTTATTTCTGGACTCTCTATTCTGTTTCATTGATCTGTGTGTCTGTTTTTATGCTAGTACCACGATGGTTTGATTACTGTAGCCTTGTAGTATAGTTTGATATTGGTAGCATTATACCTCCAATTTTTTTCTTCTTTCTCAAGATCACTTTGACTATTAGGGGTCTTTTGTGTTTTCATATAAATCTTTGAATTATTTTTTTCTAGTTCAGTGAAAAACACCATTAGTATTTTGATAGGGATTACATTGAATGTGTGGATTGCTTTGGGAAGTATGAACATTTTAAAGATGTAAATTCTTTGTTTATGAGCATGAAATGCTTCCATTTATTTGCATCTTCTTCAATTTCTTTCTTCAATGTCTTATAATTTTCTGAGTACAGATCTTTTACCTCCTTGGTTAAATTTATTCTTAGGTATCTTTTGATGTAATTGTAAATGGGATTGTTTTCTTAGTTTCTCTTTCTGATAGTTCATTGTTGGTGTATAAAAATGCAACCAATTTCGAATATTTATTTTATATCCTGCTACTTTACTGAATTGATATTTCAGTTCTAGCAGTTTTTTGATAGAATCTAACATGTTGTATTTAAGAGCAGTTAAAACTTCATAAAGTTCCTTTCCAGAGTGCTGGATCAGTGCCAAGTATTATTATCATGCTGTAGTTTCCCAATTACTCTCCTGTGAGCAGTAATTCAGCCTTATTTTTTTTCTCTGTGATAAACCTTTGCATGATTAGCCAGTCTGCAATTAGGAATTATAGTCACCTTGGAAGTTCCAGCAAAGAAAAAGTCAACAGCTTCAGATGAGAACTGAAAACAAGAGTGAAAAAAATTTGTAAATTTTCCCAATAATGTCTCTCATAGCATTTCCCCCCCTAAGCCAGGATAGAACACAGAATCATGCATTGCATCTAGGGTCATGTCTCTTCAGTCTCCTCTAAACTCAAATACAACAGGTCCTTGAATAATGTTGTTTCATTCAGTGTCATTTGTTTAATGCTGATGAGATGCTGCAGGAACTTAATCCTTGTTTATATAAAGTAGCCTGTGGGAGAATTGGCTTTCTTATACAGTACATCATTTTGCTTAAGGTCAAAGAACCTGTCGACATTAAGTGAGAACTTACTGTAATTGCACTCTCAAGGTACATCAGTGTGGTTAATTGGAAGGATTTTAATAATTGTTTTTGCACATGAAATTAAGAGTTTTCAAATGCATCATTAGTAATGCACTATTTTACTCTTAAGATAATATTTATTTATACATCAACTGATAATGGAGTTTCAACATATAAAGCACATAAGAAGACTTCACCCGGAGTTACATTCAGAGTGCTTGCTTCTATTTGGCTATTCAGATATAGTCTAATGCATCCTACTTGTGTTGTTATGCTGATTACATGTGATAGCCTAGGTACTCACATACTTACTGATCATGCACAAGGACAGGAATGTCAGAAATGACACTAAGGTTGGCATTCATTTATTTGGCCTGCTGAAGACCAAGGCCAAAGCCAAATAATAGATTTTGGTTAAGATGGAGGTTGTAGCCAATTTTCGTGCATATACAATGTGTCTGTCAGCGGTGGGTTTATGTGAAGCTAAGACAGTTTAAGCTAGGATCCTACCTGGGAGCTAGCTGGGAGGCCCTAGCAATGTGTTCATATGGTGTATTCAGCTCCTCACATGCCCATCCCACATCCCTCGGCCCGTCTTTTATTCCAGCAATACTGAGGCAATTGCCTTCATGCAGGTGAGTGGGCAAGCACCACATATCTTTTTCTGCTCTAGGGCTTCTCTGACTTCAAAGTGAGGGATGTTTGGGAGAACCCCACCAGTACTCACACGCATACAGTTTGGAAGTGTGAGAAAATGAACTCTCCAGAAGTGGACGATGGGAAGCTGGTGAGGTATATATTCACCTCTTCCCTTCCTTGGGTGGATGATTCTGAGAAACATTCTACATAGGTTCTCAAAATGTCCCAGTAGCATTGAAGTGTATTTTCCCTCAAAGGTGACAACATTAAGAACTCATTCTTGCAAGGATCCAGGAAAAGAGAGCAAAATATAAATCAGTCTAAAGAAAATTGTGATAGAAAGTTAAAAGACATATTCATCTATGGGAGCTCAAGTAGAGAGGAGAGGAAAAGGGGACATCATTGAAGACATAAGAGAAGAAAGTTTCCCTGTCTGAAGAAAAGCATGAGTTTTCAGATTGAAAGATCCTTTCCAGTGAATTCTCCAAAGAGAAGACAGCCAGTTACCTAAATAAAAAGAGAAACAAATTGGTACCATATTTTCCATGGCAATGCCATTGCTACAAGACAACATGGCAATATTTCCATCATGCTGCAGGTGAAGTCCTTTAATAGAAATCCTTTCTGGCAGAGCAATCTTCCCGATTTTTCCCTGCTGGTTGCTGTGGAGGTGTGCAACCACGTTTAGTTCTGCCTTCTATTCTCCCAGCTCCCTACACCAGCACACCTCTCCTCAGAAGGCATTTTATTTTCTTAGGAGTGTGATTCTCAGCTTTCAGCCTAGACTCAAACACATGCTTTGGTTACATAACCCAAGAGAGAGTGGGTGCTGTGCCATCATCTCATTTCTAATGCACTTATATTTGTCACCTTAAGGACTGGCTCCTGGCTCTTTCCTTCCACTTCCATTTGTTCTCTCTGAGCTTGGAGTTTTTCTGGATTGGTTCCTCTCTCAGAGGTGCTTTGGGCTATGGTCTTCTGGTCACAGCTGCTACCAATCTGTCTTATCTATTTTCTATTGTTTCCCCTTGGAATGTCTCAACATTTCTGGTCTTTTGATGATAGCTTCATTTTGTGTTTTCCTTGGTTGTTGTAAATTTATGCTTTTTAAAATGTAGCTTTTAAAAGCTACATATATATATTAGAAGCCTGGTGCATGAAATTCATGCATGGGGGGTGGGGGGAAGTGTCTCTTAGCCAAGCCTGCAACCTCTCCAATCTGGGAACCCTCGAGGAATGTCTGACTGCCCATTTAGGCCTGATCCTACTGGGATCGGGCCTAAATGGACAGTCAGACTTCCCTCTCACCATCCAGAACTGCTGGCTCCCAACCGCTCATCTGCCTGCCTGCCTGATTGCCCCTAACCGCTTCTGCCTGCCAGCCTAATCACCCCTAACCACTCCCCTGCCAGCCTGATCAACGCCTAACTGCTCCCCTGCCAGCCCAATTACTGCCCTCCCCTGCAGGCCTGATCACCTCCAACTGCCCTCCACTGCTGGCCTGGTTCCCCACAACTGCCCTCCCCTGCAGGCCTGGTCCACCCTAACTGCCCTCTCCTGCAGGCCTGGTTGCCCCTAACTGCCCTCCCCTGCTGGACTGGTCGCCCCCAACTGTCCTCCCCTGCAGGTCTGGTCTACACCAACTGCCCTCCCCTGCAGACCTTGTCCCTCCCAACTGCCTTCTCCTGCAGGCCTGGACCCCCCCCCCCCCCCCCACAACTGCCCTCCTCTGCTGGACCAGTAACCCATAACTGCCCTCCCCTGCAGATCTGATTGCCCCCAACTGCCCTCCCTTGCAGGCCTGGTCCCTCACAACTGCCCTCCCCTGCTGGCCATCTTGTGGTGGCCATCTTGTGTCCATATGGGGGCAGCCACCTTGTGTATTGGAGTGATGGTCAATTTGCATATTAGGCTTTTATTATCTAGGATATATACCTGTTTTATATTTTAATTGTTATACATGTAGAAAAATTATAAGAATCACATTGTGTGAATTATTTATAGTCTCTTTTACACCTGGCATTATACTTTAAAAGCTTCCCTTGAATTTTTCTCAAATGTAAACGAGAGACAACAACATGGGAAATTCAGAATATGACAGAAATGGAAACTAAAATTCAGGGTCTATTAATTAACTAAAGTGATAAAATGTGGTGTATATTCTTTTTCTTTCTTTAATGTCACATCTCAAAACATCTGGATATCACACAACTAAAATATTGATCAGGTTATTGATATATTTCTTAACGCAGCTGCTTTGAAGTCCAGCTACTTCAGTGTATTAATGGCTGAATTACATAAATGACAAGAATGCAGTGAATATAAAGATAAATATATATTTTTGATATTTTAAAAAATGTATGGTTATACTCATAATATGAAGTGAAGAAGCAGGGAAATTGTACAAACAGTTCTGTTAAAAATGTGCTTATGGAAAAATCAGGATGCAAGGACTGTGTAATAATTCAAAAGTCTGGGGAAATGAATGGAGAGCGAGTGAGAAAACCTCCCCTTCCCTGGGCTCTGTTTTCCTCTGGAAAAACAGGGAAATGGATGATCTGGGCCCTCTCCAGAAGACCCAACAGAAAGAAAATAAACATATGCAACAGGAAAAGCAACTCACATTATAGTTGACCAAGGCAAAACAGAGAATTTAAGGAATAAAATAATGATATTGAGGCTCTGTGTAAAGCTCAGTGGGCAGGGTAATAATGTTCTTTGAGAGCTTACTAACATATAAAGTAATTCTCCAAGAAACTGAAATAACTGAGTCTCTTAACTATCAGAAGATAATGCTAGATACTTTATGAGGATATCATTTTGGTTCAGAGAAGCTCACTTAAAGTTCTAAAGAAAATCTCTTCAGCACCCACCATGCCTAAATCAAATAAACACTTTTGAGGTGAAATAATGGACCCCCTCTCCCCCCAATGACATTTATATCCCTGGAATATGATACCTTACTTTACGGATGAGGTTAAGAACGTTGAGTTAGAGAGAATATGCTGGATGAGGCTGATGGGCCCAATCTAATCACATGTGTCCTTAAAGATGAAGAACATTTCTCAGTGCAAAGAGATGAGAGGAGAAAAGGAGGAGATATTCAAAGCATAAGAGAGACTCAGTCCACCACTGTGGGCTTTAAAGATGTGGAAGCATCAGCTAGTAGAAATGAAAGCAAGGAGGAAAGATTTGTTATAGACTTAAGAAATAAAATCTGCTAATGTGAAAGAAGAAATAACATACAGAAAAGGCCAAGGATGAGCCAAGGTTGCAGTGGCCTCTAAAAGCTGGGAATGGCCCTCAGCTGACACCAGCAAGGAAACCAGGACCTACTTTCACAATCCCAAGGAAATGAATTCTTCCGACATCCAAATAAACAGGAACGGATTCTCCCCTGGAGCCCCAGAAAGAAATGCAGTCTGCCAACACCCCGGTTTTAGCCCAGTGAGAACTGTGTAGGTCTTCTGACCTATAGAACTGGGAGATAAATTTATATTGTGGTAATTCGCTATGGAAGCAATAGAAAACAAATACAACTTTTATCAGATATTCTCTACCAAGTAGGCCCAGATAAAATCAAATATTTGAAAATGGGAATTTTTACATACAAATATGGATGTCTTGAAGTAAAAGGCGTCATTTAAAACTGAAGAAACTTAATGGGGGGGGGGGTGTCAATTGATGCTATTGCACCAGTTTTGGAGTCATGATTCAAAGGCAGAATTTGAGGGTGATAGTGGCCCTGCACTGGCCTCTGACCTCGCAAACCAGGATTTCTGTCTATTCATGAGGTCTTCGCAATCCTGTGAGTGTTTCTGCTTCACATGTCTCCACACCAGGACTCCTGCCCGCACAGAGGTTATGTTCCACTGCGGTTTTGTCAGAAAACTAAGTTTTTAAATGGAAGCTCTGCTAAAAACAGAGCCCGATTTGGCCTGAAGCTTGGATGCCACTGCATTCCCTGAGTGCCACTCAGCACTCTCTCAGGAGAAAATGCGGGGCCATTCTATGCCTTTTGTTGAATGAAAGGAAGAACACAGATTCTAGAAAACAATTTTATTTGTTTTTCTAGATTGCTGATCTTTTCTTGTGCCCTGGAGTATTTTGCCAGGTGCAAACTAGGAGGTATTAAATTATATAAGTTGAGCAGTTGGTAGCTGCATTTGTAAATATTTTGATTAGCTAGCTTCTAAGACTTTGTCTGGTTAAACCCAACTTCTAAATTTAATCTCTCAATTTTGAAAATAAATATATGCTTAAATTTATAACCATGCTGTGTACGTGAGCCATGGGTTTGCAGCCTCTACAATGGTGAGAAATCAATGTCCGTTATTTAAGCCACCCAGTCTGCTGTACTCTGCTATAGCTGAACTAAGGCAGGGCCCAGAGCTTCTCTGGAGGGACAGAGAAAGCTCTCTAAGGAAGTAATGCTTAAGTTACACTATGAAGGATGAGTGGGGGCCAGCTAGGAGGGAGCAGCCTGTGAGGGTCCTGAGGCCAGGAGTGTTTGAGGACCTAGGGAAGTCCTAGGAAGCAGGGCATGCGGGAAGAAGTGGTTGCAGTAAATGCAAGGAGGTGAGTGGGCGGGTCCAAGTCTATATTCTTTGCAGGCCATGTCAAAGATTCCTATTTTTATTTAAAAAAAAAATAATAATAAAGGAAAAGGAAGCCTTTCTGCACTACCCTGGGAGGGACTCATATGTTGTTCTAGGTTCCCATGTGACTTACTTAAAGGGAAACTTTCACAATGTCCGGAACCCTTGATGTTCTGCAAATGAAGGGGGGATGTCCTCAGATTTCTTTCAGCAGGGACCCACTTCGGTGGCTCCAACCTTGACTTCCAAATGGAGCAGTACATCTACAAAAGGAAGAGTGATGGCGTCTACAGCATAAACCTGAAGAGAACCTGGGAGAAGCTCCTGCTGGCAGCTTGTGCCATTGTCACCACTGAACACCCCGCTGATGCCAGTGTCATATCACCCAAGAACACCGGCCAGCGAGCTGTGCTGACGTCTGCTGCTGCCCCTGGAGCCACTCCTACTGTTGGCTGCTTCACTCCTGGAACCTTCACCATCTGGATCCGGGCAGCCTGCCGGGAGCCAAGACTCCTGGTGGTTACTGGTCCCAGGGCTGACCACCGGCCTCTCACAGGGGGGTCTTATGTTAACCTGCCCACCATTGCTCTGTGTAATGCAGACTCTCCTCTGTGCTCTCTGGACATTGTCAGCCCTTGCAACAACAAGGGGGCTCACTCAGTGGGTCTGATGTGGTGAATGCTGGCCCAAGAAGTACTGCACATGCGTGCCACATCCCCATGAACACCTGTGGGAGGTCACACCTGATCTCTGCTTCTACAGAGACTCTGAGGAGGTTGGAAAGGAAGAGCAGGCCACGCTGAAACGGCTGTGACCAAGGAGGTCTTTCAGGGTGAATGGGCTGCTCCATCTCCCGAGTGCCCTGCTGCTCAGCCCGAGGTCACAGACAGGTCTGAAGGCCTGCAATGCCCTCTGTGCGCCTTCAGCACTTCCCTACTGAGGACTGCGGGCTCAGCCTGCCACTGAAGACTGGTCTGCAGCCCCCACTGCTCAGGCCACTGAATGGGTAGGAACAACTACAGAGTAGTCTTAAATTGTTCTCCCACAAACTCTTAAAATGAAAATAAGGTTGACAGAAAATAAACAGTTTCTAAAAAAATACAAACCTAGAAACCAAACAAAAAAGCAAAGATACTGAAGAATTTTAAATAGAGAAAAGACAGTCATATTTTTTTAGTTTTTAAAATATTTTTTCTGATTGGGGAAAGTAGATTAGAGTAGATTAGAAGAGGCAAGAATGGATTAGGTAAGAAATGGTGGCCTATTGTGGTAGGATGAAGTACAGCAAGAGAGAGGGGTGAATGTCAGACTTCCCCCAGGTCTCTGGTCTGGGTGTTGGATGGATGGTGTGAAAGAGAAGATAGGAGGTCAAGTTTGGACACAGAGACTTGGAGACATCCAAGTGGAAATGTTGACAGGGTCAGTTGGAGGTGAGTGCCAAGCTCAGAGAAGATATAGCTGAGGATCATAAGCAAAGAATGTCAGTCAAAGCCGTGAGTGCAGATTAAATCACGGGTGGGTGTAAAGTGCTTCAAACTGATGCTTGGGAAAATCATAATTTAAGGGCTGGGCGGGGGAAAATGTGTTCTGGCAAAGGAGGCTGAGATGAAGCAGCCTGGGGGAAGGAGGAAAACTGGGAGAGTTCGGGGATTCAGAAGAAGCCCAGGGCCAGAGTGTTTCCATGAGACAGTGGTCCTGGGTGGCACACACTGTTAAAGTGGTCTAGTGCTTCTAAGCCTGAGACTGAGTATTCAGTCAAATGTTGCTAAAATATCTAGTTGGGATGACAACTTGAAATGCTCATTAGATCTAGCAATTGGTGACCTTGCTAAGAATAATTTCTGTTCATGATGAGTAAGAAGTCAGATTGGGATGGGTCAGGGAATGAATTAGAAGCGAGGGTCCGGGCTGGAGGGTGTGCCTCAGTTGTTTGGGTATCATCCTGTGCACCAAAAGTTTGAATGTTTGATTCATGTGGCCCGTGCAGGAGGCAGCCGATCAATGTTTTGCCCTTACATTAATGTTCCTCTCTCCACCTCCTTTCTTCTTTCTCTAAAAATCAATAAGAAGTATTTTTTAAAAAGTGAGCAAATGGAGACAGTGAATATGAATATTTCCTTTATTATACCCCCACAGTGCTATAGATACAGTAAGTGCTAAGTAATTGTCTTACAAAAGCAATTATATGGATAATACATGTAATCTTATAAAATAGAAATAATCCTATAATAATACTTATGGGATTAATTACTTTAGTCCACATATACTTATTAAATACCTACTGTGTGCCACACACTTTTTTAAGTGGTTGGTATATATCATTGAACAAAAGACCTCCAAGGAGTTGCATTCTAGAAGGACTGGTAGAGCAGAAGGAAGAAAGATAATAAACAATAAGTAATGTATATAGTATATTAGAAAGTGGTAAATTCTGTGTCATGAAAAGGGAAAGAAAGAGCAGGGATCAGGAGAATTGGGCATACTGAAGCAAGAGGATGGTGGCTTCTGATATGCTAATCAGGATAGACCCAATCACAAAGAGGATACTTGAGCACATACTTGAAGGAGGTGAGGAAGCTAGTCCAGAGAAGATTTCAGGCAGGGGACCCAGCCAGGCAAACTCTAGGTGGAAGAGTGCCTGGCGTGTGGGGGCACAAGGCCAGTGTGGCCAAAGTGATGGATAGAGAGCATGAGTGGAGAGAGAGAGAGAGAGGGGGAGGGCGGGGGTTAAGGTTAGAGCAGCCCATCCTAGAGGCCCTTGTGGCCATTGGTGGGGCTCTGGCTTTTACTGGAGGGGAATGGGAACATCAGAAAGGGTTTGGAAGTGATATGGTCTGACTTATGCTTTAAGGGTCACTCTGGCTGCTGTATTGAGATTAGGCCAGAAGGAGGTAGACCACTCTGCATCAAGCAGGTGGAAGGTTTTACTGCCAGGCCTGGAGGTGGTGTCTGGAGAATGCAGTCCAGATGTGTGTCCAGGAAAAAGAGAAAATGGATTCTGTGAACATCTGGCTGGTCTCTGCCACAAAAGGCTTGCAGTGACTCAGGCATGAACTGATGATGGGAAGTAGCAGAGTGTTCATAGTGGAAGCTTTGAGAAGTTGTCAAATTCTGTATATATTTTTATGGTAGATCCAATAGAATGTCTTGAAAGACTGGATGTGGATTATGAAAAAAAAGAAGAGTACACACTACTGAGCCCGAACAACCGTAAGAATGGAATTGCCATCAACTAAGATAAGGCAGGTTGCAGACGGAAAAGGTTTGGGAGGAGAGATCAAGACTTCGGCTTTCCCCATTTCACATGGAAGGTTTATTAGATGCCCATGGGAGACTGAGTGGGTGGCACAAGAGATCTGGGCTGGAGTTTAAAGTTGGAAGGATCAGTCTATGATTGAGAGTCAAGAAAATGCCTAAACCAAGAAAAGGATCAAAGATTGAGCCCCAGACCATGATGTTAAGAAGTTGGGGAGAGAGAAGGAACCAGCAAAAGAGGCTCAGAAGGAGCAACAAGTGAAATAAAAGGCAATCCTGGTGAAAGTGGAGTTCTAGGAGCCTAGAGAAGATGCCTCAAAGAGGAGGGAGTGAAGAGCTCCACTACAGACCCTTGGCCGATAAAGTAAGATAAGGACTGGGCTTATCCTTGGATAGAGAAGATGGGGGTCAGCAAGAATGGGATGCAGAATGTGTTTAAGAAAAGGTGGGAGGAGAAGACACAGATACAAGTATAGGTAAGTCTTTTAGAGAGTTGGTTTTTAAAAATTTATATTTTTATTTATTTCAGAGAGGAAGGGAGAGGGAGAGAGATAGAAACACCAATGATGAGAGAGAATCATTGATCAGCTGCCTCCTACATGCCCCCTACTGGGGATCAAGCCCACAACCCAGGCATGTGCCTTTGACCAGAATCAAACCTGGCACCCTTCATTCTGCAGGCTAACACTTTATACACTGAGCAAAATCGGCTAGGGCTTTCAAGGAGTTTTTCTATAAAAAGGGAGTTAAGAAATTTCGTGGAAGTTGGTGGAGAAGTGGCTCAAGAAAATGTACTTTTAATGAGAGTTAATAAACAGATTTTGTGCTGATATTAATGATTCCATCGAGAAAGAAAAATAATTATGTAGCCAAAGAATTTCTGGAATAATGTTCTTGAATTTGCCTGAGAATATGTCATTTGGTGTAAGTGGTGGGACTGGCTTTAATAACCACATAGGTAAGGTAATCCAAGGTCATGAATGGAAAGGCAGAGTGAGAAGCTGTAGATGGACAGGTAAATGTGAGGGCAGTTATTACTGCAGGGAAACCATTACTTGTCTGGCCCTCACCATATACAGCTACAATCTGGGGTAGGATAGATTTGGAAGGCAGGAGTTAGCATTCTTGTTTTTCCACCTGGGAAGTCTTCTGAGATGTGCCCAGCAGTCTGTAATGGAGTCTGGGCTAAGGTTGTAGGATGGCACACATTCATGAAGGATGTTGTCTCTAGGTTTCATTATAATATAGTCACTGTGAGAGTGTGTATAGAAGTTGGTTAGTGTTAAACCTAAACTTTTGAAAAAGACCACAGAATGTGTGTAAATTTTGGTATTTCTTTGTTTTATTGTATAACTAGAGACCAGGTGCATGAGATTTGTTCACTTGGGTGGGGGGGGGGGGGAGGAGGGCTCAGCCCAGCCTGCGCCCTCTTGCAGTCCAGGACCCCTTGGGGGATATCCGCCTGCTGGCTTAGCCCCAATCCCCTGACACCCCTGGGGATTGGGGCTAAGCCAGCAGTCAGACATCCCTTTTGTAGTCTGAGGCTCTCGCAGTCTGGAACCCCTTGCTCCTTACCGCCTGCCTGCAGTGGAGGCGGGAGAGGCTCCCTCCACCACCACTGGGCTAACCAGCCATCAGCCTGGCTTCTGGCTGAGCGGAGCTCCCCCTGTGAGAGCACACTGACCACCAGGGGGCAGCTGCTGCATTGAGTGTCTGCCCCCTGGTGGTCAGTTTGCGTCATAGCTACCGGTCGTTCCACCGTTCAGTCGATTTATATATTAGCCTTTTATTATATAGGATTATTTAGGATCTCGATCCCTGGAGCTGGCTTAGGTCTCTCTCATCCTCTGAGAGGTCCTGCCTGTCTTAGATGCTAACTTTCTCAACCTTCACTTCATGGCTTTCATAGCTACTGATGATCATTGCCTAAATTCACTATTTCAGTAAGAGTTGCAAATTGGTGATTTTCTAATTCTAACATTCCTACCCCATTAATTACTGATTGTGACTTTTCTTTAAAGAAAACCATTTCTTTATTGACCACTTCATTGCCCTAAAAGAATTAGCACAGGAAAAATAGGATAAATGCTTCATTCTTTTCCTTCATTTATCACTCTTCAGAATAAAGAGTTAGTGCCCAAGCAACTTCCAAAAGTAGTTAACCAATGAACTGTATTTTCTGGGTTTTTTTGTTGTTGCTGTTTCTGTTTTTTGGAGGGAGAAAGGGATGCTACATTATTAATGAACACACAGATTTTTGTATACTTGACATGTTTCAATCCATGTCAGTCATTATTCTTTTTTATTGAAATTGTCCCACCTCTAGTCGATGGGAGAGTTTCAAGTTCATGCCTGTGTCCTTTGACATGACCTCAGTGATCTTCTGGTGTTTGATTGTTTCTTTTCTTTTTTTTTTTTTTTTTGTCTGAGTTTTTGCCTCAGACCTGGGAATGGCTACCTTTATAAAAATCCTTGGTTCTTTTTATAGCAAAAGGCATTTATTTTATTTTATTTTATTTTTTTAAATTTCTTTATTGATTAAGGTGTCACATATTTGTCCTCATCCCCCCATTCCCATCCCACACCCCTCCCCATGGATGCCCCAACCCTCTGTTGAACTTAAGCATTGGTTAGGCTCATATGCATGCACACAAGACCTTTGGTTGATCTCTCCCCCCTCCCCCCACCCTCCCCTACCCTCCCTCTGAGGCCTGATAGTCCGATCGATGCCTCCTTGTTTCTGGTTCTGTTCTTGTTCATCAGTCTATGTTGTTCATCATTTCCCCTAGATGAGCGAAATCATGTGTCACTAGAGATATACTTATAAGAATTGAATGTGCGACGAGCAATAATAGTTATGCTGACAGGCAAATGAATCAGTCTGTAGTGAGTTTCTTTCTGGACCAACAGTTCTTTTGAGACCCAATATCAATGTCCACCAGTTCCTTATGAGTACATGTCGGCACTGACCCCTCAGCTCTGGATGGTGGACAAATGGTGGTAATGCAGGTCCGACTCCCTCTGATTTGGTCTCGGCCGAACCCAGGGGCACGGCTTCACCCGGATCCAGGGGCCCACGGCCTCACCCGGACCCGGGACCCAGCCTCACCCGGATCTAGGGGCACACGGCCTCGCCCAGACCCAGGATTCAGCTTCATCCGGACCCAGGGGCGCATGGCCTCACCCGGACCCAGGGGCGCGTGGCCTCTCCCAGACCCAGGGTTGCGTGGTCTCACCCGGATCCAGGGGCCCACGGCCTCACCCGGACCCGGGGCCAGGCTCACCCGGATCCAGGGGCCCACGGCCTCACCCGGACCCGGGGCCAGGCTCACCCGGATCCAGGGGCCCACGGCCTCACCCGGACCCGGGGCCAGGCTCACCCGGATCCAGGGGCCCACGGCCTCACCCGGACCCGGGGCCAGGCTCACCCGGATCCAGGGGCCCACGGCCTCACCCGGACCCGGGGCCAGGCTCACCCGGATCCAGGGGCCCACGGCCTCACCCGGACCCGGGCCCAGGCTCACCCGGATCCAGGGGCCCACGGCCTCACCCGGACACCCGGACCCGGGGCCAGGCTCACCCGGATCCAGGGGCCCACGGCCTCACCCGGACCCGGGGCCAGGGTCACCCAGATCCAGGGGCCCACAGCCTCACCCGGACCAGGGGCCAGGCTCACCCGGATCCAGGGGCCCACGGCCTCACCCGGACCCGGGACCCAGGCTCACCCAGATCCAGGGGCCCACGGCCTCACCCGGACCCGGGACCCAGGCTCACCCGGATCCAGGGGCCCACGGCCTCACCCGGACCCGGGGCCAGGCTCACCCGGATCCAGGGGCCCACGGCCTCACCCGGACCTGGGGCCAGGCTCACCCGGATCCAGGGGCCCTCGGCCTCACCCAGACCCGGGACCCAGGCTCACCCGGATCCAGGGGCCCACGGCCTCACCCAGACCCGGGACCCAGGCTCACCCAGATCCAGGGGCCCACGGCCTCACCCGGACCCGGGGCCAGGCTCACCCGGATCCAGGGGCCCTCGGCCTCACCCGGACCCGGGACCCAGGCTCACCTGGATCCAGGGGCCCACGGCCTCACCCGGACCCGGGACCCAGGCTCACCCGGATCCAGGGGCCCACAGCCTCACCCGGACCCGGGACCCAGCCTCACCCTGATCCAGGGGCCCACGGCCTCGCCCAGACCCAGGATTCAGCCTCACCCGGACCCAGGGGTGCATGGCCTTGCCCGGACCCAGGGGCACGTGGCCTCACCCGGACCCGGGGCCCAGCCTCACCCTGACCCAGTTCCCAGCCTCACCCGGACCCAGGGGCACGCAGCTTCACCCGGATCCGGGACCCAGCGGGGTTTCATCTTCTTGATCCCAATTCCTGTTGGTCAATTCCCTCTCAGCAATTCCTTCGGCCATTTTCTCAGAGTTCCAGGGCAGCCACCGCAGAACTCGTTGGGCGGCGGACTCGGCGAAGCTCTGGTGTGCCCGGTGCGCGGCGGCGGGCTGGTCCGGGGTGGCTGCGTCGGCCCTTGTGTCTGCAGCGGTGGCCGGTCGCCAAGCGTGCGCACCTGGCCGCTTCCGGGGCGTTGAGATTCTTGAAGGACTCGGAGGTCAGCAAGCGCGTAGTCTCCCACCCCATGTCTCCCAGGGGCTCGTCTGTCCGTGCTCGGCAGCGAGTGAAGCCTTCCCCTCAGCCGGAGATCGCTGGGGGAACTGCGCCGAGCACGATCCAGGCCGCCATTGTGTCGCCTGAGCCATAGTTTTTAAAGTGTGGTCTTTGGGTCACCGGCATCAGCTTCATCCCGCGTACCCCTCTCTTTTATTCTAGTTGTAGAGCATCTGCTCAGTCAGCCCTCCAGTGGTTCTGGATGGTGTCTGCTCTGCTCTCCCGTCGTAGTCTCAAAATTGTTGTGGTAGGCAGCAATCAGGCTTCTGCCCTATGCCTCCATCTTGGTCCTTGTTTGTATAGTTAAGTCTTGATTGTTGTTGGTGTCACTGGGAGGAATTGTCCTCCAGGCCAATTGGCCGTGCGGACCCTCTGTGTCTATAAAGGAAGAGTTGCTGTGCGGGAGACACGTTTATGTGCCGGGTCTTGGTGCAGCAAGGCTTTGGCGCTCACTGCGTCTGCCTCTTGAATGTGTCCCTTATGGTAGTGGTTGAAATCTGGTGTCATCTCACACCGACCACTAGATGCCCTCGTTTCTGGGTCTCCAATGGAGTGTAGGTCAGCTACTGCCAGAGGCCCCTCAGCAGGAATTACAGCATCCCTTATATTCGTGACCTGTTTCGGTGTCTTCCCCTTTTGGCTGCCTCCCTATCGCTCAGCTCCCCCAATCTCCCTAGGTGGTCGCTCTTGATACCCCCCTTTGTGGGCTGAGTGCAAAGTCTTGGTGTTGTTAAGCCTTGATTGCTGTTGGTACACTGGGAGGATGTGACCTCCAGTCCAATTGGCTGTGAGGATCAGCTGTGTCTATGCCGGGAGACAGCCCCATTCAACTAGACTTGCAAAATTGTAAAAGCCTCTGTGTTCAGCTTGAATGGGGCGGAGTTACAGGGTGGAGCCTACCGCCTTGGCTTCCCGTCAGCCCCGCCCTATGAGGTTCCTGTGTCCCTCTGTACTCCCAGCAAACACCTCTGAGAGAAAAGCGCCCTGGAGTTTCGCGCGCTGCCAAACAGTCTAGTCTCTCCCCCAATGAATCTGGATTCCCAGATTCTCGCCCACAACTGGGTTTCCGTGTAGTCAGAATTGGGGCTCACCACAGTCTGGCGCTTTTGTCTCCTTCCCTCCAGGGCGACTCAGCTGCACAGTCAGCAGCCCATCCTCCGCGCACAATCCCCTGCGCACCTCCGGTGCTCTGCTCTTCGCCGCCTCTCTGCAAGTCTGCCCCACAGCCCAGCTTTCCCCAGCATGAGCCTGGCTTCCCCGGGTCTCTCCCAGAACTGGGGTTCAGTGCATTTGGAACTGGGGGTTCAGCTTGGTCAGGAGCTTTTGTCTCCCTCCCGCTAGGGCAATCCAGCGGCATAGGCAACAGACCCTCCTCTGCGCACATTCCCGTGCGTGGCTCTGGCGCAACTCCTCCATGTTTCCGCCCCACAGCCCAGACTCCCCCAGCATGAGCCCGGCTTCCCAGGGTTTCGCCCAGAACTGGGGTTCAGTGCAGTCGGAGCTGGGGTTCAGCACAATCTGGCGCTTTTATCTCCTTCCCGCCAGAGAACGCCAGCCAGGCCGTCAGCCGCCCCTTCCTCTCCGGCTCCGTCTTCCCTGCACGCGCGCGGGCTCGAGTCTCCGCCCGTGTCTCCATACCTCAAGCTTTTACGGCTTCCCTGATTTTCCTTGTGGTCCTCTCTTTCCTTCTAATTGTGGGCATTTCAGTCAGCCAGCTTTCCTGTGGTTCTGGATGATGTCCGTTTTGATTTTTAGTTGTGTTTTTGAAATTGTTGTGCCCGGCTGTAGGTTAGGTGTTTAACCTATGCCGCCATCTTGGTTTCTCCAGCAAAAGGCATTTAGAGACCACAATCTGAGCACTTGAAGAGTCTTCCAACTTATTTTCTAAGTTCTGTTTGCTCCTTCATAGACCCACTGTAGTAGTTTTGCCAGTTGCATCTTCCTGAGACCTGGATCGCATCACCTCCCTCTGTTAATGCCCTTTTTTCATTATCATTATTATTGTTTAAAGTATTACATATGTCTCCTTTTTCCCCGATTGACCCCACCCCTGGCCATTCCCACCCCGAAGGCAAGCCCTCACCACCCCAGTGTGTGTGTCCATTGGTTATGCTACTATACATGCACACAAGTCCTTTGGTTGATCTCTAACCCCCCTTCCCCTGCCTTCTGTCTGAGGTAGGATGGTCTGGTCAGTGCTACCTTGTCTCTGGATCTATTTTTATTCATCAGTTTATGTTGTTCATTATATCCCACATATGAGTGAGATCGTGTGATATTTATCTTTCTCCAACTGGCTTATTTCGCTTAGCATAATCATCTCCAGTTCCATTCATGCTGTTACAAATGTGTTAATGCCTTTTAATGAACTTTTACTGCCTACAGGATACCAGCCACTCAGGTTAGCCTGGAACTCAAGGCCACCTGCACCAGGCCCTGCTCTTATCTCTCACCACATCTTTACAGGAATCCTAGAACACAACCACACAGCATGCTGGCTCCTGGAGAATGCCATGCCCATGCCTACCTCAGTGCCAGCATTAAGGCTGAGCCAGGAGCAGGCAGGAGCGTGAGTGGTTGGACAAGCAACGCGAGGAGCCAGCTATGAAAGGTGCACAGCGTGCCTTCTGCATGCAGGCACCAGTACTCGCCCCTTTCTGCTGTTTGCTAGCTGGGCGATTCCAATCCCTGCTCATCAGCTCCCCATTTATACAAAGGAGGTGACAACACCAACCCCACAGGGTCCTTGTGTAAATTAAGACGGAAGACTCACATAGGTACCTAACCCAGGACACGCAAGAGATGATAAAGAATTATTACCTGCCCTTCCTTGGATCCGTTCACCTCAGTTACATAATCAGATGGTTCAGAATCTAAAAATTCTGAGCTCTTCCTGAAGTGCTGCTGCTATTTTTACCTGTCCTTTCACAAAAGGTTACAGCCTGGTCCTGTTGTGGGGGAGAGGACAACCCTGAGTCACTTCCTCCCTCCCCAGGCTGGTCCTGCTGTGCCAAGTTGGATGGGACCAGGCTGTTCACGGAGAGCTGCCCAGGCCACGAGGACTCATGCTCGTTGACATTCAGGAGGGTGTTTGTAAAACCATGGGCCTTGCGGGAGACTGGGCTGCCTCCAACTTCAGGAATTGATCATGCATCTTCACTTCCCTGATGTCCATTTTTTTTTAAATTGGTCAATGTTTCTCCCAAAGTAAGCAATGATTAGCAGGTGGTTGATAACAGAATTTGAGGCTGACATATTTGGATTTCAAACAAGTGATTCAGACTTTTTTTTTTTTTTAAGATGAGAATGAGTGCATAGCTGTAACCCACAACCTCGACTGCCTATCAGAATAGCCAGGGATCTTCAGAAGACTGATGCCTGGGTCCCACAGTGAGTCTGGAGTGCAGCCTGGGCATAGGGCTTTTGTAAAATCCCCAGGTGACAGTGCAGCGAAAGGTGAGAACTGATATGGGTAAATACTTAGGTAAATGCAGTTTCTCTGCTCGCAAGCAGGTATCTCAGATTGCTTTTCTCTGGCTTCCAGAATTCTCCCGTGTGCAGGTGAGGCAAGAGATGAAAGGACTTGCCAGTCATGAAAGGCTACGGCCATGCCCAGGATTCTGGGGTCATTCTTACGAAAATCCTTGCTGAAAGGTTTTTAGCGGACTGGCAACTGGGTCAGGTTTTCATTGTAGAAAATACTGTCTGATAGCACTGGGAGAATGAACGGGAGTGGGGATGCTTGAAGGAGCAGGGAGACCACTGACGTCCCAGTGTGGGAGGATGAGCGCCTGAAACAAGGCAAGGGCAATGGTAGAGGCCAGGGCAGTGAGAGCAAGAAGGAGGGGTCTCCACCTTCTCCTGTGGGGCTGGTCCAGGCGCCCTGTCCTTTCTGTGTGGAGCTCACTCTATCATTGCCTTTTGGTTTGTGGGCGCTTTGGACTCAGGCTTCAGTGTCTTCACTGAGTTATCCCAGTCAAAATAATGGCCCACATTTATGCTTTTGCTTTGGACTCTGCATGTGGCTAAGTTTGTCTCCCTTTACCATTAACAAAACTCAGGCTCAGCAAGGTTAAGTGTCCTGCCCGAGGCCACATACAACTAAGAAGTGGAGCTGGATAGCCGCAGGCTTCTCACTTAACCTTTAACACTACCTCTGTCTCCCACTTCCTACCCTTGTGCCCAAGTGCCCCTCCTCCTGGCTGAAGCCGCCTCTTTCTGAATTATGTCTTAGAGCTGGCTGCACCCACAGGCTTTATCTGACTGTCCAACCTGGTCGTTCCTCGCCCACCCAGCCTTAGAGTCTTGGTGGCTTCATGAATAGGAGAATCCAACTTGTGGTTACATCAGCTAGATTGGCCAACCTTGTAAAAATCTTCCTGGTTTATATTATTTTAACTTGTATTTACTCAGAACTAAAAAAAAAAGTCCCTTAAATTTTTACATGCTGAAGTAGTGAAACCCCATCATTTCTCCTTTTTCTCAGAAAAAAATATTAGAAAATAATATTGGTAATGAACCTAACTTTTGTGAACAGTAAGAAGTTCCTATTGAGACTCTGAGTGCACGTTCCCAGCACCCCTGGGGAAACCCAGAAGGTAGGGGCTTAGACTTTTTATTTTTATTTTTTTATTTATTTTAAAAATATATTTTATTGATTTTATTACAGAGAGGAAGAGAGGGATAGAGAGTTAGAAACATCGATGATAGAGAAACATCGATCAGCTGCCTCTTGCACACCCCCCAATGGGGATGTGCCTGCAACCAAGGTACATGCCCTTGACCTGAATCGAACCTGGGACCTTTCAGTCCGCAGGCCAACGCTCTATCCACTGAGCCAAACCGGTTTCGGCAGGGGCTTACACTTTTTAAAAAAAATTCTTTATTGTTGAAAGTATTACTGGTACACATCTCTCCCTTTTCTCTCATTGACCTCTCCCCGCCCACTCCCGCCCCCCAGCACACGCCCCCACCCTCCTATTGTGTGTGTCCAGTGGTCATGCTCATATGCATAGATACACCTCCTTTAGGGACTTACACTTTAAGAATATCTATATCAACACCGTTGGAAATGCCACCTGGCACGATGGCCCCAATAATTGGGATCAACCTCTTAAGGTTTTGTCAGTTGCAAACAGTGACCATTCACTTAATCTATGGTGCATATTTTAAGGCTAACATTTAGTGGGTACAGATTAGATGGCAATATTGGGCTCAGTACTTTATATAGATTATCTCTCATTATGACATTCCCATTTTATACATGTGAAAACTGAGGCTCAGAGAGGTTAACTTGTACAAGTGCCCAAGCTGGTGTGTAATAGGAACCATATTTGAAACTAAACCTTGTGTAACCCTTATTCATAACCCTTAACTATATTATTAGAACCCTCAGTAACTTATAGGCTAGCTTATATATAACGAACTCTATACATTACAGCTATTAACATTTCCCCCTTTTTATTTTAAATTTGAATATTGGAGGGGTTTTTCCTATATATTGTATTGCAGTGTTTCTGTTAATTATCTCATTTGTAAAATGACATCACTGGTGTGTTCCAAATAGATCTGTAGTCAGTGATGGTTAATAAGCAAAAGAATAATGACTGGGGAACCGTTTCTTCTCAAGAGCTCTGAGCACGGACTGTGTCTCTCCTTGCCATGTGGTACTGACTTGCTCAGGGATGCTAGTCACCTGAGCAGCCTGTAACTGAGGTCCACTCAGTCTTCCACTGTGTGGGGGGCTTCAGGAAAGTGTTTTCTTCTCCAGGCCACTGTTTCCTGCCCTAAAAGATAAGGTGTCTTACAGCTCCACCTCCTGTGGTCCTCTCTGGAGGACCACAGGAGGTGGAGGCAGTATATTAGCAACTCTCTGGAGTCCTCGGCCCTATGACTTCACAGTCTATTGTTGGAGATAGCGTTATCCTCTTTTTATAATGGGAACTCATCTATATTTTGCAGAATCCAGCCTATGGCATTTATTAACACCAACCTCTTGTTTAAAAGTTGATTCAATAAGATGTTTCTAAAAAACATTATAAAAATTCAGATTCATTCTCTGAAAAATAGGGAACCCAGCCACCTGACCACAGGTTCCCTTGAAAACCCAGGCAACTTGGAGGGACATGCAAGTGCATTCATTTATGACCAAATGCATTCAGTCATTCAGTTCCCCAAATGGCTTTGCTGGAGCCACCTGCTGGCAGTCTTGCTTTCTCTGCAAACGAGTGTAACTTCAGTTTGGGTAAGAGAGAGAATCATAATGAGAGAATCTCATCACCAGTTCAAAAGAGCTCTTTGGTCATTCTTTTGGAAAAGTCAAGAATTATTTGGTGATATGGATAACTTCCTCTAATTCAGTTTGAGATGGGAAAGTTTCTTCTAGCAGGTGAGTCCCTCTACTGGACTGGGAGCCTTGGGAGTAGGACCCATACACATCTCACCTGGCACAGGTACAGAAATGAATGGCTACAGTCCAGGATCCAAGCGGGTGTAACTCAAATTTCTTAACTTTTATTTTATAAGAATCACTGAGTTGCCTTGGGGGCGATACATAATTATCGCCTTTATATTACAAACATATTCTATATGTTTTATAGATTCTTCTAATACTGGATGAGAATCATTGGTTATGGTCATTGAGATTTTCCAGTTGGATTTATCACTAGAGTGTATGACTTCATTTAGTATAAAATAATGTGTGAACAAAGGCAAAACACCATATAGGAGGAGAATAAATGGCAGAAGAATTTTCCTCCTTCATTTAGGTAGAACTGAAGGAAGAGTTTTTTCAGGTTTTACAATAACTTGTAAAAATTTCAGTGTGATATTCTATGGAGGTCAGTTGAAATAGTGTAAAATTCTACATTTTAAAAAATACATAGTATTCAAGTAAAACATCTCTTAACTATAAATATTATTCTTCAGCTTAAATAAGTGAGTATGTAAATGGGTCTACTGGTGTTATGCAAGTTCTAGAACTAAGGTGATTATCTGGATGGTTTTAAATGCTATGAGTACATTTTTTACTTGCATCATGTTGGCCAGAAGCATGGCGTGGTGCTGGTTGCTGCTTGGAAGTTTAAACGTGGGAAAAGGGTGTGATGAATTTTCTGTACTGTCTGTGTCAGCCCGACATCTCTGCCCTCTTCTGTGTTGTGTTTTCATTGTTGAAGAAAAGTCTGCAGTTTCTTTGCCAGTGTGGTTCAGAGTTAAAGTTTTCCAATGACAAGTGGATAAAATAACTGTCCGGCACCTGAGATGGTTTGCTGTGGTTTTAGAGGGGAGGAGCGGTCTCCCCAAGAACCACACACCTAGGGCAGGCAACTGAAATTGTTGGTAGCAGGTGCCCTTGGCTTTGAGACACCCTCCGAGAATCACCCGCTCTGGTGCTTCAGGCAGCTGGGTCTGGGGGCAGCTCGGATTTCCTGAAAGCTGACTTCCCAGCCCTACTCCTCACTCATGTACTTCTTTGAATTAAATCTCTTCCTACTTGAAATATGTAGTGTCTACTTTTTTCCCTAAAGGATCCTAACTACTAGACCATTTTACCTTACTGTACATTTTAGGGGAAAGTGGGGCTTTTAGGTTTACATTGTCTAGCCTCACTTCCAGGTGACCCTGAGTCCTGGGGTTCTGGGACTTAAATGTGGGAGTGTGGGAGGAGCTGTCCAGCTCCTGTGGGATTGCAGAGTCCCACCTAAGCAGGCCCAGAGCCTGTGGTCCAAGGGATTGGGGCGGGGGAGGGGGGGTAGGGAGAGCAGGAATGGGACCAGAGGGTTAGGTTGGCACCAAGGAGCAGGGTGGCACGTAGAGGCAGAGCTCAGGAAGTTCATGAAAAACAGTGGGGAGAAAGGTCTTTTCAGAGAGTCTCTAGTGGAGAGACTAGCTGTGGGGGCTGCCGGGTCAGTTTCACAGACACATTTCTCTGGCCATTAGAGGGCATGTATAACAAGGAAACAGACCCCAAAGTTGAGTAAATATATTGTCATTGTTAACAGCATCATGTTCAGATTGAACTGGCTCTTACTGAACCAGAATCATGTCTTTCATATAATTAAAAATACTATACCTTAAAGACTTGTGAAAATTTGAACTATTTGTCCTGTTTCTCTACCCCCAGGGAGTAGGGGTAGAGAGCCACATTTGTCCATAGCCTCATTGGATTTGAAATGTATTGTCCTGCACCTTGATTTTGGCCTGGCCATGTAACTTGCTTTGGTCAGTGGAATGTTAGCAAGTGCAAAGAGATGCTTGAAATGCACTTATGTGTTTGGGTTCATTCTCTTGTGCATCTGCCATTTGCATGGAAGGAATGTACCCTGGAGAGCTAATGTCTCTCAAGTCTGAGTCCCAGAATGAGGCACATGGAGCAGAAAGACTACAGTCCCAGAATGAGGCACATGGAGCAGAAAGACCCACTGGCACATGAGTAATAAGTAAATGCCTACCGTTGCTTTCCATGGAGATCATGGGGGTTGTTTGTCATGCAGTGAATTTGTGGCAATAACTACCTGATACAGGTTGCATACATCGTATCAGACATACTGTTTTTATGGGATAATTAAAGACTTTTCAAGGATAATTTTGACCACATTCAATTTCACAATCAGTACACTGACTTTAGACTGAAATTCATGTATAAGATCAGATTTCTTCCTACCTTCAATGACAGCTTTGTTTCAGTCTTGTTTCATCAGTAAAAGTTGTGCCAATTTGTTTGAGCTCACACTCTAGCTAATTCCTTTACACAATGAACAATAGGCCTAGAATTTATGTAGACAAAAATATCTACATTGGCTGATCCATAGAAGTTTGAATTTTCTTCTTATCAAAACCTGTACTTTTAAAGGTAATTTTATGCCGAAACCGGTTTGGCTCAGTGGATAGAGCGTCGGCCTGCGGACTCAAGGGTCCCAGGTTCGATTCCGGTCAAGGGCATGTACCTTGGTTGCGGGCACATCCCCAGTAGGGGGTGTGCAAGAGGCAGCTGATCGATGTTTCTCTCTCATCAATGTTTCTAACTCTCTATCCCTCTCTCTTCCTCTCTGTAAAAAATCAATAAAATATTAAAAAAAATAAAGGTAATTTTATAATTGTTTTCATTTTTATTTTGCTTAGTGAAATTTACAAAGCAGAGAAGTATATTTAAGAATGAACAAGTTAACATATAAGGAACGAACAAACTGAGAAATATCCTGATCATTCATTTGGCACCATCTTCTAAAACTTCATACTTCAGAGATGAACAAAATTAGTGTAATTCGCTTCTTAAATTGCTTACTAACATTGCAAGTGAGCCAGTGCAAAAAAAAAAAAAAAAAGAAAATTGTAGATTTCAGCAGGACACGACAAGGCGAGCCTTCAAAGATGAGCAGTGATGCTGACAGATGCCGAACCTACTGAGCCCAGCACGGATGGCTGCTGGCAGGAAAGCTGAGCTATCTATCCCCTGCCCCCAAGTTCCCCTTTGCTTACAGCTCCAGACTCTGGGTGGTATTTCAGCCACCAAATTTCTCCACTGGCTTTTTGCTACCCAAGATGAATGTCAATGGTAAATTATCCTGGCAGTCATTTTTTTAAAGATAAAACTCTCTTCTTTCTGTGAGGTGGAGGTTAGGGCATATCACAGTTGCTAGGATACTGTCCCTTTCTTGAGTTTGGATAGTTTCCCATGTTAGCCAAGAGAACCCTATTAATGTGAGCCCCATATTCCAAACACTCGATCTGGGTTAAGAAGTGTCCCCTGTAAATTTACTGTCTGGGTCAAGGACAAACAAGAGGTACCTCCAAATTGACTCCCTCAGGGAATTCTGTGTCACCTGGCCAGGCCTGATGCCATTGGCCCTTCTTCTTGTCTTCTCTCCAACTCTGGAGTAGACAAAGCATAGTGTGGCTGAAATCACAGGAAAGCCTGGTCTGAGTCCCTACCCCAGTCTTCCTAGTTGAGTGAACATGGGCAGGTTACTTGATGAATTTAGACCTTAATCATTCCATCTGTAAAGTGGAGACAATAACAGCAGCCATCCTATAAGTCTGAGTGAGGATTGAATCAGATAACCCCTGGCATGCAGCACCTTCTCATCAATGTGAGCAGCTGCCATATAAATGAGTAACTCTCATGAAGGGAGTGTGTGTGGAGCTTTGAGCACAATGACAGCAAAGCAGATAGTTCCTCTTCCACCACCTCACCCTTAGGTCAGCCTTCAGAAACTCCAGGCAAGGTGGCCAGCTATTTGAGGATGTGACATCTGGCATCTTGACACCCTCTCCAGGCTCCAGTGGACCCCTTTCACACTCAGGACCAGCACAGCCCAGAAGGCGCTCTCTCTCTCTCTCTCTCTCTCTCTCTCTCTCTCTCTCTCTCTCTCCTCTCTCTCAGCACCTGTGTGGTGGATGGAGGGAGCCAGCTGAGGTTCACGTGGGACTGGCCCAGCTGATTGCTGGAGGCACAGAATGGTGAGGCCGCCGGCATCCCGGTCTCCAACGGAAGCTGCCCCACACTCCCCCAGGCTACTCTCTGTTGTGGTTTAACACACGCATCGATCATTGGGTACATGCCGTTTGGGGCCGTGATGTGACAGGCAGGGCCATGTCACCCATGAGCCAAGTAGTGGCACGTTCTGTGGCAGACACCACGTGAGAAGCATGTGCACCACTCGCTCCATTGCTTTGCTGTGTTCAGCACCGCCTCCCCTTTCTGAGCTCCTGGCAGTGGGCTTGGAAGAGGTACATCTGCTCTACACTCGGCTCCAAACGCACTGTTTTGAGGCTGTTCCTTTTTTTAAGGAACAGAAAGGGCCCCACATCAAGTGGCGAGTGGACAAAGCTCTGCAAGCTTGGCCTGGGGGATCGCACCGCATGAGCCTGGCCAGCTTGGGAAGACAGGCTTCGACCTGCTCTGACCTTTTATCTTCACTTTTTCAAACTGAGCTGTAAGTTGTGTTTACTTGCCCCTTAATTCAAAGTGGCTTAGCAAGATACTGTGATAAACGTCGGGGCACAAAGCCCAGCTCTGAAGGGCTGCCAGCCTGTTAGAGGAAGCACCAGGAAGTGACTAGCTGCAACGTGGCATAAAAAATATCATGATGTGACAACAGAATGGGAAAATGGGAGAGCAGACCAGGAAGTGCCTGATTCTTCCTAATTGGAGGGGGGTGGGGGTGGGAAGAAGGTTGAGAAAAGGTTACTCAGGAATTGACACATGAAAAGGTTCTGGAAAGAATTCCCCACGGGAGAAAAATATGAACAGGGTACAGATGGGATAAAGGATATTTTAACCTGAAAAACAAGCATAAGAAAGTCTGGGCCCAGAGAGAGCAGAATGGCAGCCCCCAAGGTCCTCGGAGAGGCTGGAATGTAGGGTGTGAAGAAGAAATGGTATTTAGGGAGCTGGAAGGGCCAGAATAGTGAAGCACTTTAACTGCTAAAATAATATGTTTAGGGAACTTTTGTGAATCATTCCTCTATGTGGTACCCTCAACACACACCCAGAAAACCAGTCAGTTGTCCTAATTTCATAGGCATCAGCGTGAAGAAAGAACAGGAAAAAACAATGAAAGTACCCTTTCTTCAAGATTAACCTTTTTTGCTGCCCTAGATGAAGGTCAAAGGTAAATCAACCTAGGGTTTTTTCTTTTGTAGATTAAAAATTCAACTGCTATTTTTATGGGAGGAAAAAGTTAAGTCAGAAAAGTAAAACATCTTTCTCAAGTTAACGGGAGAACTTAGATATGAACATAAGATATCTAACTCCCAGTCTCACCCAGCAAATTCGTTTTTACAATGTTAGAAATAGAAGATATGCCAATTTAGAGAGTCTCGTTATATAGCTGAGGAAATTGAGATCTCTCAAGTTAAATGAGGGTGTAAAGTCTTAAAGTCGCCAATGACAGAGGCAAAACTTGAATTGAGAACTCCCTTTGCAGTTCATGGTTATCTAATTAACTTCACAATCTCCCTCCCTCATCACAACAGGAAAGCAGCTCACATGGTCCTTGGAAGTGGGCATGGCAGGAGTGTCGTTACATAGAAGCTTAGAGAGATTGTCCTGCAAGGATGCTACCTTCCAAAGCATTCTTGGAGCCAGGCCTGAGAATGAAGACTAGAGGACATTTGCCAGCCTTCTGCCCAGTGCTTAGCGGTCTCATCTTCTCGAGAACCTGTGAGCCACGTTCCCTGCTACCCCTGTGTTAAGGAATAAAGAGTAAGACAAACTCACAGAGTTACTTTCTGGACCTCAAGCTATCCACCTGGGCTGCGTGAGAGGTTTGGAGGAATGAGGCTTGGATCTTCCCAGCCAGGCACAGACAGACAATGTCACTTGCTTTAGGTGACCCAGATTTCCTTTCTCCACTGTCACTGAATTTATATTTCTATTTCATCTTGTCCCAGTGTGAGTTTGGCTCTCTGCTTTGGTCTCAGCTTTTTCACAAGGTGGTTTTCGTATGGGAGGGAACATTTGCTTTGAGGGCATGTGTAAGTGATGCAGCCTGGTCCCTCGCGCTGCAGAGGCTTCTCTGACACAACCTCCCCAAACAACCCCTCTGCAGCCCACAGTGGGATCGCTAGGAACCAGCGCCAGCCAGCTCTCAAAGGGAAAAAAATGCGAGGGAAGAAAGAGTTGAGAATATGAAGGCAAAGAGAATTGAGAGAGGTATGTACAGAGGAGAAAGCAATAGCACATATCAAATGTCACTGTTGGAAAAACCCATCAACTCATGTGTTGTGTATTCTACAATCGTGCATTCCACAAGCTGTCAGCTTGCTGTGTGCCAGCACTGTGCCCACTGACATGCCTAAGTGAACTAGAATCGCTGCCCCCATCTGAGATCTTATAATTGAGGGGAAAGAGGATCTAAAAAGCCAAATCATTCAAAATGCCAACGCTGAGGAAAACTGACTGGCTGTCCACCTCAGTCAACCTCTCCATACAGTGGCCTGTCTGTCACTTCCCTCCGACACCCCACCCCCAACCCTCTCAAGAGTGAGTGCGTTATTTCATTGGATACTTCAAATGGGGACTTGAACTTCAGAATTATGTTGTGTGTGTGTTTTTTAAAGTAAACCTTTTATTTTAGAATAAATTTAGTTTTTCAGAAAAGTACAAATATAGTACCCATAGTTTCTGTATTTTTCCTGCCCAGTTTCCCTGATATCAAGTTTTTACCATGAAACATCTTAAATTGCTACCATAGTACATTGGTACATTACGATGAATTCAACTCCAGACTTTACATGGATTTGCCTAGTTCTCCCACTAACCGGGACTCCATCTTGCATCTCAGGGTATTGTTTTGAGGCCCATGCTCCCTTAGAGAAAATCATTCTGAGTGAACGAGGTCATTAGTAAGTGTTTACAATTAGAGACTAGTAATTCCACTAGTAATGGCCCACATTTCCACTTTGTCTTGTGTCTGTATATACAACCTAAATAATTAGCAGTCATTTCTAAAAGAAGGTTTTAAGATTTTTATTTTTATTTTTTATTTTAAATCTTTATTGTAGAGAGTATTAAATATGTCTCCCTTTTTCCCCTCATTGCCCCCTCCACCCTTCCCCGCCCCGCCCCAGGGCTTCACTACCCTACTGTCTGTGTCCATAGGTAAGATCTTTGGTTAATCTCTTACCACCTTCTCCCCCCATTCCCTCTGAAATTCGTCAGTCTCTTCCATATTTCTATGCCTCTGATTCTATTTTATTCACTAGTTTATTTTTTTCATTACATTTCTTATTCATTTATTTTGATTTTTAGATTCAATTGTTGATAGATATGTATTTATTTTTCATAGTTTTTATCTTTTTTTCTTCTTCTTCCTCTCCTTAAAGAATACCCTTCAATATTTCATGTAATACTGGTTTGGTGGTGATGAACTCCTTTAGTTTTTTTCTTGTCCGTGAAGTTCTTTAATTGACCCTTAATTCTAAATGATAGCTTTGCTGGGTAGAGTAATCTTGGTTGTAGGTCCTTGCTATTCATTACTGAATATTTCTTGCTACTCCCTTCTGGCCTGCAAAGTTTCTTTTGAGAAATTAGCTGATAGTCTTATGGGCAAAGGTAACTAACTGCTTTTCTCTGACTACTTTTAAGATTCTCTGTCTTTAACCCTTGGCTTTTTAGTTATGATGTGTCTTGTTGTAGGCCTCATTGGATTCCTCTTGTTTTGGACTCTGTGCTTCCTGGACTTGTAAGTCTATTTTTTTAACCAGACTGGGGAAATTTTCTGTCATTATTTCTTCAAATAGGTTTTCAATATCTTGCTCTCTCTTTTCTCCTTCTGGTATCCCCAAAATGCAATGTTGGTACACTTGAAGTTGTCCCAGAGGCTCCTTACACTATCTTCATATTTTTGGATTCTTTTTTGTTTTTGGTCTTTTGATTGGGTGTTTATTTGCTTCCTCATATTCCAAATCATTTATTTGATTCTGGGACTCCTCTACTCCACTGTTGAATTCCTGTAAATTATTCTTTATTTCAGTTAGTGTATACTTAATTTCTGACTAGCCCTTTTTTCATGTCTTTTATATTCTCATTAAGTCCTTTGAAGCTCTCATGAAGATTCTTGAGTACCCTTATAACCATGGTTTTGAACTCTGTATCCAGTAGTTTGCTTGCTTTCATTTGTGACATATTCTTTGTCTCTGCATTTTGGCTGCTTCTCTGTGCTTATTTGTGTGTATTAGGTAGAGCTGCTATGTCTCCTGGAATTGGTAGAGTGGCCTTGTATAATAGGTGTCCTATAGGGCCCAGTGGCTCAGCCTCTCCAGTCACTTGAGCTGGGCACTCTAGGTGTGCCCCTGTGTGGGCTGTGTGCACAGTGTTATAGTTGAGCCTTGATTGTTGCTGGCATCACTGGGAGGAATTGACCTCCAGGCCAATTGACTTTGAGGACCAGCTGCGACTATAGTGGGAGAGCTACTGTACAGGAGACATCTCTATAGAACAAGACTTGCTTCAGTGGGTCTTTGGTGCTCACTGAGTCTTCCCCTTGAGTGTGTCGCTTGTGGGTGTGTAAAGTTGTAATATGGTATGGTCTGAAGCTGTCCACCAGGCATAATGACTCTAGGGCCTCCAGGGAGGTGCAAAGTCAGCCACTGCCTGGGGCTACCAGGCAGTAGCTACAGACGGATATGCAGATGCCTCCTATTTGTATTGGGTTTGGAGGTGCCCAGGTGAGTCCCATCTGTGAAGCAAGGCAGGCTCGTGCTAGTGCTGGATCTTGGGCCTTTTATTGATAGGTTCGGGGCACACTGAGACAGGCTGAAGCTTGTTTGAGAGATTTTAGCAAAGTCTGAAGGCTGAGCCAGGACAGGCCATTCATATAGAAAAGCTGCTGCCAACAGCTTGGGTGGGCCTACAAATTGGGTGGGACTGGGTCTCAGGGAATCACCAGGGTGGAGAGAATAGTGTGAGACAAGTTGATGGAAATTCAGACATGGCTGCCAATCATCCCTGTGACTGGGGAGGTCCTAGCACAGGAACAATGACCCCTGTGAACACCCCTGTCTGGGAGAAAGCTGCTTCTGAGTTCCTGCCCCAATGCCAGACAATCTAGTTCCTCCCTGTATGTGTTTGTGTCCCCAAAAGCCATCACCCCAGCGCTGGAGCTCAGAGTGAGTGGGACCATGTAAGTTCGTGCACTGGCCCTTTAAAAGGAACACCTCGGTCTCTAGCAGCCTCTGTGTCACTCAGCCAAAATCCCTGCTCATTTTTTACAGCCAGCAGTTTTGAGGACTTCTCTTACCAGCTCTAGAATTCTGGGAAGGGGGTCTGGTGAGGGCTGGGTCCCCTTTCTCCTCATGGGTAGCCTCCACAGAGACGATCTCCCTCCCAATTAAAAAAAAAAGAAACATGTGGGTGTCAGACCATCCAGTTCTGAGCCTCCCCCCCCTCCTATCAGTCTCAAAGTGCTTACTTCTCTAGTTGTAAGACTTCCATTCAGCCAGCTTTCAGGTGGTTCTGAATGATACTTGTTCTGTATTTTAGTTGTAATTTTGATGTGGTTGTGGGAGGTGGCAAGTACAGGCATTTACCTACACTGCCATCTTGGTTCCTCTCAAGATTTTTATTTATTTTTATTTTTTTAAAATATATTTTATTGATTTTTTACAGAGAGGAAGGGAGAGGGAGAGTTAGAAACATTGATGAGAGAGAAACATCAATCAGCTGCCTCCTGCACACCCCCTACTGGGGATGTGCCCGCAACCAAGGTACATGCCCTTGACCGGAATTGAACCTGGGACCCTTCAGTTCGCAGGCTGACACTCTATCCACTGAGCCAAACTGGTTAGGGCAAGATTTTTATTTTTAATTTGCAAGATGCATTTCTACTCCTGGCTCCCATCCACTCAGAAACAGAAGTTCCTCACTTGTCTTGGTGGACACATGGATTTCCCCAAGGGCCAGACTTCCTGGAGACCCAGGAGTCCCAAGGAAGCCCTGGAGGAGAGGAAAGGGGCATTTCCCTGAAGGGACATGGTGGAAGTTTCTGTCCTCTAGCACGTGTGAGAAATGTGGCCTTCAGGACACTCACACCCAGGTTTGTAGCTAAAGACAGGCAGAGTCCAGTGGAGAGCTCAAGTCTATACATCTACTAAGTGTGAGCATTTGGGTAGCATCTCTTCATGAAGAGATTCTGGAGTAGGGTGGCCAGAAATGAAGTTCTACATTCAGATTCAGACATGGGCATGTTTGGGGACCCCCACGTAGGAGTGCCTGGGGGCCTGGGGCGCCTGCCAGACCCTTCCTTTGAGTAGGCAGGGTGGAAATGCTCACACAGTTGTCACTTCTCTTCTACTTATCCCCATTAAATTGTGTTCTAGTGGACTCATTTTTGCCATGAATTCTGCTTTTTCCTCCTCAACTAGCATATTGCTTACTTGCTTATTTATCTGTTTAGCGGAGGGCAGGTTTTGGAAGGTGATGGTAGTGACAGCTGTCATTCATATTATTGTTCAAGTATTCCACACGAATGTGTGCTTAGTAAGACTTGTTATTTAATTGGTAAGAGGCCAGGATGAATGAAAACAAACTCGAGAGAGCAGCAGACTGAAAAGAGCACCTTTGGGGAACAGCCGCGTCTTATTGGCTGTGAGTAGGACACGGAGAAGGCAGCAGGTGGAGAAAGGGGAGAAGGAGGACTGTCTCTTCTTGTGGATGTTGCTAGACACCCAGAACCAGGCACATCTCTCTCCCTCCTGCAGGAAGCACTTTCCCCTGCACACCTTTGCTTCTGATTCATGCATTTTTTCCAAAAATAAAAAAACACTAAAAAACACACACACACACACACACACACATAAACACACACAAAAACAAAACCAACACAGAAGCTCAGAAAAGCTTCCTTTAGGATTTTAATATACTTTATCATATTTTTCCATAAGATAAGAAAAAATTATTTTAAGATAAAAGTATTTTTGTAAATAAGAGTGCACCATGTGATTTTAACTACAACCTTTCAAATACTCTGTCTTTTTGCATTTAATAAATGACCTTCTGTGCTTTAGTCTTCAGGTGAATTTGTTTTTTAACAAATAAATTGTCTGCATTATGTTTCTGAGTTGCATGTATATACATTGAAATTTAACTACATGTTATCGCATTAAAGTGGACAAAATAGGTTTATTTATGTAATTTTTAGCTTTGTTTCCAAATTATAAAAAAAAAATAAAGTGTTCTTCACCACAAGAAAGGGTTCATCGCATAGTGAAGGATAGATGACTGTGTAGATGAAGATGTGGTTTTGTTTTGTCTGCTATTACATCATATAAAACAACCAAGTAGATTTTTACTAAGTACAGAGGGTATGTTTGGGATAACATGACTTAAAAAACAAGCTCATGGCACAGACAAAATTCCATTTGGGCGCCTAAAGAAAACTGACAGAGCGGCAGACACCCTTCTAAGTAGCAGAAACAGGTCAAGTTAGAGGACCCCGTGGTCACCAGTGAGAAATGACATCCGTATATATTAGGATAAACTGCACTGGAAAAATAGAAAAGCAGTCATTTCAGCAATTAGCCAAAAATTAAAAATCGATAGAACAGAGTCACCCAACTGCCAAAGTTCATTTGCAACAGTGCTACTTCTTTGCCAAGGCTGCTATTAGGTGAGCAGTAGTAAAATGTATTTATTTCATGAATAATTCTTCTACAGATTCTAATAGAATTTAATTCTTGTGCAGATGTTTCTGTGTAACATGGTAAGCCCATCCAGGCCCCAATAAAAGAAAAGCCAAATTGGATAAGATCGTTGTTTAGATGTCATCTGGTTAATATTGGTGTTTGAGGTTCTTGGAGACATCTTGATGTGCTGTGAAGAAATGTGATCAGATGGCTACAACCTCAGACCTGCTGTAGATTCTCTTGAGGCAAATGTGCAGAATTAATATTATCTTTATGCTCCTCATTACTTTGTTGTATTTCTCCATTAGTTTCTTATGCTTTCTGTCTAGCTAGTGGTCCACTGTGTGAATAACTGAACAATATTTGACAAAGATTACAAACCAATGAAGCCATACAATAGTTTAAAACCTCAAAGCAGCTAGATGTTTCAGCTGAGCAACAAACCAGCTTCCAGAGTCGTGAGCAGGCTCCTCTCATCTTTATCAACCACCACATGTGTTCTCTTCATATGCGCTCATGTTCTCACATGGTTTCATTAGAACTGTACACATTACTTAATTTTGAATAAGGAACAGATTTCACATGTTCCAACCTTGCAAAGTAAAAAGCATGTTGTAAAAACTTTCCTTCTGAGTTCCCCTCCCCATAGACAACTTCAATTGCTTGGTCTCCTTCCAGAGATATATTATGCACATATAAGAAAATATGTGTATCTATTTATATATAAATATATATTATGTATTATTTATTCAATTTTGCTTAACAATACATCTTGAAGATTAGTCTGTATCAGTACAAAAAGAGATGCCTCATTCTCCTTAATGTCTATATTCAATTTGTACAGATGTCCCATAATTTATTTAAATTCTTTGCTCTTGTTGGATATTTAGATTGTTTCCAACTTCTTGTTATTGCAAGCAGTGTTCTAATAATTAATAATCCTGTACATTGATCATTTCTCATATTTCCAAGTATTTATATAAGAGAAACTCATAGAACTCCGAATTGCTGGCTTAATGAGTTCATGCATCTGACATTTGGTAAATATTGCTAAATTGCCTTCATTTAGAGATTGTATAAATTTAGTCTCCAACCATAGAGACATGGATCAATTTTAAAGGATGGATATATTTAAATAATGACTTTTTTATTTTCTAGAAAAAAAAGGTGGAGAGACAGATGTCCTGACCACTTTGGACTTTATCAACTCCACTGAGGCAATTCTGCTGAAATGTTCCACAGAAGCCAACCCCAGCCAACCCCAGCTCTGCCACTAATTAGCGATGTGATATTGGACAAGTCTAAGTTTCGTCTGGGAATGGACACATCAGGGGGTTGCTGTGCCCTTTGGATTTCAGTGTGGTTCAGCCAATAGGGGGTTTATCTGACACTTAGGTGTCAGACTTAGACTGGTGGTCAAGAGCCAGGAGAAAACAGACAGGGCCAAGCATAGAAAGTGACTGAGTCCAGAGAAGCACCAGAAATAATAGAAACAGCTAACATGTGTGTGATTCTTTCTATGAGCCAGGCACGGATCCCAGTTCTTTAAATGCATTAATTTATTTAATTCTCACAGCAACACTAAAAGACAGGTACTATAATTATCCCCCCTTTACAGATGTATAAAACTGAGGCTCAACAAGATTGCTCAAGTAATGAGTAGGAGAGCAAGTCTGATTTCAGAGTCTACCTCTCTGAGAGGAACAAAAGATAAAGACAAAGTGGCTTAGGTGTGGGAAACATCTGCTATGCCACCTGCTTGGGTAGGGACCATCTCAGCATGTGGGCAACTAGGAGGTGGGTGCCCCTGGCAGGATGAAGAAAAGAGAGGTAATTGGCAGACAGAAGGATTCAGAGACACTCTTCCTTACAGGTTTACATGAACCTGACCTTCAACTTGCAGGTGAGGGACCTGGCCACGTGGTCTGGCAATTTGTAGTGGTGTAATTCTGATTGTGCCTGGAACCAAACACCAGAAAGGTGCTGTATCTTGTTTCACCTGCCAGCATCTGAGAGGTGAAAAGCCAGAAGAGGCAAACATTGTTTCCCCAGACAGGGTTATTACTTAGGTAGCTATTCATTGTAAGGCTGCTTAAGCGCCCTGCCCAGCCTGCACAGGACCTTGGAGATCAAACAGACTGCTTGAATTTAGACCTATCTACTGCAGGACTTTTACAGAATGTTTGCTAACAGGACAAACAATCCAAAATGCTCACCCCTTTAACCGAAATCAGGAAAACAGAAACACTGTAGGCAAGGAAGAAATGAGTAACCAAATTATTCTAGAATCGCTTCCCTTTTTTAATACTATCAGGGCAAATGTCTTACTAACCATTTGATTATTGCAATCCTAAGGCAGCTTAGATAGGAAACAGAACTTACTAGCAAACCATTTTTTAGCAAAATTTACCCATATATGTCTTTAAGATACTGGGTAGTTTTCTTTTACACATAACTTCTGTAGAGCTGCATAAACATTTGGCTAAACTTGTGGGTACCTCATCCAAGAGAGCAATCCACTGGTGAAAATGCCCCATCAGCTACACCAGAAGCAATGAAGTTTTCTGCTCGGGGGCGGGGGGGGGGGGGGGCGGGGGGGATGAACTGAGGGACTTAGACGAGAGGTCTAGAGGTGGATCCACAAAGGAAATATATGGTGATGTTTCCTCTACAGAAACCTCCAATAATTCACAATATGCACCCCCAAAACAATCAGCATTTTGATGTCTACTGAGGGCATTGGCTGTGATGCCATTTAAAGACACCTGATCCTTTTCTTTATCTCCATTATCTCCAGCCCAGGATTGTGGGACCCAGAGGGTGGGAAAGGTGTCTGACCCCTCCTTTCTAAGGTCCAACCACAGGCTTTCCCACCCCCAAGACTTATGCTGAAACCCTGTGTTGCTGAGGGGAAGAAAATGGAAATTAGATTGGAGATTTAGACTAGAGAAAGTTTTTGATAACAGAATTTTTAAGCAGTTATGGAATCTCTCCAATTTCTCAGTGTGGAATAGGAAAGAGAAATTTAGTTTGTCTTCATTGGGAAAGCAATGGGGGAGGGGATCCATTCATGTTTTCACTTTTCTGAGTTCAGACTTCTCCATAAACCTCATTGCGAGTGTGAGAATTGAAATCACAGAAAGAGAGAAGGTTGTCAGATGAGTGGAAACATGAAAGTCCAGAGAGGCTGTGGCACCTTTGAGGGGCAGAAAGGAGCTCCATGGGGCTAAATCTTAGAGGAAGGATGTGAGGTTTGGGGCACATTAGGGTATAGGTGGTGAAGGTTGTTAACAAGGAAAGCGGGAATCAGATCCTAAAGGAGCTTGGAAGCCATGATGAGGAAGCTGATGGGAGGAGGAAGCAACATGAGGCTTGGATTGGATGGAGGCTCTTGTACTAATTCAAGTAAGAGATGGTGATGAACAGGTCCAGGATTGGTGGCAATGAGAACAAAGAACATTGGAAAGACTTGAGATATATGTAAGAAGCAGAATCAACAGGATATAGAGTCAGTAAATGGTTGGATGGTGGACAGTAAGTGAGATGGAATAGAGGGTTCAGAAGAAAATGATACCCCGGTTCTAATTTAACTGATGGCGGCAGGTGGACCTTAAGTATTCTGACTCAAAGTAGACCCATAGCTGAACTTAGATGCTCTGAATATTGTCCAGTTCTTCCAGTCCTTAGAATATCTACTACCCACACCTAAGTGAAATGCTTACACTCCAGCTAAGCAAACCAATTGTAGGGACCAATTAAAAGGCATTAATTAATTAGCTGGCGCTAGAATATTGCTGAAAAACAATCTCCCCGCCAACCTCAGTTTCTTAAAAGAACATTCATTTACTCTCTTGGATCTGGAGTTGCCTGGGGCAGCTCACGTAGGCTGGCTCCCTTGGCACATTGTTTTAACTGGGTCTGGCTGGGTGGCTCCACTCCATATGTGTTCACTTCGGCCTGAAGAGGCAGTAGTTACCTTGAGAAAGCATGCCTCGCAAAGATGGCAGAAACAAGAGAAGAAGCCCAATCACACATGTGTTTTTCAAGCTTGTGATCATATCTGCTAACATTATATTGATTAAAGCAAATCCCCAGGCCAAGCCCAAAGTCAAAGGTCAGGGAAAGATACTGTGCCCATGAAGGTGAAGGTAGGGTGGGAATGAATATTTCTGGACAATAATCTGATCCACCACAAGGATATAATAGGAGTGTTTCTCCCCCAATTTAACTCTTCAGGGTACATCATTATAGCTTGTGAAGCTAGATAGGAGAATGAACGTGATACCTCAAGCAAGATTGCTGTGAGATTAAGCAACATTCAAACTCAATAGTGTAGAAAGAAATTCCAATCCCACTGAAAATTCCTATCATTTTGTAAGTCAGGTTGCAAGTCTTCCCTAAAAGGACTTTTTGTTTCTCTCTAAATGTTATGTTCGAAATTTTAATACCTGCTACCAGGTGAGCAGAGGTACCTGACTTATGATAATGTGGACCAAATAGTTAAGCATGCAAATCACAGAGAGACTAGACATAAAACACATAATATAGTCATTCATAAATTTCCTACCAGAGTATAACTTCTGATTCAAATAATAGCATACATATTTAACCTCTTGCTGTGTAGAAGTGATTTCATATTCAGATTCAACTGTTATTAATCACTACTCAATGTAATTCTGTTTTTAACGTCCAGACTTGAGGTTAGAAACCTTCTGAGATATATGCATTATTTTTAGTGTTTGGCTCCAACACTGAATCTTTAGAGAAGTTTTTCCATAAAAACCCTTGCCAATGACTTGCAATTTGCAACTGCCTTCAGATAATAACACTGTTTCCTTCTTCCAGCGCCTTAATGAAAGCTTCTTCTTTAAAAAAAAAAAAAATCTTTATTGTTGAAAGTATTGCATATATTCCCTCTCCCCCTTCCCAAGCCTTCGCCACCCTATTGTCTGTGTCTGTGTGTTATGCATATATGCATATGAGTTCATTGGTTGATCTTTTCTCGTGACTGCAAAGTGCCAATTGCAGGAAAGTTCTTGGGGCAATGCTTTCGTAAGGCTTTATTTGTGTGGCTGACCTTTTAAAGAGATTTCAAATCAAAATCCAGTTTTCTGGCTTTTCTTGAGCCGCTGGAAGATCTGGGTATTCTGGGCCTCCATTTGTAAGTTGTGACAACTGGCCGGGGCTGAGCAGCGCTGCCCCCTGCAGGCTGGGATTGCACTCTCCAGTTGGGCCCCTCCACTTCTCTCTTCTGCGCTGGCTTGGACACTGGAGGCACTTCATTCAGTTGTCACCGCAACTTCCCAAGATGGGTAGCATCTTTGCATGAATGATGGCCTCGCTCTAATTTTTCTCTGAGCACAGCTTCCTCTCTGCCAAGAGAAGTGAAATTAATCTGTCTCAGCCCTCCCTCTCCCCTGCAATTCATCTCATATATCCTCCTAGGTAAGAAGGCTGCTCTTCTGCATCAGCATAAAAGCCTGTGGTGGCTGCTTTTCAATCAGAAAAATATCTCCCTGGCCATCGCCAACCATTTTACCACCACTCTTTTGTGCGGCCTCTAAATCTCAGTTTGAGTTGAATTATTTTGCATAGAACATCCAAGTTTCTAAAGGTTATTCTCTACTCTAATGCCTCCAATTTACATTAAACAAGTTCTTAAATGCTGTGTTTTCTTTAAAGACATTTAGAAAACCATAATTTTTAAGAAAAATTATATAATGATCTTTTTCACACCTACTTCACAAGTTTTTTCTCCCCTTCTAAAGAGTTCCCTATTGAATAAACACCTATCATCCCCTTTATGGCCCTCCATGGATTCTTCAAGCTACAAACACTTTTAAGTCTTCTTTTTAATTAATTTTCCAAGACATTTCAACTCTCTGCCCAAGGATTTCAAGGTGGATTCAAGAACAATGATAATTATAAGAGCATCACATCTCAGCTGCTAACTAAATTTTCTATTAATTACATAGTGAAAAACAAAATCAATATAATTTTAGGGAAGAATAAAACAGATAGAAAAAGGTTAACATTCTGCCTTTCTTAGAAATGGAGGCAATTGCTTCTTTTCTGCATTGCCTGAGACACACATGTGTGTGTGGTCTCAGCTTGCCCATTGCTGCACCACTCAAGGTAGCCCTGTGGGCAAACCAAAGGCAATTTCAGAAACCCCCCGAATCACACTGACATGGAAACCCCTAGACTTTTCCAAGGCATAGGCACAATTTAAGCAGAATAGACTCAATCTAGCTGTTGAGACATCTCCCGTGCTCCTGAAGAATCTATTTCTGGCTCTAGGCTTCATTATAAATGTCAGGACATGATATATAGTTATGGTTAAAAAGGCACTTTCATTAGAAGTCCCTTTCCCCAGACACTTTCAGGTTTTTGAATAAATTACCCTTTGGGATGAAGTTTCTCCCTAGCATAAAAGTAAATCGGTAAGGGAAGCATAACAATTCCAGGTTCTACTTTCCTTTTGATGGGATGCAATCCCAACATACAGGAAATGACATGACTTACATTAGAATCTTGGGGGCACTCATTGCCAGAGTCAAGGTAGGACCACCTGTTGGGCTGGTCTTAGTATTTGCAGTTTACTGTCTGTTTTATTATTAGCCTGGTAGTGAGTTAAAAAGAAGCGGGTGTTGAAGAGAAAGAAAGAGAAAGTCTGCCTCTGTTACCCTGGTATATACATAGTCAGGGACCTCCCCTCATGAGCGCTGCGGTTGGGCAGCTAAGGTCAAAGGTTGCTTTCTGAGGGTCAGAGTTAAAGCAGAGTATCCTCTACCTTTACAGGTAGCAAGGGATGCTGAATGTTGAAGGGCTAGCTAAGCAAAAGCATACAGGTGCAAGATTGGGAGTTTACTGGGATGAAACTAGAATGAAATCTACTTTGGTAAGGTGTTGATTAAGTGGGAGGGGCCATCCTGGGCATTCCTGCCAGCTTGCCAGAGTACCACGATACTTACAGAAGGGTCACCTGCAATGTAGAGAGTATGAAAATATTGGCCAGTGATTTCAGGGACCAGTTTCCATGACCCCACTATGTTAGCTGAGAACTGTGAATGCTTGGACTTCTCTGTCATTGATGGGACCTGGGCATCTTGTCTGTCCCATGAGTTAAAACTCAGAGTGGATGTTGAGAAACAGGTAGCCTTCTGCTTAACTGCCTAGTTATTGAACTGCTTTATATTTATTTGATTTTGCCTGGCAAACAGTTTATAACCATGACTGTCCCATATAAATCATGATCAGTGCTTTGAATTAAGAAAGGTTTCTGTTGAGAACGTGAACATTTGAAAAATCTGGGGCTGTATCTTACTCCTCCCCACTGAGTGGCTGTAGAGAGAGGGGGTGCAGTGGTCCTCCCACCATTGCTCCCGGCAGTGTGTGAAGGTTCCTTGCAGCCAAATGAGAAAAATTCCTCCTTTCACCCCGGAGGCTCTAATTTCTTCTGTATTTTGTCTCCTGCCTTCCCTGCATGTGTGTGTAAATGATAAGTGCCTTTGACACTTACGAATACACTTATGTTAGGAAGGAATCTCTAAGGCTTTTAAAAACTACCCACTGAACAAGTAAAAGTTGTCTTTCTCACCCTGATAGAGATGTTCTAACTTTTTAATAGGTATCAAGGTAGAAAGTGGGGTATACTTTGAGCCACCACACTAGTGATAAACAACCGAGGATTTTTCCTGTTACCTTTACAGTCCCAATAGGCCTTTATCCCTAAGCATTGTGTAAAAGTTGACTTACTGGATCTTCACAATCCTTGCAGGATGTGGAAAAGGCAGCCCCATTCAGGTTCTGCCCCTCCAGGGTCCAAACTACAGTTAGAAGTTCTACGGCTGAAGTGTGACAGCTGAGCACCTTGCCAAAGGAGCAAAGAAAGGAGCTAGCAGAGTAGATGCTTCCATAATTACAGTAGAAATTTTCTTTAACATAGGAATCATTTGAGCCATATTCTTGTGAGAAAGGGAGAATGATATTGTTGGAAGCATTTAGAGTCTGCTTAGTTTAAAAGCCAATCTAGAGCAATAATTTGTGATTTTTTTCCTACTGTAAAAGAAAAAAATTACTTTGAGCATCAGGTTGCTGAAGATTCTATAACAATGGCATGTGCTGCTATAGTTGGAATGTTTCTGTTCCCACAAAATTCATATGTTGAGATTGTCATTTTCAAAGATGATGGTATTAGGAGGACGGCCTTTGAGAGGTGTTAAGTCATGAGAGTAGAGTCCTACCTATAACAGAGAGCCCCACAGAGATTCCAGTCCTTTTCTCCATATGAGGGTGCAAGGAGAAATCTAAGACCCAGAAGAGTGCTCTCACACAACCACAGTGGCATCCCAATCTCAGACTTCCAACTTCCAGAATTGTGAGAAGTAAATTTCTGTTGTTTATGAGCCACCCAGTCTATGGTAATTTGTTATAGCAGCCCAAGTGAACTAAGACATGGCCCTGGAGGATACTGGTGTTGTTGGGCCATATTAATAAGGGCGTGTGTCCTCATAACTTTTTCCAGCCCTAAGTCAGTACTTAAGCCACAGGGTGGAGCTCATTCAGGACCAAGGTCCTTTTAGCTACCACCCACCCCCCATGGCAACTCTGCTCCACTCAGCACAAAATTAACGCTTTCATACCAAAAGGTGCCGACTCTCAGTACTATATTTTTCTGACTGCCACCAAAGAATGGCTGCACCTGTCATCCTGGTTTTCTCACTGGTCCACACACTGGGCTCAGTGACCTGTAAACGTTGCTCTAGCTCCTGGCATACTTGAGCTCTCTACCAATATGAAGTCAGACTGATACTTGAAGACTGAGTTTGTTCTCTGCCCTCGTAGCTTTCCTGCCCCCTCTCTAATTCTCACTGAGGTTCCACTTCTTTCTTAACTGTTGCTTCACCTGCCCTAACCATCTGTTGTGGAATGAATATTTGACGAATATGAGCCATCCCAACTACGCTTGGTCTTGACAAGTGACTGAGCTCACACTGTCTGGGGAGGATGCACATAAAAAGCCCCATATCCACCATGGCTATGAACCCAGAACTGGGTACCTGGAGGGAATGGCCCATCACAGCTTTTCTCTACCCCTCACAATATGGGAGGGGTTCAGGTCTCATTTCCGGGTTCCTGATTACCACTCTATTTCCCTTGCTAGAATTGCCATCACACCCTGACCAGTTTAAAAAGGTTCTTAAAGAGCAGACCCTACTTAAGTCAGACCCCAGAGGAAAGAAGACCCTGTATCTGCATTCATGTTGGTCCTATTCTTTACTGCAAATAACCTTTGGCACCAAAAAGCCAAAGTCCTAAGTCTTAATTTTATTCACAAATGTTTGCTGAACTTGTATTATGTCAGAATCTTTCCATTAATAGAACTTGAATATAGGGTGGGTGGGGAGTGGATGAAAAGAGGGGGTTTCAAAAATGACTAAATTGTGCTTTCTACCTTCATGGAGCATATTATGAACTTGATAAAAATTGCATAAATAGCTAATTGCCATATAAGTCATATATATATATATATATATATATATATATATATATATATATATATACACACACACACACACACATTATGTCATGGTCACAGGGGTGGGAGAAAGCCAACCTAATTTGGAGGATTACAAAAAGCTTCTTGATAAGATATCATTTAAATTGAACATTGAAGTATGAAAAGAATGCAATAGGTAGAACTAGGAAATAATGTGATGTGTAGGGCCACAAAAAGAAAAGGTGTGTGGGCACCAACAAGGTATCCTTAGGACTGAAATCTTGGGTTGGTAAAGGAGTGGTGAGAAACAAGGCTGGAAAGAGGGCTAGAATTAAGAAGCAGAGAATTTTGTTAAGAGACACAGCCCTATGGCTATAAACCAGCCGCCCATTCCTAGGCCCTATACCTATCGCCTGGGAGCCCGATCTCCCAGCATTGTTTGAGGCCTAAATCCTGACCTGAAAACCATCTCAAGTGTATACTTTATCTCCCTTATTTATTCTTTATTTCCCTGCTACTATATCTCCTGCTTTATCCAAGAATAAGAGCTACAGTCTTTTTACCTGATTTCCCCCGAATATTTTCAGACAGTTATATTTTAAAGCAATTAAAAATAATGGGAAAATGAATTTATTTTACTTTAATTTATTCCATTGACAGCAATCTGTATTTCTTTGTGTAGATCCAAATTGCTGTCTACTATCATGGTCTTTCTGCCTTAAGAACTTTCTTTAACATTTATTGTAACTACTATCTTCTGGCAATGAAGTCTTTCAGTTTTGATTTGGTTGAAGAAGTATTTTTCTTGCATTTTTGAAAGATACCTTCACTGGATATCAAATTCTGTTGTCATTTCATTGCCTCTGGCTTTCATTGTTTCTGTCGAGAAGTCTGCTGTAATACTTATTTTTATTCCTCTAGTAGCAATGTGTCTTTTCCCCCCCTCTGTCTGCCCTCAAGATTTTCCCTTTATATTTTGTTTCTGGTAGCTTGAATACAATATTTCCAAGTATATGGGTGTTTTATAAGATTTATAGATCTTTGGTTTGGTGTCTGTCATTATTCCAAATACTTTTAATGTTGGACTTCAGGATAAAAATGGGTTTTGTCCTTGTTTATTATATTGGACTATCTCTGGCTCAAGCTGCTCTTGGTAATTTGCTACCTAGCCCACTTTCAATATTTGGCAATGCAGCCACTTTTTAATCTGCATAGACTTTAGTCCTCAAAAGACCTGCAGATAGCTAGAACTTTATATTTCTGGCAGTATAAGGGCCATGTATGATTTTTGAGTATGAAAGTTAACAACTGTACTTTACAAAAGTATAATTGAATGCAGAGAAAAGAACAGGCTAACATTGGTAGACACTGAAAGCAAGGATAATAAATAAGGGGCTGGTGCAGCGGTCTAGGTAAGAGGGAAATCACAGAGGAAATGAGCAATAGGCACCTCTGGGAGAGACAGTCCAGGCATTCACACTCCTAACAGAATTTTCCAAATTAGCAATGACCTATTGTTATGTAGAATACTAACAGGAATGCTGAGAAATATTGTATGGTTGAGAAGTTTGGAATATTCTACATTTGATAAAGTTAAAATGGGCTTCTAATTTGTAGAACAGAACTTCTTAGAGCCTTTAATATGCTAATATTCTCTGAAATTTCTAAAGGGAAATACAGTATGTAGTGTTGCCAAACTTATTGACCAAAGAATACAAATACTGTTCTCATAATGCCTCCAATAACACCTTTTGTGTTTCATGGAGCACCATTTTGGGCAATTTATCTCAACAAAATTGCAAACATTTGAATACAGTATTAAAGAGTTAGGGAGAGAGAGGAAAATGTTGACTACAATTCAGAAATTTTTATCCTGAGTAGTTAACTGGATGATGACGTCAAAAATGAGATAGCAACATGAGAGGAGTAGCAGACCTGGAGTTAAAAATGAGAAGTTCACTTTGGGGCATGAAAACATAGATGTTGAAAAAGGAGAATGAGTCTTTGATGTTTTCTACAAGAGTGATTCATCTGTGCATAGGAAATTTCCAACTGACTCAATAAAAAATAAACCTTACATCCCCTAAGGCCATTAACTAGAGCAAAAAATCTATCCACAAGTGGAAAGCTAGATTCCAAAGATTTGGTTTTTGTAGCCTAAAATCTCTTCCCCGTGGGCCTCTCCATATTACTGTAACTTTGGGGAAGGCTCTTGCTTACCCTATAAAACATTCTTCATTCAAATGAGTAAATATGACATTCCCATTAATACCCAATGTCATGGCTGAGATAGAGCTGGAATTTTACTAAAGGCTTTAGCTTAACAAAATGAAAGAAGTATAGGTAGTCACAGGAATTTGATAATATGGTCTAGAAACTATTGTTTCCTCACCTTCCATTTGGGACCTTCTCAGTTTCCCTTCCTTCTCCTGTGAAAGCCATCACTATCTGTTTCACTTAAGTGTGACCTATAAGATAAGTCTGCCCCCAAGTCTAAATTCAAGAATGTGATGGCCAATGTATAACATGGTCCCTGATACATATTATAGGCACTCAATCAATACTGTTGAATTAAAGCAAATTTGGTTTAGAGAGAAGCAGAGTTTCTTTTTCTGCTACCAGAGGCTTGTCTTTTTCATTCTGGTTTCCTGGACAAGGACCAATGTCGTCTTCATGTGACTGACAGCATGACAACATATTGGGATACAAAACACAACACAAATTATAAAACTCAAAGTGCAAATACTGTACTTCAACCTTTACTGGATGTGTCCAGTGATCACATGTAGGCAGAGGGTAGTTCTGTTGCATGACATGTTGACCTACTTTAAGGACTTCAACCTTGAAAAGAATCTGGTTGTAAGCAAGTGAATGGTGGTGAGATAGGAGGGGTGAGGAGAGGACTTGAATGCTGCTGGCAATGTCTAGTCTGCATTTGGGACAAAGTGCGAAGGAGTCCAGGCACATTAATTGGACTTGTCCTTTCCTTTGGGTTTGTCCAATTGACTTTGTCACATATTATACAAGGGTGCAGGTGGCATCCTTGTTTAGGATGAGGTTTAGAAGAACGAGCCATCAGACAGTGAGGCCTTCTGTGACCATGTGTGAATCTAAAGTCCTGAGTGAGTAATTCCATAGAAGCAGTTGGGAACCACGTCTGGATTCCTTTTTAGTGTTTCTTGGCCGTCCTTCCACCTACAGGCTGCTGTCTGGCAGTTCATGGTTGAATGAAACCCTCAGAGAGCTCTTATGTAGTTGGAAAGGTGTTTTGTTTTTATTTATTAGTTGTTAAACTTCAATTATCCAAAGATTTACATAAGCACCCATATTTATAACTTCTCATGAAATATCAGAAGCTCTGACCACTCAGGGCCTACAATTATTGTCAGCTAGATCTCAGCAATGGCTGCCCCTGGTAGACTCTCCAGGCTCCCACAGCCCCTCCCGGCCCACTGTATTCATGTAACTTCCCTGCCTGGTCCTGGTAGCATCTGAGTGTGTGACCCCAGGTTTAGACAAAGACCTGTTCAGAGATGGGGCTACACTAGTGAAACCTACCTGCAGCTTCAGCGTTAATGAGGAGTTCTGCAGGGAGCTGGCTATATCTAGAAATTGCTCTCATAATATTTTAGCAAAGCAAGCCAGATATACTCATGGCTTTCTTAATGCCAAGTAAGCTGTTTTTATATTATAAGTGTTGTTTTGTTTACTTCTGATGCCCACCTAGGCAACTTCTCTAGAAGGCAAACAGCACTTCGGTGTGATTCCATTTAAGACAGCACCTCTGTGCCAAGGCATTTGGTTGACCCGTGGTTGGCTCTCAGTGAATTTGGAAACACAAGTTAATGACTCATGTTCAGCTTCACCAGCAATGTGGATGAGAGTTGGGGAGGAGACAAAGCCAGGCAGGACCATCGGAACAGGCTGGAGCTCTGAGGCTCCTTCCCTGTGGGCTGGGTGAGGCAGGATCTGGGAAGCTGCAGAGGAGAACATGAGGAGTGGGCTCGGAAGTGGTGGGGAGGCAGGGAGAGGGGAGCAGGAAATAGGGGGAGGCCTCAAAGAGAAAAGCACAGAAGCAGTCAGGAGAGAGACCCTTGGGGAAGTCCTTTTGCAGTAATATCTCTTTACAACGTAACTTACAAACTGGCCATCCCAGAACTTGGCCTACACATGTGTTATAACTGGGCTGAACATTGTTTGTTTTAAATTTGAGCTAGTAAGGATATTGTATAATTTTTTTAAATCCAGATTTCTAGTTTTTCTTAGAAAAAAAAAAAAAGATACTAAGTAGGCATTTCCCACATGGCAACAAGCTGCTGCAGCTACCCCCTTGCAAGGTGTCTGCTCTCTGGCTTGACTCAGCCCCACCTGCACACAGTGCGTGAATGAGGCCCCGCCTGTCATTCCCACCGCCTGCCGCTCCAGGCAAGTATTTGGGCTGAAACCATGGAAAACAAAAGGCACCAGGCTGCAAGTCAGCCCGCCTGCCTCTAGTCCTGGCCGAGCCACCTCCTCAGTTGTGCCAGGAGCCAGGCTCCTTGACAAACCCTTGCTTCTGTTCGTCATCTGTACAATGAGGAGGTTGATTAGAAAAATCTCTGAGGTCCTTCCCAGCTCCAACAATGATGGTCTGCACAGCTGTATGTAACCAGGAAGGGAAAAATATTTAGAACCCTACCTCATGGGAGCTGAATTTGCCATCTAAGGTGAGCCAAGGGTGCATCAGAGGGCAACGAATCTCAGGCTCCCTTATTGCCTTTGAAGAGCTGAGTGGGGGGAGAAGAAGGGGTGCTCTGAGGCCTTGGGCCCTTTGATAAGTAAAGGGAGGTGTGGAGGCCAGAAATGGCTGAGGTTGTTAACAAAAGGAGTGCTCAGTAGTCACTTCTCCGTTGTCTGGGTGTCGCTGTACTTTGCCAGCTCCCACCCTTAACAAAAGGCTGTATGTGAGCGGGCTGTGGGAAACGGAGATCCTCTGGCCGGCCGGGGCCTTGTAGCGCGTGCAATGTAGGGGCTGCTGGCACAGGCGGAAATCATTACCGGCACTGATTCTGTGGAGCAGGAGCAGGGGCCATGGCGGTGAGGAAAGTGTGAGTCCCCCTGGGAGGGCACAGGCTCCCCCACGGGTGGCGTTGGGGTCCTGGCGCCATCTGGGATACCACCCAGGGGCCTGCTATCCCGCTCCTGCCCGGACTCCCGTTTCCCGCAGAGACTACTGTAACTTCTCTTCTCAGATGCAGAAACGGAAAGCAAACAGATTGGCTGCTCTGTTCTCTTGGGGGCATCACGAAGGAAAGACTGTCAGCAACCAGAGCTGCGGGATCGTGGGCGCCCTTCCTCCTGAGCGGGGCCTCGGAGCTGACCGGGGCCCGGGGCCGCAGCGCCCAGTCCTGCCCAGTCCTGGGCGGAGCCATCGAGAAGCATGCACCGGGCTTTGTCTACAGGCCGCCCTGCGGGGTCTGTGTACGGCTCTGCTCCGTTTTCAAAATGGGCCTCTTTGGAAAGATTGTATAAAGGAAAGAGGCCAGCTTGCGGGGGAGGAGGGGGTGCATGCGTTTGCTGTTTGTGTTTGTCCCGTTTTCAGTCTCCTGCCCCTCTGAGGCCCTAATTCCCGGGGCAGAACTGTGTCATGTCCAGACAAACTGTGTGCCCGGAGGTGCCAGCAGACCAGAGGAGGCCCAGGGGAGGTGACGAGCCCGCTGGGTGGGGGTGCGGGTGCGCTGCGGAGGAGGCTCTCCTTCCCGCAGGAGTTTGCGTCGCTCCTCAGTGGGGCTGAGCCTTGCTCCTCCCGGACCCAGGTGTTTCCAAGCTCTGTGGCCAGGCAGGCATAAAGCCTTTGGCTCAGCCGGCTATTTCTAGGCCACCCAAAGGAAGAGAGAACCGTCGAGATCAGACTCATTCAAACACACATCTCTTGAGCGACCTCTACATGCTAGCTTTAGGGAAGCAGTGGGTGTGAGTGATACGGTTCTTTTCCATATTGATCCCACATTCTTACAGACTTTAAATAACTAATTAGACAATGTACTATTTATTACAGTTCCTACTGGTGATATAAAGAGGTCCTGGAACATAAGAGAATCTAAAAGAACTAGAGGCCCGATGCACAAAATCCGTGCAAGAGTAGGCCTTCCTTCCCCCGGCGGCCGGCACTGGCTTCCCTCCAGCCCCCGGCAGGCACCTGGGACCCTGGCTTCCCTCGCAGCCCGGGCAGTCTGGTCTAATTAGCATATTACACTTTTATTATTATAGATGGCCTAATTAGGGTTGTCAGTGAAGGCTGCTCTTAGGAACTACTATATTTCATTAAATCTGAGATATCGCCAATTGTAAGACACACCATTATTCTCTGTGTGTTAGAAAAGAAAAATTATGCTTCCAATTAAATATGACATAAGGCTTTCTTGCGACTTATATTTATTTTTAATTTGACATAGACTTTTATTACATATCATTCTGTGCATAACTAAGAGAGAAAATATAAACAAAACAGGTTCTTAAGGAATTCCTAAAATTCTTTATATTCAGAGCCCACCTCTTCCCAGTCACTTCCCCTCAGAGTTGATATCTATGCCTTCCATGCATTCTCATTCTCTGCCATGAAGAAGGTTGGTGATAAGATATTTCGTAAAATAATCAATAAAGAACTAGAAGTTATTGTTACTGTCCCTTAAGCCAAATTTACAATAATGTAGAGCTAACATATTTTTGACTCCTGCTTGGGGAATGTTGCTAAACAGATCTGACCCAGCATTTCCCCACTCGTGCACCACTACTGTGGGTTCCTAGAGGTTACAAGAGTGTCAAGCCACTAACCCCATTCTGCAAGTTTTGATGTGTGCACACACACAGGCCATGGACAACTCTGAGGGCCCCTTTCCTGTGGGCTGGGTGAGGCAGGGTCTGGGAAGCTGCTGAGGAGAACATGAGGAGTGGGCTCAGTCAACTATCAGTCAAAGCTGATTTCCAGACAACTTCCTGGAAACCGGCACACTCACAAACATGATAGCAGGATCAGGTTTGAGGGTGGGAATAATGCTAGTTATTTTTGGTCAAGTTGCATCTGCGGTACCTCTGAGACATCTAAGTGATGACATCATATAGGCAGTAGGATATATGGGTCTAGAGCTGATAGGCTGGACAGCTAGGCTGAAGAAGTGAATGTGAAAGTCATCGGAACTACCTGGCACTGAAGTGATGTGCATGAATGTAATTGCCTACAGAGAGGACGGAAAGTGAGACATTGAAAAGGGCCCAGCGTTGCTCTTGAGGAACTGCAACCTTTGAAGTTGGATGGAGGAGGGTAAGCTGTCCAAGGAGCCTAAAAGAGGCAGCCAGCAGAGGAAGAGAAACCGGGAGAGTGTATCACAGGGGACGAGCACTGGCTGGGACATCACCTCTAATGGTTCTTTAGAACTTGAGCATCGATGTATCTCCCTGGAGAGTTAGGTTTCCTTTATATTCCCACAGTGTCTTCAACATTTGCCTCTATATAAGGTATTTTGCTTCTGACAAACTCAATTTCATTTGCCTTATACAGAATATACACCTACTCATAACCTCTCTGTTAGGGCAGCTTTAGCCCAGCTCTCAGCAAGCTCATCAGTTAGGTCATCTATGAAACTATTGAGCTCCTGAGAAGAGAGAGAGGAGAGAGGGGAAAAAAAGGGGGGGGGGAGAAATTCAAGGAGAAAAAGGAAAGCCAATGTTTATTGAGCACCTACTCTATACTGCTTCTTATGTTGGTCTAATCCTTGCAAATGAGATTACCCCCATTTTGAAGGCTCAGAGGGGTTAAATAATTGGAGTAAAGTCATACAGATAGTATACTGTGTATACAGAGCCAAATATCCAACTTGTATCTATTTACTTGAAAACTATTTTTTCAAGGGGCAGTCCCTTGCAGGAAGCTCATGAGTGCTTGTGAAATGCAAGCACATTATCTCTCAGGCAAAATGGCTATAGTGAAGGAGGAGGGTTACAGCGCGAACAGAAATGGTAATAGCTTACAACAGAAGTCTAAACATGACCCTGATGAATGACCCCCACGAATAAATTTGTTCCTTTTTCCTTGTTTAATGATACTGGTAAATTAGAGTTTAGTAGAAATATCTGTGGTGTGATAGATTTATTGGTGGCAATTACAAGTGGGAAGTCTCACGCACTGGGTCTACTTTAATGAGAACACCATTTGGGGGAGTGTGTGGGGGCAACCCCATTTATTTCTCTTTCTCACTGGTTAGCTCTTCTCAGCTCATTAGGAAACTATAATCTAATGTGGCCCAGATTTCTTCAGAATAACCGGGGACTTAATAATTCTTATCAGGTGCCTCTTGGTAGAGCCTGGGCTAGGAGGGGCTGCTTGAGGGCACCAATGAGCTGTGGCCATCATCTCGGTTACCTCGAGGAGGTGCTGCTTCGTGCTAAATAGTCTGGAAATTAGTGAATAACAAATGTTCTTAAAATTAGCCTAAAGATGCTAACTCCTGTCTCTGCAGCCCACCAGACAGGGTGGCACAGTGCGAGAAGAGACTGGTTGTTCTTCATGCGGCTGCTTCCAAACAGGACAGCTAACAGCTCTGGCCACTGTGTGGGGCAGAGGGGAATGACTAGGTGGCTGCTTCACTGTGTTCCTTGTTGCTTGATCATCATTATGGGCAGTGTCATCTTGACTCTCAAAGATAGTGTTCGTGACAGGTAAGCTTGCTTCTTTAAGTGGGCAAGGGTATTTCCAATCTCCAAAACAGGTTTATACTGTGGCCCCTTGATACCACATAATTAAGGGGGCTGAAATTGCAAACTGTGGCATATTCAGAGATTCTTTTGTCCACATTCACTATAGGCCCCTCTGGATGAAACTTGCCAGGTGGGAATGAGGATGCAGAATAAAATAGAATCACTTGTAAAGAGTCCTATGTCTGCCTGGGGAACACACATTTCAGGTGATGCTTCTTCTCTCCTTTACCAGCCCTCTCCCTCCAACAAATCTAGATGTAAACACCAAAAAACATGAATGAAGAATAGAAGCTGCTGACCCTGTAAATGGAGTTACAGCCAAAAAATCACAATTGGGTTCCCATTTTGCTAATTTGAAAATTAGCAAATTTTCAGGGGAATGCTGAAGTGCAGACTGGCTAAATGGTTACTACACTGGCTTTCTCTTCCTGGGCTCACAATTATACTATACTTCCCAGCTCCTTGGAGTTAGATGAAACCATAGCATATTTTAGCCAGTGGAAAGTGAGCAGAAGAGCTGTGTCCTGCCTGGCGGAGGCAGTGTAGAGTGGGTGTGCCTTCTCCATCTCTCTCTGCGTTGACCCTTGTCTGCATGAGGCCACATGGTGAAGACAGCTGTGCCTCAGCATGGAAGGAGCTTGGTTCCCTGAATGACTGTGTGGAGCAGAGCCCACCGGCCACACTGAACCGTGACAACAGCAGACAATGAACTTTCATGGTGCCACACACTGAGGTATCGAGGTTAATTTGCTTCAGCATCAGCATTACTTCCCCTTGCTGATATAGTTGCACAGCCCAGAGTCATGGTCTTTTCAGTGAGCCTCCTTCTTCTCAGGTCCTGAAGTCTTTAGCAGTTTTACAAAGAGCAGGGTTAGTTTTCTGTCATTTGTTTTTTGGCTTTTAATAAATTTGTCAGGGCAAAGCATTTTGTCAAAATAATTATTACTGGTAAATCAATATTAAAGCCCAAACCAATATAGCAACTTGGTAATTAATCATTCAAAATGAAATTGGACATTCAGGGCCTAATGTGCTATTCAAATAAAATTATGGAGATTTGTTTCAAATGACCATCTATCATTTTAGGGGAGGGGGAGTGCTCCTTGTATTCTCTTCTGAGTTTGTTTTCAGTCCTTTTACTGTCCAGTATCCCATATCAACGCTTTGGAATGTGTGTCCTATGTGTACTTTTCTGATAAAATGTCATGAGCTGCCCTTCGACATTCAGCATTTCCCAAACTTGGCTCCAAAAGATTTTTGCCTTTGTGCACTGTAACACAGTTGTATTTTCCCTGAACTCAGATTTCTGATTCTCTTCCCCTGAGCCCAGAAAATGCATCTCCCTCACCACTTCTACCCTGATTTTTGAGTTTGCAGGCTTGAAGTGATGTCATGGGGACCAACAAAGGAATTAGAAATCAGAAAAATACAGAGACCTGCTCTAACTGGTTTGGCTCAGTAGACAGAGCGTCGGCCTGTGGACTGAAAGGTCCTGGGTTTGATTCCAGTCAAGGGCATGTACCTTGGTTGCAGGCACATTCCCAGCAGGAGGCAGCTGATCGATGTTTCTCTCTCATCGAATTTTCTAACTCTCTATCCCTCTCCCTTCCTCTCTGTAAAAAATCAATAAAATACATTTTTAAAAAATACAGAGACCTGTGTCCAATGAATTTCTGCTCTGGTGGCTTTCCTCAGCTTTCCCTCCTGTTCCTGAAATGAGTCCTTGTTTTCTCAGCCTTTCTAAACCCTCCTGGTGCCTGAAGATCTGGTTCACTAACTCCTTTATAAGACTTTTAGGATTTCCCACATGGACCCCGAGGAGGTTAAAATTTCCCGGAGCACGAAGAACACATTTGGTTTTGTTCTCCATCATTCCCCAGCACCTAGCACTGTACCTGGCAATTGTCAGACACCTAAAAATATATGCTGAGTGAATTGATGGCTTTGAATGAATGAATAAATTTTGGTCCTTCACCCATCTCAAGCAACTGTAAATCATCAAAAAAGAGTAAAAAGGAAGAGAGTTCCATGCTTCTCAAAACACACATTGTCCCATAGAATTTAGCAACAAATATATTCAATGCTCATTTTGACAGTACACAGAACCAGAAGTATTTGTTCCTACATCACTTTGACGAGAGTTCTAACTCAAATTACTAATTTGGGGAAGATAATCACAAATGACAGTGTCCACATGGCCTTCACCCAAAAAACTAAAGTGGATTCATTGTGTTTTTGCATTAATGAGCATTACTAAATTAAGCTTGAATGATAAGCTTTTCATTTTCTTTCTCTTTTACTTTTTTAAGTAACAGTATTTGTTGGCCTATATGACGTTGAATTATATGGCATTCTGTGAAGAATATACATGCTGGGCTTGAAAGGTAAAGAAATGTTCCCCTCCCCCAAAGATGTCTATGTCTGAATCCCCAGAACCTGTGAAGATGTTCACAGGCAAGGAGGAATTAAATTTGCCGATGACATTAAGGTTGCTTATCAGCTGACTTTAAAACACAGATTATCCTGGATTGTTCAGGTGGTCCATGTAATCACTGGGGGCCTTTAAGTGTGGAAGAGGGAAGCCAAAGAGTCAGTGTCGTGGTGATGCACTGTGAGAAAGACTCAACTGGCCATTGCCAGCTTTGAAGGTGGGAGGGGCCACGGCCATGGATGCAGCAGCCTCTGGAAGCAGGGAAAGGAAAGAAACTGAGTTCTCTCCTGGAAACTCCAGAAGGAATGCAGCCCTGCAACACCTTTGATTTTAGCCCACGGAGACCCATTTCAGAATCCTGATCCCAGAACCGTAAGATAATAAATCTGTACTGTAGTAAGCCACTATGTTTGTGGTAATTTGTTACAGCAGCAATAGAAAACTAAAACACTGGGGGAGGGGGAGTCTCGATAAAATAGACAAAAGGGGTACAGGTGCCTTTTACAATTTATTTTTAAAAGATACAATGCCTTGGCCAGTGTGGCTCAGTTGGTTGGAGCATCATCCTGTACACGGAAAGTCACTGGTTCAATTTCCCATCAGGGCACATATCTAGGTTGCGGGTTCTATCCCCAGTGGGGGCACATGAGGGTGGCAACTAATCAATGTTTCTCTCATACATCCTCTCTCTCTCTCTCTCTCTTTCTCTCTCTCCTCCTTCCCCTCTCTTTAAAATCAGTGAAAACATATCCTCCGGTTAGGATTTAAAAAGTAAATAAATACAAATAAAATTAAAAAGATACAATAAATGCATCCACTTTTCTAATTTTGTTCAGTTGTGTTTATTTTTTCTCTCCAAGCATTCCTCATTGGAGAGCCTGGGGCTTAGGCTTTTACAGGATTCGACACAGAATGATACCACACAACAGAACGTGGCCAGTAAACAGTGAGCAGTTAAAAATGAGTGGGTAACGAACATGCTCAATTACTCAGTGCAGCTGAACTAAATTGGTGGTTTTTAGGAACTTGTTGGTGATAATGGGAAAGCTCATGACTCAGAGTGAAATGATAACATAAACAATGCTCTGCTGTCGCCTGGTGGTGCGGAGTCCCTACACCTTGGAGGAAGCACCCAGGTGTGTGTGGCTAGAGGCACAAGGCCGGGTGAAGTGCCCTTGACAGGGCATCCCATTAGTTTCCAGCTCTCCCCACAGCCGGCCTTTAGCAGACCTGGTCGCAGGTAACTGCCTGACAGATGTGAGCGTCTGCTCCTCTGCTCTTCTGTCCGCAGGACGCGTCTAAGGACAGAGGAATATCAGAAGGCGCGCCGGCAGGGAGAGGGAAATGAGGTGATGAGCCTGGGCTATTTTAGAACTTTGGTAATTGGTGCCAGAATGGTCAAGAAGAGGCATGTATTTTATATAATACCCACACCTAAAAGAGATTATTTTCCAAAGGGAGAAAGAATTATTAGCAAATTCAGGGTTTCGTGAAAACTTGAAAAGGTTTCATTTGTCTTTCCCAAGCATTGGTTTGTGAGCCCAGGCCCTTTTTCTGCAGCTCACACAGAGCTGTGGGCCTTTATTTGTTCATCACTTCAATGTTAGCGACTACTTGGGTTTGTTGGAGGTTTCACTGAATTGGTATTTGCAGAGTGTTCAAATGGTGCCAGGCACACGGTAAGCACTGTGTAGGTGTTACTAGTCGTTGCTGTTAAATCGTGGTAAGCCACCTTACTTAGAAAACTGGTACAGAGATAGGACATGGCTCCTTCCATCCCCCCATCTCTGCAATGACCCCAGCGCTTAAGAAATGGTCTGGCGGCCGAAGGAGAGCTCACGCAGCTTCCCGGCCTGGGAGGAGTAAAAGGAGCTCTCAGTCGAGTTGCTCTTGGAGGTGGGACAGCGCCAGTGTCAGAGGAAGCACATGGCCATCCGTCCAGAGAGCCTTGCCCGGCCGCCCAGCGCGGCCCTGCTGAGGGCACATTAGGAAGCACTTAGCTGTGGTGACTCTCCGTGCGTATGTCCGGACATTCTGCTCCAGCCCCGATAAACGTCTGTTGACTGAAGGAGTGAATGAGCTGGGTGAGACACACACACACACACACACACACACACACACACACACACACACACAGCGCGCCTCCATGTCCCATTTCTAAAATAAAAAGAATGAGCTTCAATAATTTTCAGAAAGCATTCCTGTGCCTTATTATTTTTTGAAAGGATCAATAATCTTTCAGAGGAAGGATTATTTAGAAATAATAGGGGATTTGTGTTGATCACACAAGCAAACTAAAACAAGTCCTCTCTCAGGTGCCTTCTCCTTTAGCTTTCAGACTTTCGGGGGCGCACATGACAAGTGATATATTAGAGAAAACAGTTCTATTTTGGGTCAGTTCCCTGAGAATACTAGTAGGTCTGAGGTAGAGGGTTACTTGTAGGAAGTAGGTTGTGGTGTGGTCTCAGGTTCTATACCCGAGGGGAGTGAAGAAAGCAAGATGAGAAAGAGGAGTTGAACTGCCTTGCAGTCATGACAAAGGCCTCAGTCAGTCCCATAGAGAGAAGAGCTAAGGGGCGGCCCTTCAGAGGGGTCCCAGCTCGGGCGGGCGGTGCCTTCACATCTCCCTGCCCCATTGACCAGTCACTGGATCTGGCTGCCCCTGAGGAGGAGGAGGCATGGCCCTGAGGGAGGTGGCTCTCTTTGGTTGGGGATAGTTCCCAGAGAGGGACAAAGCCCCCTACATCACAGGGGGAGTGAGAACCTCAGTCCTTGTATTACTTATCTGTTGCTGAGTAATAAATTACCGCTCACTTGGCATTTTAAAACAACAAATATTCATTATCTCCCAGTTTTCATGGGTCCGTGGCCTGGGCCTAGCTTAATGGGGTCCTCTGGTCTGGGTCCCACAGGCTGCAACCAATATTGAGTATGTTGTGATTTCATCTGGAGTCCCAGTGATAATAATCCATTCAAGGTCATTCGGTGGCAGAACTCATGTCCTTATGGCTGTATGACTGTTGGCCTGGCTTTTTGCTAGCTGTTCCTAGGGGCCACTCTCAGGTCCTAGAGGTCAGCCATCGTTCCTAGAGGTCATCCATTTTTTTCTTGCTACATTGGCTTCTTCCACATAGCTGATGACTTCATGATGCCCGCGAGAAAGTCTGTCACCTCAGAGAGGCCCAGTGCCTCTTTCAAGGGCACTCACCTGATTAACCCAGGCTCACCCTTTTGATGAACCCAAAATCAACTGATTTGGGACCTTGATTACATATCAAAATCCCTTTACTTTTGCTTTATTCTATGGGCTAAAAGCAAGTCACAGGGCCTACCCACGCCCCAAGGGAGGGAATTATATAGGGCATGAACATCAGGAGGGGGGGATCAGGGGGAACCACCTTTAAGTCTGCCTGTCACAGTCCTGATGGGGAAATGTGGATGATGTGCTATACATTCATTATAGTAACTCAAAACATAAAATTTGGTAAGTAAGATTCTCCTAGTGCCAAGTGGTGGGCTGACCCATTTTGCAAGCATCTTTAACTCTTTGGGTATAACAGAGCAGTACCAAGGCCTCCATAACAGCAGGGAAAAATACTATATAAATTTGTAGCTATCAACAGGAAAGTTGCAACTGGGATCCCACAAATGCCTGTTGACTAAAATTTGTTGAGATTGAGAGCTATGCTTTATGCTGCAAGGGAGTCATTAGTCTGTCCAATCTCCATCTCTGCTGAATGTCTAACCACTTGTAAGTGGCCAGACTGTCAGGGAAAATAGTGGCTAAGTGCTTCCTTTTCCAGTGAAAATGACAAGGGAACTCAGAAAAAAAATCTACCTTAGACTATATAAATTCACTTTTATTTTTTAAATGTATATGCAGGCTTCATTTAAAACTTCTACTTTTAAAAATAGAAACAGAGTTGAGGAAAATATAAAAAATGATCTGAAGATGCAAGACAGACCCGGCAGAACCCCAAACTGCCAATGAGAGTTATGGGCCCTGCATTTTGGGGTACAGCCGACCCCTGCCTGCAGTCTGTGTGGCCCGTTGACAGACCGAAATGGAGAAACTTGTTTCAAACAAGAAGGGAGCTATCTTCTTAATTCTTTATGTCGCTCAGTGTCAGTTAATGTTTCAAGGTGAGTACAGAACCCACTCACTCACCCTCATTTTACAGAAGAGGAAGCTGCCTTTGCCCCTATGTTTTTTGTAGGCATATGTGAAGAGGCCACACTGTACAGCGGGATCAGTGCTCTGAGGGAGACCACGGCGCTATGGGGCAGGGAGGGCCCCCCCCCTCCAGGGCCAGGGAAGGCTTCCCAAGCATAGAGTCAAGCTGACCTGACGCGCTGTCTTTCCCCCGTGGGGCTCTGGGGGAGAAGGATGCCAGCACAAAGGAAAAAGCAGGAGAAGCAGAAGGGGAAGCCTGAGACTCCTACTCTGCAGTTTTGCCTGAGGCCAAACTACTTCAACTCTTGTAGGCGGAGAACTACAAGCTGAAAAATCACTGTATGTCTCATGTGGAAGAGGATGGCTTTCGGCCAGTTCAACTCACATACAGAGATGGGAACAAGCTAGACAGTCTTAGCTGAGACATGTTGCAAGAAGCCCTGCTTAGGAGCACGAGTTAGCTTCCTTCCTTACGTTGAAGGTAATTTATCCTATCCCCCGCTGATGTTCTTGCCCTATATAATTCCCTCCTTTGGGGTGTGGGTGGGCCTTGTGACTTGCTTCTAGCCCATAGAATAACAGGTCAGATTTCTTCTTTGATGCGTTTTGAAAAATCAAGCCCAAGCCCTTCGAAGCTAAGGCTTAGTAGGTCCTCTCTCCCTTGTCTCCCAATCATATTAGTCCTCTCATTAACTGTCTTCACTCCCTCACTGAAACCTGGCCCCTCTGAGAGAAAGCACACATAATTAGGGTGACCATATAATTTATCACCCGAAGTGGGGCACATTAAAGAGTGAAAGGAGCGTGAATAGTAATTACTCCAGACAACAGGCACATGCTGGGGCCCATGATGAATTCATCCCCGTTAACATGAATAAGCTGCAGAGTGGAAGCAGAACTTTCCCAGAATTCTCAGCAGCTCCCATCTCTGGGTTGCATGCTCCTTTCCTTCTGGAATTACCTCGGGGTGTTCCATCCGTTGTCAAAAAGAGTGACTGTGCAGGACTTCTAATGCCCCAGGTGTAAGGAAGGCATGTTCCCCTTACAATGTGAAATACTGAGAGAGGAGCAGATCAACACTAAGCTTGTTAAATGCCAAGATTTTAAGGAATTCAGGAATATTTGTTTTTAGAAAGCTTACATTACTCCCTCAAAAACAAAAAACAAACAAACAATCAAACAACAACAACAACAAACAAAAAAAAAACCCTCCTGCCCCAGTCAGAACTGAGAAAACAGGACTTTACAGAGATGGCTCTGTGGCTGCTGGAGTCAGTGTGGAGGGTTTAGACTGAGAGCCCCGAGGTTGGCAGTGAAAACTGACACTGATGAGTCACCCATCTGTAGGAACAACACAGTCTAAAATCCTAATATGTAAAAACCCAGGGTCGTAACGTCCAAAATGACCGAAGGCTCGACCTCCTGGAAGTCAGTGCTGGGTTGCTGTGGAGACCCAGCACCGACTGCCCACCACTGTGGGCACCATGACCCAGCACTGACTGCCAAGAGGGCTGTGGATCAGGGCTTAAGAGAGGCCTAGGGAGAGAGAAGCAGGGTCTTATTTGTAGCCTCCATGGCAGCTGTTGATCAGCCCTTGCCTCTCTCTTTCTCTCAGGGCCTGGCTAGTAGCCACACCTCTCTTTCTCTAGGGCCTCCGCTGGGGCTCTAATCAGCCCTGCCTTTCTGATCAGGCCCTTTGATAGGCCTGGAGATGCTGACTGGCATAGAAACTGACCAATCAGAACCAAATCTGGGTGAAGTGTGAGGAGCCAATGGCTGCATATGAGGCAGAGCTTTTGATGCTGACTGGCATAGAAACTGACCAATCAGAACCTAATCTGGGTGAACTCCAAAGGCAAAACCTAAGGTGGGGGCTGAGGAGGGGTTTTAAGGTCAATAGCTGTTTGGTGTAAGGTGTAAGAAAGCAGTTCAATTTTTTAATGACCAGTTTGGCAGTATAGTGCATATGGCTGGCTATCAGTCCAGATATAGGGATTATGTATTTTTGTCTGCCAAGAGCATCTCCTCCTGATGAAAAAGGCTCCGCCCCCCACCCCCATTTAATCAATTCTATTCTATATAATCTAACTAAACTACTAAAAGGATAATATGCTAATTAGACCGGGTCTTCCAGGCATCTTTTGGATGTCCGACTTCTTTCTGGACAAAGCCATGGTGGTGGGGGCCAAGGCAGAGGCCATTAGGGGTGATCAGGCCAGCAGGGGAGGGCAGTTGGGGGCAAGATCAGGCTGGCAGGGGAGGGCCATTGGGGGCGAGATCATGCTGGCAGGAGAGAGCAGTTAGGGGTGAGATTAGGCCGGCAGGAGAGGGCCATTTGGGGGCAAGATCAGGCCAGCAAGGGAGGGCAGTTGGGGGCGATCAGGCAGGCAGAGGCAGTTAGGGGCGATCAGGCTGGCAGAAGAGAGCAGTTAGGGGTGAGATTAGGCTGGCAAGGGAGCGCAGTTAGGGGTGATCAGGCAGGTAGGCAGGTGAGTGGTTAGGAACCAGTGGTCCCAGATTGTGAGAGGGATGTCCAACCACCAGTTTAGGCCCAATCCTGGATTGGGGCTGGACATCCCCCAAGGAGTCCCCGATTGGAGAGGGTGTTGGCTGGGCTGAGGGAACCACCCCCCGTGCATGAATTTCCTGCACCAGGCCACTAGTATGATTATAAAATGTGTGTGATTGAGGAGACCTAGGCAACATTTAAACCTAACTGGAGGACAAGGGGTATCTACTGTGTGGAATGGAATGGATGAAAAGGAAAGTGGTAGCCCAATCAATTCAATTAATATATCGGAAGACAGACTGTCTTAACCAAAGAAGATGGTCTGCATAGTCTGAGAGAGAATCCATTGACCGTGCACCTGAGGTGCTCATCAAGGCCCCGGTGAGGGGAAGACTAACCCTCTCAGACTGGCCCACGATGGCTACAAAAGTGGTTTTCTTTGTTAAGAAGCAAGGAAAGCCCCTTAAATTTTGACACAGCTTGAGTGAAAGGAACCACCTAAACCCTCCAAAACCCTTCTCAACAACTCATTTCCCTTTCTTCTTCTTTTTTAATTTTTAATATATTTTATTGATTTTTAACAGAGAGGAAGGGAGAGGGATAGAGAGCCAGAAACATCGATGAGAGAGAAACATCAATCAGCTGCCTCCTGCACATCCCCCACTGGGGATGTGCCCGCAACCAAGGTACATGCCCTTGACCGGAATCGAACCTGGGACCCTTGAGTCCGCAAGCCGATGCTCTATCCACTGAGCCAAACCGGTTTCGGCTCATTTCCCTTTCTTCTAACTCTATATTTATCAAGAAAACTTCTGAGTGGCCCTACATTTACACAAACATTCTCTAAGCCTCTGAATATATGAATTACTCATCAGCAGTGCTTTGTTGATGCATTTCTTCACCAACAGTCATATCCAGAATCCAGAATTCTCCTAAAACCTTAGGAAGATTAAAGATGACAGTTTTAAGATCTAACAGTTTACATATAAAATATTAATTTAAATCAGTAGAATGCAAAGAAAGCAGAAAAATAAACACTGAGAATGTAATGTTATCAAACTTAAAATATAAGCATTCAACCAAATTTTCTAGTCCTTGCAGAACATGGTAGGGTCTGGATAATGTCCAACAAATGAGAAACAGTGACCAAGACAAGATTCACAAGGCATCAATGAAATGGTGAAGAACTGAGTCAGTTCTTCATGGTTCAAGAACTGACTCCCAATTTAGCAGGTCTATCAACTGTATTTAAGTTGAATGGGCTCAAGGAACATCTGACTCACATTAACCAAACTTAGGGGAAAACTACATATAAGTCAAAATGATTTCTCATTGTTAAGGAGTGGTTCATCTTTCCAGTGACTAGAACTGTGTCCTGCCTTATCCTGTCAGTCTTGTGTGAAGCCACTTTTTCTATTTTGGAACGAAGTCCATGCAATTATTGCTTCTATCCCCTAGAGAGTAACAAAGTTTAATCTCTCCTCAGGTTTAGTCTTTCAGAATTTTTGCAACCAATTCTTGTGTACCTCCTACAGTGTTTCTTCTCCAAGCTAAATATCCTTTTTTTCAACGCTTTCTCATTTTATAGGATGTCCGAGCTTTTCCTAGATTCACTCCATTTCTCATTGTCTGTCTGAAAATGTGATTCTCAGAACAAAACATGACATTCAGATGTGGTCTGACCAGTAATGAATAAAGGACAACTGCTGATATTTTGGTTGGTCCAATTAAGGTAGCTTAAATCCACATGATTCAGAACTGCCATCAAGTCAACCAAGAACTCCATCTTCTTTTGTGTGTATGTGATTTTGTTGTTGTTGTTGGAATTCAGCCTTTTATTTTAAAGTAATTGTAGATTTGCATGCAGTTGTAAGAAATAATAGAGTTCCTGTGCAACATCACAACCAGGATATTGATTGATACATTGATATAGTCAGCTACAGAACATTTCTATCACCATAAGGGCACTTCATTTGCCCTCTTATAGCCACACCTATTTCCCTGTAGCCCCTATCCTCTCCTTAATCCCTTGTAACCACCAATCTTTTCTCCATTTCTATAACTTTTGTCATTTTGAGAATGTTATATAAATGAAACTAGAGGCCCGGTACATGAATTCATGCACTGGTGGGGTTCCTTGGCCTGGCCGGCAATCAAGGCCTACTGAGGGGCCAGCCAGCAGTGGGGAAGTGCTGGTCAGGGGGAGGGGCCATGGGAGGTTGGCCGCTGCCCCCCCCCAATCAGGGTTGATGGGGAGGCCAACTGGGTGTGTGTGTGGGGGGGGGGCTGCGGGAGGTTGGCTGGCAGGGGGAAGGGGGAGGGGCTGTGGAAGGTTGGCTGGCTGAGGGAGGTTGGCTGTGAGAGCGCACTGACCACTAGGGGGCAGCTCTTTCATTGAGCGTCTGCCCCCTGGTGGTCAGTGAGTGTTATAGCGACTGGTCGACCGGTCATTCCAGTCGTTCGGTCATAAAGGTCACTTAGGCTTTTATTATATATATTATAAGGTAGTTAGCCTTTGGGATTGATTTTTCTCACTCAGCATAGTTCTTAGGTGATTCATTTGGATGCTGTGTGCATCAATAGTTTGTTTTTATTGCTGAGTAGTACTGCTAGTGTGGCTATACGATAGTTGTTAAACCAGTCACTTATTAAAGGATATCTGAGTTGTTTCCAGTTTGGCGCTATTAGTAATGAAATTGCTATAAACACTCATGTAGAGGTTCCTGTGAGAAAATAAGCCTACATTTTTTTAGGATAAATGCTCAGGAGTGAAGAAGCTGGGTTGTATGGTAGTTGTTTGTTAATTTTTCAAAGAAACTGTTGAACTGGTTTCCAGAATGGTTTCCATTTACTTTTTAGATATATCTCAATTTTATTTTTTTATTTTTTATATTAAATATATTGGGGTAACAGTGGTTAATAACATTATATGTTTCCGGTTTACAACTTTATAATACAACATCTATAAACTCCATTGTGTGCTCACCACTCAAATTCTAGTCTCCTTCCGTCACCATATATTTGACCCCCTTCATCTTCATCCTTCTCCCATTCTCCTTTCTCTCTGGTAACCACTATTCTATGACTTTGTTTGTCTGTTTTTTTGTTGATTGGTTGCTTTTTGTTTTATATCCCACATATAAGTAAAAGCATACAGTCCTACTCAACCATTAAAAAAGTAAAATATTGCCATTTGGGACAACATGGCTAGATCTTGAGAGTATCATTCTAAGTGAAATAAGTCAAATGGAAAGTTTCCACTTACATTTGATCAAGACCCATAGTCAAGCTGTTATACCCTAGTCCAGTGATGGCGAACCTATGACACGCGTGTCAGCACTGACACACGTAGCCATTTCTGATGACACGCGGCTGCATGCCGAGGATGAAACACTTGCTGCTCCTGAGGATGAAACATTTGTGAAATAATGTGTTTTCCTCAAAGTGACACACTACCCGAGTTATGCTCAGTTTTTTGGCGAAGTTTGACACACCAAGCTCAAAAGGTTGCCCATCACTGCCCTAGTCTGAAACCATAAGTGTTTTATGTTTTTATGTGTGCTTGTGCATTTTTGTTTTGGGGCCTAAATGCAAAATATAATATTTATCTCCCTTAAATAGTATTCTGTAAATGCCATCTCAATATTCCAAGTCTTAAGATACTTACTAATATCTAACTTCTCTCATCCAACATATTGACTATCCTTCTTGACTTCATTTTATCTGTACATTTTATAACTGTACTAGAGGACCGGTGCACGAAATTCATGCACGGGGGTGCGGGGGGGGGGTGTCCCTCAGCCCAGCCTGCACCATCTCCAATCTGGGACATCCCTCTCACAATCCAGGACTGCTGGCTCCCAACTGCTCGCCTGCCTGCCTTCCTGATTGCCCCTAACTGCTTCTGCCTGCCAGCCTGATCACCCCCTAAACACTCCCATGCCAGCCTGATGGATGTCTAACTGCTCCCCTGCCAGCCTGTTTGTCCCCAACTTCCCTCCTCTGCTGGCCTGGTCACCCTTAACTTCCCTCCTCTGCAGGCTTGATCGCCTCCAACTGCCCTCCCTTGCAGGCCTGGTCCCTCCCAACTGTCCTCCCCTGCTTGCCATCTTGTGGTGGCCATCTTGTGTCCACATGGGGGCAGGATCTTTGACCACATAGGGGCAGCTATCTTGATCTTGTGTGTTGGAGTGATGGTCAATCTGCATATTACTCTTTTATTAGATAGGATAGAGGCCTGGTGCATGGGTGGGGACCAGCTGGTTTGCCCTGAAGGGTATCCCGGATCAGGGTGGGGGTTCCCTTGAGGTGTGGGGCGACCTGGGTGAATGGCCTGTGGTGGTTTGCAGGCCGGCCAAGCCCCCTGACAACCCAAGCGGAGGCCCTGGTATCTGGAATTGATTTACCTTCTACAATTGAAACTTTGTAGCCTGGAGTGGAGCCAAGCCTCCTGCTCGCTCTGTGGCCGGCAGCCGTTTCTGTTGAAGTTTGTGTATATCTTCTATAATTGTAACTTTGTAGCCTGGAGCGGAGGCCTGGGCCCGCCAGAGTGTGTGGAAAGCTTGGCTTCCTCTGTTGCCGGAGAAACCCAAGCCTCCCTTCTGGTAGCCATCTTGGTTGGGGTTAATTTGCATACTCGCCCTGATTGGCTGGTGGGTGTGGCTTATGTAGCAGAGTGATGGTTAATTTGCATATTACTCTTTTATTAGAGAGGATTTGTTGAAACTTCAGTCAGAACTTGAAAAAAATTGAATAGGACAACACCCTAAAGTATAGCATGGAGACAAACCCTCCAACTGTAATAGCAGCTGACTTACACTTTCCTTTCTGTCTATAAGGATAATGTCAGCAAATTTTCCAAAGGATTTGTGAAATTCAGATTCCCATGCATATCATATTTCCAGTCCTAACAATCTAAGTACTTCATTTTAAGAAAGAAAAATTCAAGTTTCCAGATCACACGATTTCACTGTGAATACACTTTACTTATTACTAATAGACATGTTCTTTTCTCAATTAATGGAGACAGAAGATTTTAATAAAATAACTTTCTACATGATGGCTTGTTCTTTTAACCAAAGGCTGCATTACTAATTTAGGGCACCAAGATTTTGGAAAGATGATGACGGTGGTGGTGGTGGTCGTGATGGTAGTAGTGATGATGGTGAGGGTGGTGGTGGTGATCACAGCTAACAGAGGTAACATGCTTACTTGGTGCCAAACACTTCTGAGGACTATGAGATTATGTGTCATTGTTATAACTATCTGTTTTTTCAAATAATTATAGCATTCATAGGGATTGGCAAAATTGGTGTTCTTTTTAGATACATTGTATAGCTGTCAGACACTATAATTTCAAACCTTACTTGGGATGGTGTCTGAATTCTTAGTGGAAAGAAAGTTAGATACTATGAAAAATCAAAGCCAAAGAAAAAATTTGTTTAATTATCTAATTATTTTAGGCATAACAAGACTTGAAACATGTGATTACCTTAATTTCAATCACTATGTATTATAGTCTTGGATCAGTTTATATCTCTGCACTTTTCTATTTTAGCTAACGAAACATTACAATTTCAAATAATTAAAATCAAAAGGTCAGTAAAGAGGTAAAATATTTTATTTATTTTATTATTTACTTATTTATTTTTCTTCCAATTCTCAAGAAAATATTGGTTTAGTGATAAGTGATACAACAAAGAAATATGCAATTTAAAGAAATAATTATAGAATGCCAAGAGAGAATAAGATATAATTCAATTTATAATATGTTAAGTGAACAGAGGGAAACAGAAGCTATATCATACTTTGAAGATTCATAATAACAATTATGCTAATTTAATTGTTTTATTCATAAAAAGCAAGAAAAGGTAATAAAAACTTTTAGAATGTTGAAAACCAGCCTGCCCTAAGAATATTTCGGTACCAATTTAAACAGCCAGGGGAGGTGAAACCTGCACTATACTAGAAGAGAGAAGCAATAAAAAGCAATATATTCTACTCACATAGAGGCATATAACCTTAGTTATAGGCAAGAGCCCATTCCGTCTCACACGGTAATGATATTCCAGAGGCAGATCGAGGACTCAGTCCCAAAATGGGATTTCTTAAAAAACAAATCAGATCTTGAAGAAAGTCTTGGTTGAAACATGCATTTACTTTATTAAGTCCAAAGACTATTATGTTGCCACTATATAGACTAAACCAATTATTACACAGGAAGCATTGTGCTGTTTTTTTTTATATGTAATCTCAAAGCAATTGAAACGAATAAGTCTGTTTGAGCACAACACTGAGATACCAAGAGGGAAGGGGAAACTAGTGGTTGAGAGCCTGGATGTTGCTAAGATGACAAGGCTCTGCTAGTTGATTTATTATCACACTGAAGAACAGTTCCTAGTCATGAGACTGTAGGTGAGTTTCACTTAGCATCTCTGAGACTCAGTTTCCTATAAAAGTGGCAAATAAAATATCTGCCTTGTCATGTATATGGAAGGAAAAAAGCTACTATTCTAGCGTCTTGTATAGTAAATAAAGTGCAAGTTTAATGCTACAGTTCTGTAGCATTAAGTACATTCACAATGTTGTGCAACCATCATCACCATCCATCTCCAGAACTTTTTCATCTTCCCAAACTGAAATTTCACCTACTAAACAGTAACCTCTCATTCTTCTCTCCTCCCATTTCCTGGCAACCACCATTCTACTTTCTGTCTCTATGAATTTAACTACTCTAGGTACCTCATACAAGTGAAATGAGAGAGTATTTGTTTTGTGACTGCCTTATTTCACTTAGGATAATGACATAAAGGTTTATTCATGTTGTAGTACATGACAAGATTTCCTTTCTTTTTTAAAAAAATTCTTTATTGATTACAGTATTACATATGTCTCCTTTTTCCCCCATTGACATCTCCCTGGCCACTCCCACCCCCCAGCACATGCCCTCACCCCCCTACTGTCTGTGTCCATTGGTTAGGCTTATATGCATGCATACAAGCCCTTTTCCCCCTCTTCCCCCCACCTTCCCTCTGAGGTTTGACAGTCAGTTCAATGCATCTCTGTCTCTAGATCTATTTTTGTTCATCAGTTTATGTTGTTCATTATATTCCACAAATGAGTGAGATCATATGATATCTATCTTTCTCTGTCTGGTTTATTTCGCTTATTAGCATAATGCTCTCCAGCTCCATCCATGCTGTTGCGAATGGTAAGATGCAGCGTAGTATTCCGTTGTGTAGATGTACCACAGCTTTTTAATCCACTCATCTGCTGATGGGCACTTAGGCTGTTTCCAAATCTTAGCTATTGTAAATTGTGCTGCTATGAACATAGGAGTGCATATATCCTTTCTGATTGGTGTTTCTGATTTCTTGGGATATATTACCAGAAGTGGGAATACTGGATCAAATGGGAGTTCCATTTTTAATTTTTTGAGGAAACTCCATACTGTTCTCCCCAGTGGGTGCACCAGTCTGCATTCCCACCAGCAGTGCACGAGAGTTCCTTTTTCTCCACATCCTCGCCAGCACTTGTCGTTTGTTGATGATAACCATAAGGCTGAATAATATAGCCATTGTGAGTATATACCACAGTTTGTTTATCCATTCATCTACTGATGAAAAAGTTTTTAATTTTGATAAAGACCAGTTTATCTACTTTTTTTATTACTTGTACTTTCAGTGTCATATGTAAGAAATCAACGCCTTACCCCAAATCATGAAGATTTACTCCTGAGTTTTCTTCTAAGAGTTTTACCCCTCACATTTAGGTCCATAATTTGTTTCAAGTTAATTGCTGCATATGGTATGGATATCCAGTTATACCTGTACCATTTATTGAAAAAAACTATTATTTCCCAATTGAGCTGTCTTAACCCCTTTATCAAAAATCGGTTAACCATAAATGCAAGATTTTATTTTTGGACTCTCAATTCTATTCTCATTTCCTTATCTTTAAATGAGCAATTTAATCTAGATTGCTCCACATTTTTTTGTCAGAATCACCTCTAGTGCTTGTGAAAATAGAGGTTCTCAGGTATTTTCCCTGGTGATTCTGACTTTAGTAGACTTGGGGTAAGGCTGGACCCTGTCCCTCCTCCAATCATCCCTGACTCAATTAACAGCAACACATTTTACCTGGTTGCTCAAATCCAAAACTGGGAAGTAACTGCAGTAGTTATTAAGCTATAATCTCTCATTCCCAAACTCACCTTTTTCTACTCTGCTCTGATGATGGGGCTGGGGCTCTGAAAACCACATTTCTCCTTTGCAGCTGCTCTGCTCTCTCCTATTCTGTCCATAGGAGGTGTGAGAGGGACACTGAAGAACTGGTTTCCTGACTACTTGGTTTTCTGGGCATCACCCTAACAATGCTTCTTCACCCCAGCAGCAGCAATTCCTTCCCATTACTAGCAATTAAATCTAGTTTTCCATTTTAAAAATATTTTCAGGAACAGCTTGATTTAACTCCCCAAAAGACATGAACACCAACCTGCTGGCACCCTCTTCTCAGGTATCTGGGTCCTAGGCCCACAGCACACCCCTCTGAGCTCAGAGACACCAACACTAAGCAAGAAGCACCTCCTCAGATGTCTAAGGTTAGCTCCACGGGGCTCATCCTCTAAGCTTCCAAGTTTTAATAATTTCAGTCTCTTCCCTTTGTTCTATGGACTCTAGTGTTGGTAGCTACTTCCTGTAGGTGCTTCCTCTATAATACATTAGCATTTGTTTTGCATCCTCTCAGTTACCTATATAACAACTAGTTAATAATTTTGTATATTAAAGTCTTTCTTTTTGGACTTCCACAACATGAAGGAGTAAGTTGTTCAGGAATTGCTTATTGGACAAGAAGCACCACAGGGCTGCGGTCCCTGAGAGAAGAAAAAGAAATAAAGGGAACTCTATTATGGTTCCAGCTTTCTGCCTGTAGGTAAGTTCCACTCCATGGCACAGGGAAAAGGAATCCAAACAGAGGCCAGAGCTCTCAATGAGATGAGGAAACAGACATATGCTTAGAGATCTTGAAGCAACTGGAATTTGCAGAGGAGAGTACCAGAGAGAACCAGAGGGGTTACAAAGAGAAAAAAAAAAATTCTACAAATCTTCATCATAGTCCCCTTTAGTCTTTGGCTGTATGCTAACCTGGGCATACATACAGTGAAAGTCCATGAGGCCAGGCAAAGAAGAACTGTCAGGGAGCTAAAGGATAAGAAATCCTCAGGCTAGAGGAGGTTTATGTCCAAGCAGCCTAAATGGAGAGAATTAGTTGAAAAGCTGGGCTATTCAATAGAGACCCCAGAAGACACTTTAATAGTTTCAAATTATTCCTAGAATAGCCCTGGCTGGTGTGGCTCAGGTGGTTGTAGGTTGTCCCACACACTAAAAGGTTTTGGTTTCAAGAGGCAACCAATCAACATTTCTGTCTCACATGTTCTCTTTCTCCCTCTCCCTTCCTCTCTTTATCTAAAATCAATAAAAACATATCCTTGGGTGAGGATTAAAAATAAATAAATAAGTAAGTAAGTAAGTAAGTAAGTAAATAAATAAATAAATAAAGTAAAGGCTACTCTAGATATACCCTAATAAAGTTTGAAAACAAGTGTTGAAATGACCAGGCTAACCTATAAGTAATTTCACTGCTTGCCAAAACAAACTTCAGCACTCTTTAAAAGAAGACAATATATTGGGAGAAAAATTACTCAATAGAAACCATGTTATTCTAGATTCTCAAAAAAGCTGTTATCAAAATAAGATTAAATGTGCAAGGATTTCATTAGAGGAAATATCTGTTGCAAGAAAATGGGGAAAGAGCCAGATAAGGCTGGGTGAGCTGTTAGAACAAAGTGAGGTCTGACCCTGACTGAAGGCAAGAGGGAGAACCTAAAAAAAGTGAACAAAATCTCTGTGACATATGGAATAAGAACAAGTGATCTAACACATGTGTAATTGGAGTCCCAGAAGGAGGGGAGATAAAAAGGGGTTAGAACAATTATCTAAAGAAATAATGGCTGAAATTTTAATAAATTTGATGAAAACTATAAACTCCAATCAGGAAAATAAAGAAAACCACATTGAAGCAGATCAGAATCAAATTTCTGAAAAAAAGAGACAATTTTAAATGTAGCCAAACAAAGACATATTTTATATACATACAATAACAAATATAGCAACTAAAACACTTTTTGTCAGAGACCATGCATATCAGAAGAAAATGGAATGGCATCTTTAAAGTTCTGAAAGAAAAATCTGTCAAACCAGAATTCTGTATCTAATGAAAATATGTTTTTTAAAAAGACAGGATAAAGATTTCTCAGACAAACAAAAATACTGAGAGACTGTCACCAGCATTCCTACACTACAAGGAAGGCTCACTGTTTCACTACAAGAAAAGGAAAATTTTCGGTAAAGAAAAATTATAGCAAAGGGAAACTTGGATCTACACAAAGGACCAGAGTACCAAAAAATGGAAAATGTGTGTACATATAACAGACTATTATTTTATTCTTAAGTTTCTCTAAATTCTCCCCATTCAAATAATTGGTGTGATTTCTGTCTCCTGACTGAACTCTGACTGAAACAGCAGCCTTGTTTTTTGTTTTTGTTTTTTCTGTCCCAGAAGCCCAGAGGGCTCTGTGAGCCTCATCATGCCACTTCCCTCTCACGGCTTCCCAATATTCTTTAAAAACTAAAAGGAAGCTAGCTTTGGTTGACTACCTACCATCACCCAAGCACAGCTTTTCTATCAGCATTTTCCTTAAAATCCAGTCTCCTTACCATCTTTGATCTGACCCCTGAAAGCTTCTCCAACTTCAGGTCCCATCTTGCCCATTGCAGTCCCATAAATCACAGCAGCCTTCTGGGTTCCTCAAACACACCACATTTGTTTTCACACTTGCTAGTCCTTTCACCGAATGCTCTTCCCTGAGATATTTACATGGCTCACTCCTTATCAATGGGACTGCTTGTTTGAATACCATGTCTCCACATTCCTTTTCAAAATTGGCAACCTCAACATCATCACCACATTCAGTTTCTATTCTGTTACCCTGTTTAATTTTCCTTAAAAGATCATGATTGGAAACTAAATGATTTATTTATTTTCCATTAGAAATTTGGGGTCTCTAATAGGCTGCATACCGGCTCCTCAAAGACATCCATATCCAAACCCCTGTAACCTGTGAATATATGCAGATGATTAAATTAAGGATTTTGAGATAATGAGGTTATGTTAGTTTACTTGGATGGGTCCAATGTAATCACAAGTGTCTTTAAAAGAGGGAGACAGGAGGGTGATGTGCTGCTGGAAGCAGAGTTAGAGTGATGTGTTTTGAAGTCAGAGGAAGCAGCCACGAGGCAAAAAAAATAAAAATAAAAATGCAGGTGGCTTCTAAACGGTGGAAAAAGGCAAGAAAATTGGTTCTCTTTGCAGCCTCCAGAAGAACCCCAACTATACCTTAACTCTTGACCAGTAAGACTGATTTTGAACCTCATACCTCCAGAATATAAGATAACAAATGTATTGTTTTAATACATTATGTTGGTGATAATTTGATACAGCTAAAATATGTCCTACTTTAGAACATAAACTCCGTGAAAGGAAGCACATTATCTGTCTCGTATCCTCTACCTACTATGATAAAATTAACCACATCATCTATCCCTTTGTAATATGTCCCAAACACAACAACTTCTCAACCTCAGACACCAAGACCACAGTCCAAGCTACCAGTTTCTGTTACTGGGAGTATCTCAAGACCTCCTAATTGATCTCCTGCTTCTACTCTTAACCCTACACTCTGTAGTCCACAGAGCAAGCAGAGGACTCTTCTTTAAATGTGAGTCACATCACACATCCCTGTTGAAAACTCCAATGGCTTTTCTTACCACTCCAAGGAAATTCCAGAGTCATTACTGGGGCCTCAAGGCCATACATCATCAGACTGGGATGACTCTCTGATCTCACCCTGTTCTTATACATCCTGCTCCCTTAATAAGGCATTTCATGAATATTTGAAGAACATGTGGCATAATGGAGTTCGGAGGAGATGGAGATCAATGAGGCTGATGGTAATCAGGGTAGGATATGTGGAGGAAGTGAGAGGTAAAGAATTTTTAAGTTGTGGATAAAGGAAGAAAAAGAGAAAGGGACATTTTAGGTAGAGGAAATGGACTGAGTAAAGGTGTAATTTCAAGAAAAACAATCCCAGCCTTGTGTGTCCCATTCACCAGGTCAATGATGGCCTTTGACACTTCTCAATCTTCTGTAAGCCATGTTTGTTCTGTTAAGCTTTAACAATCCTACAATAAAAGTATGCAGAGAGTTGTATGTAGCACCTGTACTATATCAGTTTCAAATGTTAAACTTTAATTATTGTTATACTTTTATATGTTAACACATATTAAAAATTTTTCACTAACAAGACTGTTATTCTTTCCTACTGTGTAATATTATATTAAAGTTGCTTGTGTAGGTACCTTCTTTCTCAGACTTCAAGATCATCCTATCTAATAAAAGAGTAATATGCAAATTGACCATCACTCCAACACAAAAGATGGCTGCCCCCATGTGGACACAAGATGGTCACCACAAGATGGCCAGCACGGGAGGGCAGTTGGGAGGGACCAGGCCTGCAAGGGAGGGCAGTTGGGGGCAATCAAGCCTGCAGGGGAGGGCAGTTAGGGGTGACCAGGACGGCAGAGGAGGGAAGTTGGGGGCGACCGGGCCTGCAGGGAAGGGCAGTTGGGGGGGACCAGGCCTTCAGGGAAGGGCAGTTAGGGGTGACCAGGCCTGCAGGGGAGGGCAGTTGGGGGGACCCACGCCTGCAGGGGAGGGCAGTTAGGGGCAATCAGGCTGGCAGAGGAGCAGTTAGGCATCAATCAGCTGGCAGGGGAGTGGTTAGGGGGTGATCAGGCTGGCAGGCAGAAGCGGTTATGGGCAATTAGGAAGGCAGGCAGGCGAGCAGTTGGGAGCCAGCAGTCCTGGATTGTGAGAGGGATCCCAGATTGGAGAGGGTGCAGGCTGGGCTGAGGGACACCCCTCCCCCCGCCCCCCGTGCACAAATTTCATGCACTGGGCCTCTAGTTATGTTATATTCATCTTGCTGTCCCCACAATATAGCAGAATACAGCACATAAATGAAACAATTTTTGGTTAATGAATGAATGACTGCAGCTGCTTATCCATTAGGACCCCTAGATTTTCTGCAATTGTGCCATATAAAAACACACCCAGCACACATGCACTCAAGTTCAGGTGCTCCACTGTGAAGCATGTGCTTTGGTAGAGCAATGATAGGACTAAAGATATGGGCGAGGTGATTCAGGCATCATGGCAGCGTTCCAGTAACAACAGCAGCAACAACAACACTTGTTCGTCAGGAACTGTGCTAAATGCTTTTTATGTAATTTACCATTTAATCCATGATAATTTTATCCTCAGGAGGATAGTATGGTCAATCTCATTCTATAGACAAGAAAACAGAAGCTAAAAGAGGTAAGTGACTTAGTCACCCAGCTGGTAAATAGTGTATGCGGAAGTTGAACCCAGGGCTGTGCTCCAATATGATAGCTGATTCGGGTGTATTTAGGCATTCTAACCAAGTTCTACTCCACGGGGTGCTGTGGGACTCAGCCGGCACGCTGGTTAAAATGCAGGTTGCTGGGCCCCTGGCCTAGAAGTGTTGATTCCCTATCTCTGACACACGGCCCAGGAATCTGCTGTGAAGATTTAGGTGCACATTACAGTTGGACTCTCCCTTCACTGCTTAAAGAATAGAGTGAGAGTTTCTTCTTTGTAATTCAGCTGTACAGGTGGAAACAGGACCTTGTAGATGGGTGTGAATGAACCTGCCTTTGAAAAATCTAAAACCAGAAAGGTTAATTTATGGCTCCCTATCAGGTTCAGCTGAGCTGCTCTGCGGGAGGCAGGTTTAATTAACTGCATTATTATGGAGAAAGCCAAACAGTTAAGGAAAAATCACCACAATATCCTTTATCTACCTAGTGTTTACTATGAGGCACTAAATGAAATCTTGGTTTTCCCGACCTCCTCAAAGCAGAGGTTGGTGCTGGGGATGATGGAAAATGCATTTATCAATTGAGGTCAGGACACACATAGAGATGACGTCACTAGGCATAAACCATTCACTTGCATGATCAAGGCCACTGAATCTCTCAGCATCTCAGTTTTCTCACCTGTAAAATCTGATGAGTGACAGTGACAAACTTAGAATAGTCTCTGGCACAATCGCTTACATTACTATCGTGAGGCGTGAAACGTGTCTGTATCAGTCACGGTCTAGTTTCAGGACTAGAAAATTACCGCAGCTGTTTCAAAGGACAGAAACTGTAATACACCGGAGGGACTGGAGGGATGGCGCTCAGAGCATCTCCAGGAAACGGCCTCTGGTGCTGAGGTCAAGAGCTGCCACACCGCCTCAGCTGAGATGCAGGGTCAGGAGGCTCGGCTGCCGCCAGCAGGAAGCTGGGGACTGGACAGCTGGATGCGCCACCACAGCCACCAGATGCTTTTCAACGTCCCTACAGACAAGGCTGGACCTGCGGCAGCAAGTCCCTCCTGGTCACCCTACCTGTTAGCGAAAGCTGCCAGGTCAGCAGGACAACAGCCCCCACCGCACTGCTGCCTTTGGACACTTTGGGGCCTGTGTCTGTCCTCACCCGCCTCGGAGGGGGGCCCCATGGTCCCTGCCTCCCGGTGTTCACCTGCTGGGCAGTCCCTCCACCACGGGACCAGGGCTGGTCTGTGCCACCGATGGAACACAGGGGAGTGATCATGTGTCACTTCCAAGACTGGGCTGTAAAAGACACTGAATTCTACCAGCACACTCTCGTTCTCTCCTCTCTCAGATCCCTTGCTCTAGGGCAGTGGTCGGCAAACCGCGGCTCGCGAGCCACATGCAGCTCTTTGGCCCCTTGAGTGTGGCTCTTCCACAAAATACCACGTGCGGGCGCGCACGTACAGTGCGATTGGAATTTCGTGGCCCATGCGCACAAGTCGGTTTTCGGCCTGGGCGAGTCTATTTTGAAGAAGTGGTTCTAACGCCGGGCCACACTCAAGGGGCCAAAGAGCCGCATGTGGCTCGTGAGCCGCGGTTTGCCGACCACTGCTCTAGGGAAACCTGTGGCCCAGTCTAGAGGACATCCGCATGGCCCTGTGGGAAGCCCATGTGCTGAGGACCTGCATTCCCCCGCCCTCCGTGTGAGTGAGCGCGGGGCAACTCCTCCAGCTGCAGAGGCCGGGGTCCCAGTGGACGTCTCGGCTCCATGTGAGCCCCTGAGCCAGAACAGTCCAGCCCAGCTGCTCCCAGACTCCCGACCCTCTGAGCCATGGGAGAGAATAGATGTTTCCTGTGTTAGTGGCTGGGTTTGGGAGTAACTGGTTACTTAGCCACAGATAACTAAGGCAGCATCCGTCAGGGAGGCCTTCAGACCTCCCAAACCCTAGCTGCAGGGAATGTGGAATCAGCCTTTGCCGTCCAGCCCTGCAGTGGAGAGGAGCCCAGGAGGAAGGGGCTGGATGCTGAAGGGTTCAGTCCACACAACGTGCCACGCCATCCACGTGACGGCGTTTGCGAGGAACAGGGCATCAGATAGCCAGCCTATTGCAGAGAACTCCATCTTGCCAAAATCCATCTTTATTCGTCACTCACAAATCCAATCCTCCTTTCATTATAATTATTGTCACCCACCAACAGTGATTCTCCCTCTTTGCCTCGGACAAAGAAGACAGAACTCTATCACACGGGCCTTTACTAAGAACGTCTCAGGATTCCCCACTAAGTGGGACCCATCCTTCTAGAGAATTCTAATCAAGTGCAACTAGCATAGTGAAAAAATAAGCCTGTGGAAGTCACCAGGTTAGGGCATAAAGCCACTTTGGTTGCTGCTGCTGATCAGCTGATGAGCAAACTACCTGAGCCACAGGCTGCACCTGCCTGCTGCCTAACAGGTGTGAGAGCAGCTGGAAGGGGATCTAGATGATCATAGTCAAGCGGAAGTTGTTTTCCTCGATGGTTCTCAAAATGCCTCAAGGAAAATGGCCTAAGCTTTATAAAAATGAATCGTCTTTGAGGGGTCCCAGGCCAGAGGAAGTAACCTAGGTCGGAGCTGGTAGGAGCTAGCTACGGCAGCAGAGACGGTGTGGGTCTTGGTTTTGCAGAAGCCATGGGACCATTTAGCAGAGAAGTGCTGTGCTAGGACGGTGGCCTCTGCCTGGGAGGCCCAGGAAGGCTCCCTATCGAAGCAAGGCAATTCTCACAGGGTGGTGGCAAGGGTGCAAATCATGCATGCCTATTCTCTTGAGAAACTAGAATGAGGCTTCCACAGAAGGGACAGAGACTGTGAAAATATCCCCGAGTGGATGCATGAGTGAGAGTCCTGAACAACAGGTGACTAAGTGGCTTTGCAAGAGTTAAGCTGGTGGCAAGAGCATTTAATTTTCACTTAGAACTTGTATGTTTTTAATAAGGATTATTGTGAGAAGAACTTTCTTTAAATAAAGAAGTTTTTTTAAAAAAAAAACAAAGCTAAATATTATATTAATTTTCCAACTCTCTTAGACTTGATTTATTTTTATTTAATTTTATTAATTTTTTAGAGAGGAAGGGAGAGAGAGAGAAACATTGATTGGCTGCATCCAATTCATAGAACCTTCAACTTGGGTATGTGCCCTGAGTGGGAATCGAACCCACAACCTTTTGGTGTACAGGATGACTCTCCAACCAACTAAGCCACACTGGCCAGGGAAGACCTTTTTTAAATAAAAGCTAAAAAAGCCTAACCACAAAACACACCGAACACAGGTGTGGGTTTATCAAGTGGTCATTGCTCTCTGTCCCTAACTAGTGTGTGATCTAACTTTATACAAACCACACACACCCCAACACTCTAAACAGCTCATGAGACTCAGAGTTTTAATTTCTGCACATCAGCTGTGAACAGACCCTCAGATGTTGTATCCTATGGCTTTGCCTGCCAGTTCTATTTCTGGAGTGTTGCCATCTTTAGGTAGTAGTGGGCTTTGGTAGAGGAGAATTTTATTGTACTTCGACCCCTTCTGTTCTAAATCTGGTGGAATATGGAAACATTATAATTGCTAGCTTCCCAAACTTAACATATTTATTTTTTAAATATGTTTTTATTGATTTTTAGAGAGAGAGGGATAGAGTGATAGAAACATTGATGAGAGAGAAACATCATTGATTGGCTGCCTCCTGTATGCCCCCTACTGGAGATCAAGCCTGCAACTGGACATGTGCCCTGACTGGGAATGGAACCAGCAACTTCTTGGTTCATGGGTTGATGCTCAACCACTAAGTGACACCAGCCAGGCACAAACTTAATATATTTAAAGCAAAAATTAAATTTGTTGCATGACACAAAAGTAGTGAATCCTAATAGTCAAACACCAATAATACCTAATCTGGTTGATTCTCTGTCCAGTTTTGAAGTAAAAAAACAATATTATAGAATATGTTAGAAAACTGTGTGTAAAAAGCAAGTGTTTGAGAATTTATAATTTTTTTTTATCTCTGGGAATGGAGAGATAAAAAAATTGTTTCTTCTTTTTTTTAGATATGCCTCAAATTTTAATAAGATGCCCTATACACACATTTGCTACTAAAAATTGGAATAGCACATCAAAAAATTTTATTACAACTCAAATAAGCACATGAATAAGGTGTATACCTAAATTGACTCCATGTCATAATTCTCAATGATAATACCATCAGAAAGATCTCCATGTAATAGGCAATAACTATAGCTACATTTAAATCTTGGGCCTCCTGATTGATTCAGATACTTGGTGTGATATATAATAGCATCAGCCTTCTTAGCATTGTCAGACATTCAGAGAATAATAGGAATGCGTTTTATG